>NW_023416379.1:85647547-85967547 GCF_014108235.1 Myotis myotis
GCCCCTGCCATGTGTCGGGCAGCTGCTCCCCGCCTGTCTCCCCAGCTGGCCTCCTGGGGTCTAGCGCGCGCGCCCGCACCCCCCTCCGCCCGCACCCGGCCCATCTCAGGCGGTGCCAGGGTTTCAGTGACTCTCAAAAAGGTAGGATTCTGGCGTCCAACTGCTCACGGTTGAATCCCAGCGCCACCACTTACTACCTGGGTGACCGCAAGCAAGTGACTTCCTTCACCCCCCTGAGCCTCGTCATCTGTGATGCGGGGTGACATCTGGGATGCAGTGCTCCCACCTCCCACCTCCCACCTCAGGTGGCTACCGGGGTTAGACGCTGTAATACGCAGAGCACTTAGAACAGCACCGCCCGGAGCACACAGCCTGCAAGCTGCTTTATTGTCCTTTAAATCACTCGTGAGGACAGAGGTTGGCAGGAGGTGGGCACACAGAAATCATTCCTCCACAGTGGCTTCCCCATCCTCTCCAAGGTGGAGCCGCAAGGAAGAATCCTAACTTGTGCCCTCCTGGCCTTGTGCCCTCAGAGGGAAAAGGGCACATGGGACCGAGGGTCCCAGGCATGTGGGGATGGAAATGGTGGCTTGGGTGTCACCAGACTCCTCCCGTCCTGACCCTTACTTCTGCCCAGGACTGAGGCCAGTTTAAGTAGCTTCCGGTGGGGCAGTGAGGACGGGCCAGGCCAGCTGCTAGAGGGCCGAAGGGGGAGGGCCCCGGGACACTCAGCTCCAGTGTCCCCTTGCGATGTCAAATGGGGGCCCAGGGACCCAGGAGCCTCCCGCGGAGAGGGGTGGCGAGAGGGTACTCTGACGGGACTGTCTCTGCCCTAGCCCTGGTTCGCCTTCCAGCTTCTTTTTGGTCAAGACTAGGATCTGTCCAAGCTGCTGCTGTCAGCGCTGAGGGCGGGGTGTAAGGCCCACCCCGAGTCACCAGGGACAGAGGCACCCACAGGCGCCCACAGCTCCCATCACGTACGTGTGGACGGCTCGAGCTTAACAGCCAGAGTTTGGTCCGCTGCCAGGGGGGTTCACTCCCAGCATGCTCCTGCCCTTCCGGCCAGTGCCACCTGCGATCGTCTCCAACCGCAGCTGGAGCATCCCCGCTGGGAGACCTCCCGTTTGCCAGGCAGCCTCCCTGTTCCTGGCAAAGAAGAGCTCTCTGTGCCTCCCGGGCCCTTGATCATGAACCTCAGGTCTACATGCTGCACCCCACCCCACCCCACCCCTCTTGACTGCGAGCTCTGAAAGCCACATTGTTTGCCTTCGTCCCTCGGCCCCTGTGAACTGCCTGGCACTTGGCAGGGCAATGTCCTCGTGGAGCCAGCAAATGTCCATGGGCTCCAGGAATGCTGACTGTTGTGTTATCAGCCAGAGATGACCTGGCAAACATCCGCCCCCAAATAACACACTGACCGACACTCTCCCCCTGCCCTCGCTTTCCCAGCCACTTCCAATTCGCACCTTCAATTCCCAGCGAAGAACCCAGGTGTGTGTAAGGAAAAGCAGCGGAAGTATCACGGCATGCACCCCAACCACTCCTGGGTGCCTGGTCTAAACGTGTGCCAGGCCCCACAGCATCCTCGTCCCTGCTCCTCACGGGGGCAGGTGACAGGGTTACAGGTGCCTGTATCTTTAAGGACGGCTGCTATGAGGAGACTCTGCGCAGACAAGCTAGGTCTGGGAGGGAGGGATTCCTTGCACAGAGTGCCTATAGAGCAGCGGTTCTCAACCTTCCTCATGCCGCGGCCCTTTAATACAGTGACCCCCAACCATAACATTATTTTCGTTGCTACTTCATAACTGTAATTTTGCTACTACTGTTGTGAATCGTCATGTAAATATCTGATATGCAGGATGTATTTTCATTGTTACAAATTGAACATAATTAAAGCATAGTGATTAATCACAAAAACAATATGCAATTATAGATGTGTTTTCCGATGGGCTTAGGCGACCCCTGTGAAAGGGTCATTCAACCCCCAAAGGGGTCGCGACCCACAGGTTGAGAACTGCTGCTATAGAGACTTCCTGCCTGCCCTAAGCATTCAATCTAGTTGGGGGTCGGGGGAATGGAGGGAGAATACCACCAACTGTAATTTCAGCTGCAGCCAGGTGTGGGAGCCCCCACAAAGTCAAGCTCAGGACTCTCTACAGACTAAAAAAAAAAAAAAAAAAAAAAAAAAGGAAAAATATGCCAGTCCATTTTCCCTCTTTCCATCCCCTTGACGAAGGAAGGTCTCAGCTTCACCCTGAACTGAAATATTTGGTTAACCATGCCACGCCCTATGGGCACACCTGCTGTTATGGCCCAGCCAGTGCGTGCAACACACACACACACACGCATACACACACGCATACACACACACACACACACACACACACACACACACACACACACCAGTCTGACTCTCTGACCCCACCTGAGCCATCCGCTCTCTCAGGCCTGTGCTTGCTCCTCTCCTAAACACACAGGCCTCAGACTGAGTGGCCCAGAGCAGGACCTTGGAGCCAGCGGCCTGGATTCAGATCCCGGCTCTGCCACTTACCAGCTGGTGACCCTGGACTAACGACAGCTCCTCCGAGCCTCCTTGCCTTACTTTTCCATGAGGGCTGCCCATTCGCTGTATCGCTGTGGGGAATACACATGCACAGTAGGGAAGTGCTGAGAGCAGTGACAGCCACTGTTATTGTCATTGGAACTGTCACTGTGATTGTCAGTCGACTTCCAGGCTTTTGTGGTTCTCTACACACTCGCAGATCCACTCCCGACCTCACACAGGCGCGCTGCTGTGCCCCCACGCACATGTGCACACAGATGGACACGCTGTCGCACCCCGGAGCTGAGCCGACACAGAAATGCACACGCACATGTGCAGAATGCTGACCAACCTCTCTTCTGTCGGGAAACCAAGGCCTGCAGTCACCCAACACCCCTCTAGACACACAAGTCATCGCTCACGGGGACGAGCAGAAACGGAGCCCAAGACTGGCTGGCTGACTGCACAGCAGGCCTGGACCTGCTCCCCCAAACCTCCCTCCTCACCCCGTTGGCCAGAGTTCCCCAGTGGGAGGATGACTCCCAGGACACGCATGGGAGTCTGAAGTGAGAAGAGCCTCCCAGACAGCTGACTCTGAGGCCACCTGGCACACAGTCGCCAGGAAGGGACTGGCTGAGCCCAGGCCCAGAATCCAGGCCTCCTGACTAATTCTGGGCTTTCTCTCTGCCCCAGACTGGCTCCTTCCTAGACTTCGTGCTTCCCGTGGGCACAACCTATTGTGCATATGACCTCTGATGCCTTGGGTACCCGGCCTAGAGTAGATGCCCAGTAGGTGTGGAATGAACAAATGAATGAGCGAATAAGTGAATAAGTGAGAGGGCAGTGACGGAGTCCCAAACAGATCTTGCTCCTACTGCTTCCCCAGTGCTGGTCCCGGAGGGCAATGCTCAGGGCAGCAGCACAGTCGTGCTAGCCCACACTGCCCCGGTCGAGCCTCCAACACGGGCTAAGACCTCTCTGGGTGAGGGCTCACGGAACCCTCTTTTTGAGCCCCTAATTCTCCAGAGTCCCGGGCAAGGCCAGGATGCACACTCCTCTGAACCTTGCCTCAGAGTCCCCTCTGCTAGACACAGGGATGGGGCTGAACACAGCCCTGCCTGCCCTTCTTCAGGGCGCCGCATGCTCCGGGGCCGGGCCTCCGGATCTGAGCACAAAGCAGAACTGGCCCCAGCCCTGCACCGTCGCATCTCCGCGTGCATGTCTCCAATGTGGCACAATAAAGTGATACAGTGACCAAGTGAACCGCGGCACAGCCCCTGAGCCCCGGCACCCCCTCCGGGGCTCTCCCAGCCTCTGAGAGAACACGGGCCCCGCTCCGCACCCGGGTAAGAGTTGGTGCCACTTTCTGGATCAGAGAGAGGTCAGCTCTTCCCCACGCAGAGAAGCCAGGCCCGGCCAGTGGCCTTCCGCTGCGCACCCTCAGCCGGCCATTCGCGATTTGGCCACCCCACCTCTGTCCTTCCAGCCTTGTCCCTCAGTCCTCCCATACGAGAAGGTGCCACTGCAGCCTAACCGGGTCCTCCCAGGGCCCCCAACATGCCCGCCCCTGTGCCCAGTCCAGGGTCCCTCCTGCCCTGGCTCGGTTCCCCCCTAACACTGTCTGTTCCTCCTGGCTCTCAGGGCTCACCTCCCGCATGGAGCCCGCCCCAAGCACAGAAACCTCCCTGCCTTCCCTGCTGCCCTCACTCCGTCAGCCACCCCTTCCCTGGTCTCCAGGACTCCTCTCCCGGGTGCTGCTCCCAGCTTTGGCCCCTCTTAGTCCTTCTCCAAACCCCTTTCTCTCTCAGCACCCCCCCCCCCACCTAGCCCCCCGCCGGGGCTGAGTGTTTCCTGGCTCTGCCCTCAGCCTTGGTTCTCCCCACCCCACATGGGGTCTTGGGTGACATCACCCACTTCTGTGGCTTCCATGACTCCCAAATCCTGTCTCCAGCTGAAATCTCTCCTGAGTTCTGAGGCCTCCATGTGGACAGCCCACAGAACCACGAGGTCCCTGTGTCCAAATCTCAGTCCATGTTCCCTTCAAACCATCCCGTGACGGCACCGCCATCCAGCCAGAATGACGGGCATCAGCCGAGGCCCCCTCCCGCCTGTCACAGCCCAACACCTCTTGGCTACGTCCCCCTGACCCACACCCAGAGCTCCCACCCGGGTCCGAGCCACCAGGGCGCTCTCCTGCTGGTGCCTGCACGTGGCCTTTCTGCTTTGAGTTCTGTGCCCTCCGACCCACCTTCCACACAGCAGCCAGAGGGGTCATTCAGAAGGACCAATGTAATCCCGTCACACCCCTGTTTAAAAGACACCGGTGGCTTACCCAGCTTTCGGATCGAGCTCCAACCCCTTAGCTTAGCCCCAAGGCCCTCCAGGACAGGGCCCAGGGCCCGCCTCACAGCCTCCCTGTTACAACATGCAACCAGCGCAGAGCTTTCTGATGGCCACTTCTGGGCCTTGGCACATGCTGGCCACTTGGCCTGGGAGGCCTTTCTCCTGCTCTGTCACCTGGTGACCCTGCCCATAACGCAAGGCTCAACTCAGAACTTGGAGGGCACTTCCTCTGGGGAGCCTCGTCGGCCCCCCACGCAGAATTTCACACCCTGGAACCTGTCTGCCTGCATCAACGCATGCAGCTGCCGATGGCTGGCCGGGAGAGCCCTTGAACTCAGGCTCTCCTGCCAAGACTGTGGGTGTCCAGGGGAGGGGTGTGGGGTGCAAACCCAACCTTACCTGCCTCTGAGGACCAGTGGGATCCGACTCTCTCCGTCGAGGGCGGGGTCCGGAGTGCAAGGGTGAGTGGGAAGGGCTGCCGGGCGTGGGGGGCTGCGATGTCTCTGATCGCCCATCGGCCTGGCTCAGCTGGGGTGGCGGGAACTGGCATGGTGTCTGTCGCAGGTCCTCCTCGGCCAGCGTCTGCATGCAGCGTCCCCGGGGCCGGGCAGTGGGCTCTGGCCCTGGCCGCCGCCGCTCCTCACCCTCCTCGGGCAGCGGCCGCAGCTCCTCCGGCTCCTCGTCCGTGGTGCCCGAGGTGCTGGGCTCGGCCCCCGGGGGGAAGTCCTTGAGCTCTGTCTCCTTGTCAATGATGACCCACTCCTTGCTGTCGAAGTCCTCCTCCTCGGCCAGCGGCACCGAGCGGAAGGCGTTGCTCAGGGCCTCCTGTTCCACGGAGGCCGACACGTCCATGCGGCCGCTGGCCTGCCGGTCGGCCTGGCCCGTGTCCACTGACAGCATCTGGGCCGGCTGTGAGGAGCAGGCCTGGCGCGAGGGTGAGCCGGGCAGATCCATTCGTGACCTGCAAAGCCAGCCAGGTGGGGCTCAGTGCCGGCCTCTCTGGAGCCCCAGGACTCCACACAGGTGGCAGGGTGGCCCGCGACATCTGGACCCTCCTGACCACGGCACCTCTCGCACCCTGGCAGCGGCCCCGTCACCTCCTGGGTTGTCACCCTCTGCCCTCACTCCCAGTAAAGCTCTCATTCATTCACTCATGCATTCGTTCGACATGCTTACTGTATGCCAGGATGTAGCACACAGGAAATAAAGCCTGCTTCCTGTGCTCAAGAGTGCTCTCCCAGACACCCCAGGGAACCTTCATCTTCCTAAAGCCAGCTTTCCGGCAGCCTGTCCAGTGCTCACACCCACCAGGCGCTCCCTCCTGCTGCATCCCGGGCCAACGCCTGGCCCTTGGGTTTGCAGATGGTTTTTCTAGCCTCTTCTGCTCCCACCCTGCAGCCCTGCCTGGTGGGTTTCACCACCTCTGACAACTCCAGGGGCTCCCAGCCCCGAGGAGAAGTCCACATTCCTTAGTGTGGCTCCAAGGCCCTTGACCGCCAGACTCAGGCCCCGTTATCCATTCCTCTGCCAGACCCACCTCAGGTTCACACGCTTTCCCCAAATGGCCCACACGCTCATGCCTCTGTGCCTTTGTGCATGCTGTTCCCTCCACAAGGCCTGTCCTTCCACCCTGTGCTGTCCATCCCAGCTCAGGTGTCACCTGTGTGGAGCCTCTCCATCCTCCGTGGCAAAGAGTTGCCCTCCCGGTGCTCCCTGTGCCCCCTCTCAGCACAGAGCCCGTGAGTTTACGTACCTTCCTCCCAGGAGCTGTGAGCTCTGCCAGGCAGGGACGGCCCGTCTGACTGCTTACTCTGGGGCATGGACCTGCCTCAGGACAGCTCTCACTGTTACCTTAGACTGTGCCGTGACCCTCAAATTACTTCCCAAGGTTGTCACCCAGGGGTGCACAGCCCCAGAGTGGGGGACTCCTGGCTGACAGGGAGTGGAGGACAGGACAAAAGGAAGAACAGTCCCTCCCAAAATGCCTGCGAGTGCCCCTGAGAACAGGGGAGGCTTGGCCTGGGTGTGCTCACCCCGCCCTCAGCCTGCGGGCAGGGGGCTGGCTCATCCTCCCCCACATCTGGCCGGGAGGGGAGGGGAGGGGTGCAGGTCGCAGCCCCCTGTGGGCTTTCCCAACATACTGCCGCTGGCCTACGTAGGACCTGCCCCCTCTGACTGTACACACTATTTTTATGGATTTGCTAATAAATCCATTTTGTTAGAATAAAAACACCCTGAGGGAGCCGCCCAGGGCCTGACACTGAGAGTCCCATGTAGATGGCTGCTGTCCCTTCCTTCCCTGACACTGTTTCCAGGGACATAGAGGAGAGGCGGCGCCCAAGGAAGAGGGGGCTGAAGAGCAGGGGTGAGGAGGGGCGGGAACTGAGGGGGGACAGGGGAACCCCAATCCCATCTGCTTCAGACTTTCCCCTGCTCCCCAATACCCCAAAGCCCACCCAAACCTTCTGCCCTGCCTATGAGATCCTGAAAACTCCCTTCCGGAAAAACCTGTCCTCACCCCTCTCCTTGCCCACCATCCTGAAACAGGCTCACTCTAAGCCAAGCCCGTTGGCTCTGCAGGACTGCCCACCTCTCTTCTCCACTCATGTCCCTTCCAAACCGCCCTCCCTCCTTCCTCCCTGTTCCGGAACTCTCCAGGCTACCCCAGGTGAAAATGAGGCAGCGAGTGAGCGTGAGCGTGAGCGTGCGCGTGAGAGTGTGAGTGTGAGTGTGTGAGTGTGAGCGTGAGAGTGTGAGTGTGAGTGTGTGAGCGTGAGCGTGAGAGTGTGAGTGTGAGTGTGAGTGTGTGAGCGTGCGCGTGAGAGTGTGAGTGTGAGTGTGTGAGCGTGAGAGTGTGAGTGTGAGTGTGTGAGCGTGCGCGTGAGAGTGTGAGTGTGAGTGTGTGAGCGTGCGCGTGAGAGTGTGAGTGTGAGTGTGTGAGTGTGAGCGTGAGAGTGTGAGTGTGAGTGTGTGAGTGTGAGCGTGAGAGTGTGAGTGTGAGTGTGAGTGTGTGAGCGTGCGCGTGAGAGTGTGAGTGTGAGTGTGTGAGCGTGAGCGTGAGAGTGTGAGTGTGAGTGTGTGAGCGTGCGCGTGAGAGTGTGAGTGTGAGTGTGTGAGTGTGAGCGTGAGAGTGTGAGTGTGAGTGTGTGAGCGTGCGCGTGAGAGTGTGAGTGTGAGTGTGTGAGCGTGCGCGTGAGAGTGTGAGTGTGAGTGTGTGAGTGTGAGCGTGAGAGTGTGAGTGTGAGTGTGTGAGCGTGCGCGTGAGAGTGTGAGTGTGAGTGTGTGAGCGTGCGCGTGAGAGTGTGAGTGTGAGTGTGTGAGCGTGCGCGTGAGCGTGAGAGTGTGAGTGTGTGAGCGTGAGCGTGAGAGTGTGAGTGTGAGTGTGTGAGCATGCGCGTGAGAGTGTGAGTGTGAGTGTGTGAGTGTGAGCGTGAGAGTGTGAGTGTGAGTGTGAGTGTGTGAGCGTGCGCGTGAGAGTGTGAGTGTGAGTGTGTGAGCGTGCGCGTGAGAGTGTGAGTGTGAGTGTGAGTGTGTGAGCGTGAGAGTGTGAGTGTGAGTGTGTGAGCGTGCGCGTGAGAGTGTGAGTGTGAGTGTGTGAGCGTGCGCGTGAGAGTGTGAGTGTGAGTGTGTGAGCGTGAGCGTGAGCGTGAGAGTGTGAGTGTGTGAGTGTGAGCGTGAGAGTGTGAGTGTGAGCGTGAGCGTGTGAGCGTGAGCGTGAGAGTGTGAGTGTGAGTGTGTGAGCGTGAGCGTGAGCGTGAGAGTGTGAGTGTGTGTGTGAGCGTGAGCGTGAGCGTGAGCGTGAGAGTGTGAGTGTGAGTGTGTGAGCGTGAGCGTGAGCGTGAGAGTGTGAGTGTGAGTGTGAGTGTGTGAGCGTGAGCGTGAGCGTGTGAGAGTGAGTGTGAGTGTGAGTGTGTGAGTGTGTGAGCGTGCGCGTGAGAGTGTGAGTGTGAGTGTGTGAGCGTGAGCGTGAGAGTGTGAGTGTGAGTGTGTGAGCGTGCGCGTGAGTGTGAGTGTGAGTGTGAGTGTGTGAGCGTGCGCGTGAGAGTGTGAGTGTGAGTGTGTGAGCGTGCGCGTGAGAGTGTGAGTGTGAGTGTGTGAGCGTGCGCGTGAGAGTGTGAGTGTGAGTGTGTGAGCGTGCGCGTGAGAGTGTGAGTGTGAGTGTGTGAGCGTGCGCGTGAGAGTGTGAGTGTGTGAGCGTGCGCGTGAGAGTGTGAGTGTGAGTGTGTGAGTGTGAGCGTGAGAGTGTGAGTGTGAGTGTGTGAGCGTGCGCGTGAGAGTGTGAGTGTGAGTGTGAGTGTGTGAGCGTGAGCGTGAGAGTGTGAGTGTGAGTGTGTGAGCGTGCGTGTGAGAGTGTGAGTGTGAGTGTGTGAGCGTGCGCGTGAGAGTGTGAGTGTGAGTGTGTGAGCGTGCGCGTGAGAGTGTGAGTGTGAGTGTGTGAGTGTGTGAGCGTGAGAGTGTGAGTGTGAGTGTGTGAGTGTGTGAGCGTGAGAGTGTGAGTGTGAGTGTGAGTGTGTGAGCGTGCGCGTGAGAGTGTGTGAGTGTGTGAGCGTGCGCGTGAGAGTGTGAGTGTGAGTGTGTGAGTGTGTGAGCGTGAGAGTGTGAGTGTGAGTGTGTGAGTGTGTGAGCGTGAGAGTGTGAGTGTGAGTGTGAGTGTGTGAGCGTGAGCGTGAGCGTGAGAGTGTGAGTGTGAGTGTGTGAGCGTGCGCGTGAGCGTGAGAGTGTGAGTGTGAGTGTGTGAGCGTGAGCGTGAGAGTGTGAGTGTGAGTGTGTGAGCGTGAGCGTGAGCGTGAGAGTGTGAGTGTGAGTGTGAGTGTGTGAGCGTGAGCGTGAGCGTGTGAGAGTGAGTGTGAGTGTGAGTGTGTGAGTGTGTGAGCGTGCGCGTGAGAGTGTGAGCGTGAGTGTGTGAGCGTGAGCGTGAGAGTGTGAGTGTGAGTGTGAGTGTGTGAGCGTGCGCGTGAGAGTGTGAGTGTGAGTGTGTGAGCGTGCGCGTGAGAGTGTGAGTGTGAGTGTGTGAGCGTGCGCGTGAGAGTGTGAGTGTGAGTGTGTGAGCGTGCGCGTGAGAGTGTGAGTGTGAGTGTGTGAGCGTGCGCGTGAGAGTGTGAGTGTGAGTGTGTGAGCGTGCGCGTGAGAGTGTGAGTGTGAGTGTGAGTGTGTGAGCGTGCGCGTGAGAGTGTGAGTGTGAGTGTGTGAGCGTGCGCGTGAGAGTGTGAGTGTGAGTGTGTGAGCGTGCGCGTGAGAGTGTGAGTGTGAGTGTGTGAGCGTGCGCGTGAGAGTGTGAGTGTGAGTGTGTGAGCGTGCGCGTGAGAGTGTGAGTGTGAGTGTGTGAGCGTGCGCGTGAGAGTGTGAGTGTGAGTGTGTGAGCGTGCGCGTGAGAGTGTGAGTGTGAGTGTGAGTGTGAGCGTGCGCGTGAGAGTGTGAGTGTGAGTGTGTGAGCGTGCGCGTGAGAGTGTGAGTTGAGTGTGAGTGTGTGAGCGTGCGCGTGAGAGTGTGAGTGTGAGTGTGTGAGCGTGCGCGTGAGAGTGTGAGTGTGAGTGTGTGAGCGTGCGCGTGAGAGTGTGAGTGTGAGTGTGTGAGCGTGCGCGTGAGAGTGTGAGTGTGAGTGTGTGAGCGTGCGCGTGAGAGTGTGAGTGTGAGTGTGTGAGCGTGCGCGTGAGAGTGTGAGTGTGAGTGTGTGAGCGTGCGCGTGAGAGTGTGAGTGTGAGTGTGTGAGCGTGCGCGTGAGAGTGTGAGTGTGAGTGTGAGTGTGTGAGCGTGCGCGTGAGAGTGTGAGTGTGAGTGTGAGCGTGAGCGTGAGAGTGTGAGTGTGAGTGTGAGCGTGCGCGTGAGAGTGTGAGTGTGAGTGTGTGAGCGTGCGCGTGAGAGTGGTGAGTGTGAGTGTGTGAGCGTGCGCGTGAGAGTGTGAGTGTGAGTGTGTGAGCGTGCGCGTGAGAGTGTGAGTGTGAGTGTGTGAGCGTGCGCGTGAGAGTGTGAGTGTGAGTGTGTGAGCGTGCGCGTGAGAGTGTGAGTGTGAGTGTGTGAGTGTGTGAGCGTGAGAGTGTGAGTGTGAGTGTGTGAGTGTGTGAGCGTGAGAGTGTGAGTGAGTGTGAGTGTGTGAGCGTGCGCGTGAGAGTGTGAGTGTGAGTGTGTGAGCGTGCGCGTGAGAGTGTGAGTGTGAGTGTGTGAGCGTGCGCGTGAGCGTGAGAGTGTGAGTGTGTGAGCGTGAGCGTGAGAGTGTGAGTGTGAGTGTGTGAGCGTGAGCGTGAGCGTGAGAGTGTGAGTGTGTGTGTGAGCGTGAGCGTGAGCGTGAGCGTGAGAGTGTGAGTGTGAGTGTGTGAGCGTGAGCGTGAGCGTGTGAGAGTGAGTGTGAGTGTGAGTGTGTGAGTGTGTGAGCGTGAGAGTGTGAGTGAGTGTGAGTGTGTGAGCGTGCGCGTGAGCGTGAGAGTGTGAGTGTGTGAGCGTGAGCGTGAGAGTGTGAGTGTGAGTGTGTGAGCGTGAGCGTGAGCGTGAGAGTGTGAGTGTGTGTGTGAGCGTGAGCGTGAGCGTGAGCGTGAGAGTGTGAGTGTGAGTGTGTGAGCGTGAGCGTGAGCGTGTGAGAGTGAGTGTGAGTGTGAGTGTGTGAGTGTGTGAGCGTGAGAGTGTGAGTGTGAGTGTGTGAGCGTGAGCGTGAGCGTGTGAGAGTGAGTGTGAGTGTGAGTGTGAGTGTGTGAGCGTGAGCGTGAGAGTGTGAGTGTGAGTGTGTGAGCGTGAGCGTGAGAGTGTGAGTGTGAGTGTGTGAGCGTGAGCGTGAGCGTGTGAGAGTGAGTGTGAGTGTGAGTGTGTGAGTGTGTGAGCGTGAGAGTGTGAGTGTGAGTGTGTGAGCGTGAGCGTGAGCGTGTGAGAGTGAGTGTGAGTGTGAGTGTGAGTGTGTGAGCGTGAGCGTGAGCGTGTGAGAGTGTGAGTGTGAGTGTGTGAGTGTGTGAGCGTGCGCGTGAGAGTGTGAGCGTGAGTGTGTGAGCGTGAGCGTGAGAGTGTGAGTGTGAGTGTGAGTGTGTGAGCGTGAGCGTGAGAGTGTGAGTGTGAGTGTGAGTGTGAGTGTGTGAGCGTGAGCGTGTGAGTGTGAGTGTGTGAGTGTGAGCGTGAGAGTGTGAGTGTGAGTGTGAGTGTGTGAGCGTGAGCGTGAGCGTGTGAGTGTGAGTGTGTGAGCGTGAGCGTGAGAGTGTGAGTGTGAGTGTGAGTGTGTGAGCGTGAGCGTGAGCGTGAGACTGCCGGCTCCCTGAAGACGGTCCGCATCAGCCCTCTGTCCTGGCGTCAGCACAGGAACTGGAATGGAGCTCGCTGTCGGGGTCTCCACATGGCAGAGGAGCGCGGTGCCCAGCCCAGAGGTGGGGTGTGGTTTGGGGCAGAATCCGGAGGAGCTGGGCCTGGGGGAGACACCCCTTCCTGGAGCAGAGAAGGTCTCCGCCCTGCTGGGGGGTGAGGTCCTACCCGGGGCCACAGGAGGGCGGGACAGCGCTCCTCCACGCGCCAGACCCGCGGGCCCTGCTGGCCATCACCACCTCGGCTCCTCGGAGCTCCAACCGCCAGCACTGGGCCTGGCACGGAGGGAGTCCTGAAGACCAGGTACAAGCCTCTCTGCACTCTGAGTCCCTGCCTCTGCCTGAACCTGACCTTTCCTCCAGCCCAGCCCTGGGCCGAGGGAGCCAGTGCCCTGGACCCGCCCCTGGTCCCCGACCCACCTCCTCTCGTGTAGCTCCGCCCGCCCATCCGCAGTGGAGAGCCTCTCCGACTCAGGGCTGTTGACCCTCCGGTAGCGCAGAGAACGCACTGGGGTTGTCGGTGAGTCTGGAGGGGCTCGCACCGGAGAGCTGGGGACCCCCACCCCTCGGTTCTGCTCCTCTTCCGCCACGCAGGGGGTCTGCAGGAGAGGGGAGTCCGTGAGCCGTGGCTGACAAGGCGGCTGCGGGTCAGGTGGTTTCTCGGGGTGAAGGAGACAGGGAGGGGGAGCCCCAGGATGCAGTGATCCTGAGATGGGGGGCGGGGCAGGCCTGTGGTGGGGAGAGGGCGCTCAGAGGACGGGGAGGGGCCCACGGGCTGGGAAGGCCGCCATGCCCTGCCCCCTGGCTGCAGTTACTTTGCCGATGTTGATCCGGAGTTTGTTCCTGTTGACATCTGTCTCCTC
This sequence comes from Myotis myotis, assembly GCF_014108235.1. Lineage (NCBI taxonomy): Eukaryota > Metazoa > Chordata > Mammalia > Chiroptera > Vespertilionidae > Myotis > Myotis myotis. The sequence continues at coordinate 85,660,570 of NW_023416379.1, forward strand.
CCAGACTTCAGCTTCAGGGCCCCCGGGGTGCGGGGCGAGGAGGGGGCCGGGGCCCAGCCCCTCGGGGAGCCGCCCAGGCAGGATTGGGGGTGCGTTCTCCTGGTCACTCAGGTGCTCGCCCTGCAGCACGTCCTCCGTGTTCTCGCGGAGCAGGTCTCCAGGCACCGGTGTCACGTTGACCACCCTGGAGAGGCCAGGAGGGGTGATGGGCAAGGCTGGCATGGGTGCCCTCTCCTGCCAGCACCGGCCCTGGAGATCACTGCCAGATGGGCATGGACATGGGCACAGGGGAGGCCCCCGCAGGGGTGAGGGTAGCCCTTGGCCCGTCACCACCCCGGCTCACAAAACCTCTGAGGCCAGAGGGTTGTAAGATGGGGCTGTCTGGACGGACGGGCACAACACCACCTCGCTCTGTTTAAGAGATCCCGTCCGGCCGGCCTGGCTCGGTGGTTAAGCGTCAGCCTATGAACCAGGAGGTCAGGGTTCGATTCCTGCTCAGGGCACAAGCCCAGGTTTCGGGCTCGATCCCCAATGTGGGGCATGCAGGAGGCAGCCAACCAATGATTCTCTTTCATCATTGATGTTTCTGTCTCGCTCTCCCTCTCTCCCTTCATCTCTGAAATCAGTAAAAATATATAAAAAGAGAGAGAAAGAGAGAGAGAACCCAGCTGCTTCCCAGGCAGGCCCAGCCGGATTCCCACTGCGTTCGCTGCTTGGCTTGCTTTAGTCCAGGAGTGGGTCTAAGAGAAGGATCACTGTGAAGTCATTTGAGCGACATCTTTATAGATCTGAGCACCATAACGTGCTGACAAGTCCTGCGGAGTCCCCTTCCCACAGGTATGCCCGGAGCCCCTGCCTGCCTCTCCCTGGCTCGCTCCTGGGGCTGGTGGGGAGCCCCTTCTCACGTGGCCACCTTCTCCTCATGCTTGTCACAGGTACTGAAATGGCTCCCACCATTACAAATACCCTCGACTCCACTGGGAGCCTCAGGGTTTACCTCTGCATCCCCGGGGGCGGGACGGGCCTCCGACATGTTCCCTGAGTGAACACCCGTGAGCGGGAGAAATAACACTGTGGGCTCCGCAGTCTCACTGGGGGGGGGGCTTCCTGGTCCCCCCTGAGGTCAGCAGCCCCAAATGAGGCCCTAACGCCGCACCCGACTGAGGGTGCTGATGTGGCAGAACTTCCTGGGATTTGAACCCCGCTGTTGAGCACCAAGAATAGGAGAGACGGCCAGGTGTGCCCAGGTGGGAAGAGGAGAGAGCAGGCAGCTCTGGGCAGAGGCCATGTGGCCCCCCCAGCCATCGCCCCTCCCAGACTCACCCGAACATGGCTGCCGTCTGCCGCGTGTTCTGCTGGGGCGGGGTGGAGGTGCTCGTGGACAGGAGCGCATCCGTGCCAGCCTTCTCCCAGTCGAAGGCCTCGTTCTCCGCGATGCCCCTCTCCTTCATGCTGTTCTCAAACACCGACATGATCAGCTGCAGGGGCGGGGGTGGCGGGAGGACAGAGAGGTGACCCTGGGCTCCCGGGAGGAGGGGCGTTGCTGGGATTGCAGTGGGGGGAGAGGGGCCTTCCAGGGCAGGGAGGGCCAAGAGGAGGCATTGGAAGGAGAAGGGCACATTGATTTTTGAGTGAAAACATGCACACAGTATGCAGATCAGCATGCAAATTATCATGTTGGTTTAAGCCCCTGAGACCTGCCCCCTGTTACCGCTCCAGAATCCTCAGCTATTTCCAGCATCTCAGCAGAAGCCACAGCAGCTCCAAACCACTGTAGTTCCCCAATCCACCACCTGGGGTCAGGGGTGTGCACGGGCAGCTTCCTGCTGCAATGCCTCCCGCCCACCTCTCCTCTCTGAGGCCTTCCTGGATCCCCCACCACACAGCTCCCTTGGTTGGGCACAGTGCATGGGCTCCACCTTCACACCCACCTGCCAACTCTACACTGTAGCCGCCAGCACAGGGCCCAGCACAGGGTGTGCTCTCAGCCGTTTGGTCTGGGGGACCCCATGAGGCTGAGCTAAGAACTGGGGCAGGGGGAGCAAGGGGGGGACAGTATGGCCTCCTACTGCCCAAGTGTGGCATCTCTGCCAGCAACCAGGGCTCTGTGCTCAGCTGTTTTCCCCACTCTCTGATCAGGGTCATGGGTCCTACAGGGGAGCAGGGTGGCGCCTTGGAAAGAGCACTGGACTTGGAGTCAGATGTGCCTGAGGCCAGCCCTGCTCCTATCCAGGCTACCAGGCCTCAGTTTCCTCATCTGTGACATGGGCACAGTCACCCCACTCGGACTCCTGCAGAGTTTGGGTGTAAAGTGCTTGAAAGCGCTTGGCTTAATTGTTGAATGCTGAAACAATGACATAAGGAACACACAATTATCACCAAAGCCTTGTTTTGAAACTTAAATAAATTAATGCATGAAAAGCACAGAAAACAGGGTAAGCTCTTGATAAATCTTAGCTATGCCTACTGTTCATGAGAGTGCAAAACAGTTTCGTGCAGTTGGAGGACCAGGGGGAGACGGTCAGGGCCACGCCGGCAGGGGCGCGGGCCTCGGCAGGAGGGTGCTGCTGGCCATGGTCGCCCACAGAGAGGTGTCCGGGGACGCAGGCGGGTGGCAGGCTCCCCCACCTGGTAATCAGGCTTGGTGAAGTAGTCGAGGCTGGCGATGTGGTCCAGGAACAGGTGGAACTCAGAGGGCATGTGCTTCAGCAGCATCCGGTGCTCATACTTCTCCTTGATCATCCCCACCTGCTCCTGGAGGCGAGAGGCACAGGGAGATGGAGCCCAGCTGCCCCACCCCCACCCGCCGCCTCAGACCCAGCTGCGCAGGCCTCACCTTGTCCTTGATCTTCCTCCAGGGCAGCTGCCCCACTGCAAACTCCACCAACATGTAGAAGAGGGACCACAGGTCATCGTGGCGGCCCATCTCCTGGGGGTGGAGAGATGGGGGGGTCACCCACAGCCCTCAGGTCCTTCCCTGGGAGCAGGAGGCTGACCCTCCACTGAGGCACTTCAGTCAAGGAGGCCTGACACCCAGGCGTCTATGGGCACAACTGAGGTCTCCCTGAAGCCATGGCTCTCTCCCCGATCGGCCAGCACACAGAGAATCACAGTCAAAACTTCTGTGTGTGCTGCCCGGCTAGGGTGGCTCAGTGGTTGAGTGTTGACCCATGAACCAGGAGGTCACGGTTCAATTCCTGGTCCAAGTTTCGGGCTTGATCCCCAGTGGGGGGCGTGCAGAAGGCAGCCGATAGATGATTCTCTCTCATCATGGATGTTTCTCTCTCTCTCTCCCTCCCCCTTCCTCTCTGAAATCAATAAAAACATATATGTTTTTTAAAAACTTCTATATGCTTTCTCACCCCACAGAGATTGGTGCTGGGAAGAGAGGGGAGAGGAGCCCCACAAACAAGGAAGAAGGGGAAGTCGCAGGCAGAACCATCCTCCAATCGGGGTCGCTGGAATGGCAGCCTCCAGCCCCTGCCCCATCCTTCTCTCCGCACCTGCGGAGCTGCCCACCCACCCTCTTCCCCAGCAGCACACTCTGCCCCGACCTTATGCCCGACGCCCCTCAGGCCTGGCTCTGCCACTCACCCGGTTCTTGTGTGCGTTGACCGAGGCGTACCGAACAGTCCCTCGAAACCCGGCCACGTTCCTAGGCTGCAGCGGAGAGAACACCACCAGGAACTTCGCCTGCTGCCCCGACCTTGGCCCTGCCCAGCCCTGCTCACCACGCCCGCCTCTGCCTACAGGAGCCCTGACTGCCTCCCCAGGCATCCCCCTCCCGTCACCTTGGCCTGGTCTGGAGCAAACCTGACACTCCAACCTCAGACCTAAACCTGCCTCCTGCCCCTGTCTGTCCTTGACCAGAGGGGGCAGACAGATCGCAGAGTGTGGGTGTGGCAGCCATCCAGAGCCCAGGCTGAGGGAGCGAGGGGATGGCCAGGTGTGGACCCAGAGTGGGGAGCTGCTGGTACCCAACACGAGCCGGGCCTGGTCAGGCGGCGACAGGGAAGCCGGGTGAGGTCCCCAGGAGGCCAGGACGGCTGTGAGGCGGTACTCACGGGCCGAACGTCCCCCGTGGTGTTGGTGTACTGCCGGGCCAGCCCGAAGTCCAGCATGTAGCACTTCCTGTAGGTGGACGGCAGCCGGCCCATGGCAAAGTTGGACTGCAGGAAGACAGCAGTGTGAGCTGGGCTCCGCCCCTACCTGGCTCACCTCCTGGGGCTCCGGGAAACTGGGTGAGGGACCCTCAGCCCACATACCCTCACACAAGAGTAAAACGCCAGCCTGCAGCCGGCACAGCACCTCATCTGAGGGGCCGGTGGGATTCTCCCCGTCTTAGCGATGGGGAAAATGAAGGTTGAGGAGCTTAGGGGGCCACTGACGGCTGAAACAAGGTCTGCCTGCCTCTAAATCCTTGGGACTCCCCAGTAGGACAGGGAGGCTTAGTCTAACTAAGGAGCCTGGCACCAACAGTGCTCTTGCTCTGTGACCTTGGGCCATTCAATCACCCTTTCCGAGCCCCCGCTTTCACTCCTTAAGAATGGCACTTTTCTCAGCCAAGAGCCAAGATGTCACAAACTTAGCTACTTGGAGTTCTTGACAAAGACCCTGGTCCCCGTCCCTCAATGCCCCCGTGCTTCCCCGCCCTTCACCTTTCTAGTTCAAGGACTCTTCAGGTCGGGGGCGAAGGAAAGGGAGAGAAGTACAGAAGAGGGCACGGGCATGGCCCGGGGCGGACAGGGCTGTGTGCTCCTGCGAGGCAGGTAAGAGGCAGAGGTGGGGCTTGGGATGGAGGAGAAGCCAGGGGCCCCGAGAGGGAGGGTGTGGGGCAGGGCAGCCCTCACCGGCTTGATGTCTCGGTGCAGGAAGCCCACGGAGTGGATGGCCTCGATGGACTCCAGGATCTGCTTGCCCAGCCGCAGCGTGGTGCTCAGCGTGAAGGTGCCTCGCGGCTGGCTGCGGCGCAGGTCCGCCAAGTTCCGGCCCTGGGGGGGTGGGCAGCCTTGCTCAGCGGCCACCCACCACCACCACTGTGCCACCCACCACCACTGGGCCACTCCACCCACCACCACTGGGCCACCCCACCCACCACCACTGGGCCACCCCACCCACCACCACTGGGCCACTCCACCCACCACCACTGGGCCACCCACCACCTCTGGGCACTCTGCCAAGCCTGGCCCCCCAGGCTGTGCCCACTCCCCCTTCTCCCGGGGCCGCAGTCTCCCTTCCCCACTGCCCCCACAGGAGTGGCAGCCCACGCCCCTGGGTGACTGGAGGGAGGATGCGTGGGCCACGTGGACTCACCTGGAGCTGCATCACCACGTAGTTAAACTTCTCGTTCCGGCCGCAGCCAATGAACCGGCACACATGGTCTTTCCCTGAGGACACAGACAGGCGGCTCCCAATTCCCACCCCTTCTCACTTCCACCCGCAGGTGGGCCCCCAGTGTATTCTGGATTCCAGGTCCCCCTGCCCTTAGTCCCATCGTCGCTCTGACACTCTGGTCCCCTCTTCCCTCCACCACACTACACCTCTCCAGCCTCTCAGCCCATCACCTCTCCCGGCCCCTGGCTCCATCACCTCTCCCGGCCCCTGGCTCCATCACCTCTCCAGCCTCTCAGCCCATCACCTCTCCCGGCCCCTGGCTCCATCACCTCTCCCGGCCCCTGGCTCCATCACCTCTCCCGGCCCCTGGCTCCGTCACCTCTCCCGGCCCCTGGCTCCGTCACCTCTCCCGGCCCCTGGCTCCGTCACCTCTCCCGGCCCCTGGCTCCGTCACCTCTCCCGGCCCCTGGCTCCATCACCTCTCCTGGCCCCTGGCTCCATCAGCTCTCCTGGCCCCTGGCTCCATCACCTCTCCTGGCCCCTGGCTCCATCAGCTCCCCGGCCCATCCTCCTGCCCTAGGCCTGTACCTTGCAGCTTTTTGAGCACGGCCACCTCCATCTTGAGGACCTGCTTGGGCTGCTGGGCTGACTCCACCTTGAGGGCCACGTTCTCTCTGGTCAGCAGGTCCATGGCCTCGTAGATCTCACCAAAGCCCCCACCTCCAATCTTTTTCAGCTACAGAGACAGTGAGGGGGGTGGGGGACACAGGGATCGGGCTGAGCAGCTCCTCATCCCAACCACTGCTGGGTGGTCCCCTTCACTGATGGGGGCGGGGGCCATCCTTGAAGGGGAGGACCTCATGTCTCCCCCCTTGCCCCACCCACCAGGGCCCTCCCCCTCCTTTCCTAGTGCTGGAGACAGACAGCTCAGCCATGGTGGACACACACACACACACACACACACACACACACACGCCCAGATGTCAGTGGGCAGTGGGAAAGGGTATGAGACGTGTGACTTCATAGAGACATGGAGCCATGGTCACGCGGATTCTGAAGAGGTAATCGGCTGTCATGACTCTTTTCTCCTCTGGACAGACAATCGATATCATGCCCCCACATCCACTGCCTAGACTGAGCAACTTCCAGAAGGAAAACCAATTTCCAGAACCTCCCAGCTTCAGGGCAGACCCCTGGAAGGGGTTAGCAGAATCCGAAACAGTGTCACCAGGGTATTGGGTGGGGAGTATTTGGGGAGGAGACCGGGAAAGGCCTGAAGGAGACCATTCCTGCTCTGAAGCTCACATCCCTCCCTAGGCCCCTGCAGGTGCCCAAACCCAGGGTGGGCCTCCTCTTTGGGGCAGGGGACACGGGCGCATGTGGGAAAGGAGGTTTGGAGTGAGTCTGCTTATCCCCAGGGCCAGTGCAGTGCAGAGCTAATCTCCCAGCTCCTCCTCCTCCTCCTCCTCTCAGGGCAGGTAGTGAGGAAGGACAGAGAACTGTGATGGAGGAAGGATCGGCCTCGGAGATGAGCAAAGCTGAGTTGTGGGAGGGATGAAAGTCATGTCAAGTCAGAGGCCCAGGGTTGTTGGAGAGTGAGGGTGCTGCTGGCACTGATCGAGGGACAAGGGAGAAGGTGCTGAGTTCTTTGGTTGAAGAAAGATGGACAGCTCAATTCTCACCTCCTGGGGAGCCTGCCCCTGGCAGGTGGCCTGCCCTCTAGCGCCTTTATTTGCATCCTGTTGGCTAATAACTCAGCCACAGCTGCTAATGATTGGATGGAGGCGCTCTGATCCGCCAGCCTGTAACTGGCTCTGAGCCTCCTGCACCGCTAAGCCCTCCCCCCCCACCACCCACCCCCCAGTATTTATTCAGTGGGAATGAAGGGAAGAAGGGGGCAGGGCTGTGAGCACTGGGAGCACCCCGCAGGTGACAGCTGAAACCTCTCTAGAAAGAGAAGGAGGAAGGGAGATCTAGAAGAGAAGTGGAAGGCCGGATGGGATCTTGGAGACTCTTGTGCCCAGGAAGGAGGCAGGAAGAGAGAGGGGGGAAGAACAGTGAGAAACCAGAGTCCCTCTCTACTTGAGACAAAAGTTGAAGGTCCGACTTCTAGGAGAATTTCAGAACCAGGAGGGATAGGCGCAGACTCCGGGAAGCAACGGCACGCCTTCCCTGGGGAACTTTAAACGCAGGGGAGATTTCAGTACCGTCTGGATGCCTTTGTGGTTTGCTGTGTGTGAGCATGGAGGAAAGGGCCAGGGGGTGGAACAACCACCACCTCTCGGTTCTGCGCTCCAGACTCACAGACCTCATCTCAGCTCATCCCCAAAGGGTCCCAACAGCACAGGTGAGGAGTCACAGGAGTCGCCGTTCTGCACAGAGGTCAGCACCTGGCCCCAGGTCACAGGGCTAGGAAGTAGCAAAGCCGCTGACATTCAAACCCAGGCAATGTGATGCAGAGCCCACTCTCTGAACGAAGACGTTACAGGAACAGTGGATCACACTGGGGTTAAAAGTGTTGGGGCCAAGACTCAAGCTCAGATCTTCCAGGCTCCGCAATCCTTGCTGGGGGTGGTAAGGAGGGCTCGGGGCAGCCAAGACATTTCTGACACCGGCTCCCCAATTTCCCAGGGTGCCCAAGGTTACTAGTATTTCTCTACCACATTCATTTCCAGAGTCTATTGTTCCTTCCTTAGCCCCCTTCTTACCACCCCTCACCCACTCTTTACAGCACCTCCCTGGGGTGGGGATCCGGGCATGGTCACCCACCCACTCACCCAACACCCCTCCTCCCTGGGCCCTTATCCACCGGCCACAGCAGGCACAGTGACTAGGCCCATAATACTTTCAGGAGACAATGAAAATGTGTCCGTTTCTTTTAAAATCAGAAGGAGAGAGAAATTCACGTTTAGGTGAAAAAGAAAATTTAAATATGTAATACTGATGTATTCCTCTTTATGCCAGTGCAGTCATAAAATACAATTATTAGTAATTTATGATTGAGGAAGGGGCCCAGGAAAGCCAGAATGCAGCCCCGCCCACAGCCCAGTAACAGGAATATTCTCTCAAACTCCCTTCACCAGACCCTATTCACACCCCCTCCCCTGCCAAAGGGCCTCCCTACACTGGGGGAGAAATCTAACATAACAGGACCAGCATTCACATCGGAAAAAGGAAGCCTGGTTTCTCAGCCCAGCTCTGGGTGACCTGGGGTCCGTTTCTTCAATTTTCGGAGGTTCCACGTTTCCTCCCCTTGGGCTAGAATTGGTGACAAAGATCCATCAGCTCTGTGGTCCTGATTCTTGGATGGGCTGATTCTTGGAAAGCGTTAGTGTTGGCCCAGCATTCAGACAGACTTGCTTCTACCGACCGGTCAAGGTAACTTGACAAGTTAAGGAATCTCTGTGCCTCTGTCCCCACACCTGTGACACCGGGCTAACAGTGTCTACATTTTTCACAGCCTCTGGCAATAGTAAATGCTCAAAACAAATGCTAAGTTTTTGTCACTGTTATTGTTTGTGATTCTACTTCTGAGAATCCTGCCTCAAGAAGAATACAGCGTTATTATTTGTAAATACTCCATCTAGTGTCACTGGCCCTCATTGTCTCCTGGCTGCAGCCTGTCTCTGGCAACTTGTTCTTGGTTCCTGAGCTCTGCCTCACGCCTCTGTCCCATCCCTCACGGGGAGATGGCCCAGGGGAAGCGTCTGGCACCCCACCACGGCTAGTTGTCCAGGGGCCAGGGAGGAAGTGAGCGGTAAAGAGAGGTAAGCTGGCAAAGACTGCATGCATGCCCCTTTCCCTAACTCCCTCTTGTCACTTCTCTCCCACTCATCTCCCACTTCCTCTCAAAGAAACACAAGAAAGTTATAACCCGAACTCAGGAACACCATCTTTTTCTCACCTCTTCAGTGCGATTGTCCATCTGCCTCCAATCTGCCGGCACAAGAAGCTCCGGTAACATTCCTCCTTTTACCAGACCTCATTCCTTTGATTACTGCCCTGGCTCCTCCTCCCCCATCTCTGTCTTGTCACTCTCCCTCTCAGGAAGTCCCCTTGGGGACACAGACAGCCCCTACCTGCAGCTTTCCAGCTCCTCCAGTGCGACCCCCTCCAGAGACGTCCCTGACAAGGCTGCCACCTTTGCCCCTATCCCTGGCCTCTAAGGGACCTGCCCAGCGGAGTGGTTGTTTCCATGGAGACCGACCTGCACCCAGGCCCCACTCTCCTCTCAACCCCTAACCTAGTTGAACCTCTCCCAACACACACACACACACACACACACACCCTGAAAGAGAGAGGCTCAGTATAGACCTGACCTGTACCGCTTTCCCTCTCTTCCTCCTGGCTCCCCACCCAGGTGCAGACCCACAGTTCACAGACTGTCACCCCGCAATCCAGGGCACAGCAGCCTGCCCCCACAATGATAAGAGGCCAGCAGAAGCTCTTATGTGACGGAAAGACGGGGGTGGGGGTGGGGGTGGGGGTGGGACAGGGACTGGTTTATAATAGGTCCTGTTCCCCAAACATTGCCATTTCCCTAACCTTCAAGTGCCCCCCTCCCATCCAGACCCCCGCCCCCGCGCCGGAGGTTGGCTTGGACTACAACTCCCAGCAGGCCGAGCAGCCTGAAGTCCTGGGCTGGGGGAGCAAGGCACGCTGGGAGATGGAGTCTCGGCGTGTTGCACCTGCCGCAGGAACCAGTGAGGGGAGGAGGGTGGATGGAGAAGATGGAGGGAGTGCGGGTGCGGTGGGAGCAGGCTGCGGGGCCTCTTTCCCGGAACCCAAGCCTTTCCATCCTCTGCGGAAGCGGAGGGACACATGCTCACTCGCTGCCCTTCTCCAAGGTCCGGCAGAGAAAGAGCCCCCTCCCCCACCCTCCCTCCGCCCCCACTGAGCTCTGCAGCTCCAGCTCAGACTTCCAACCAGGAGTTGTTCCAGGCTGGGACGGACCGGCGTGACCTAGCCGGGAAAGGGGTGAGAGAGGGCGGGGCTGGAGCGAGGCACTGGGAGAAAGCGAGTGTCCACAAGTGCAGGCAAAAATAAGGACCTGCAAGCACTATGCACATGAGCTCAGGGGCACCTCCCTCATTAGGTTGGTGCGCTAAAGGCACCCGTTCTCACTGGTCTCCAGACCCCCTCCTCCCCTCCTCTCCCGCCCCTCCCTCGGACCCGCCGGTCACTCACTCACCACCTTCCAGCGATCCTTGACCACGTAGTTGGCCGGCAGGATGTCGGCCTGCTCCCCTCCCCCACTCATGTTGGTTTCGTCCTTAGGAGCAGCCGCTAGGCCCTGCATCCGCCAGCCGGAGGGAGGAGGGGTGTCCGCAGGGCCTGCCCTGGGGGGGCCATCTACCTGGGGGAGTGCGGAGGGGCTGTGAGTGGAGAGGACCAAGGACCACCTTGCAGAGATGAAGGGGAGCCCCAGCCTTCCCAGGCCCACCAGGCAGATGCTCCAGGGGTTGCTGGGGGGAGCAGCCGTGGAGGTCAGAGGAGAAGGCAAATCCTCTCGGCAGGAAAGGAGATACAAACTACAAACTAGACATGTGAGAACCAGCAACACACACGGATGGGAAAAAGAGAGGACAATGATTGTGAGCAGGCTGTGGGGGAAGTGTTTCCCAAAGAGACGTAGGCTAGCGGATGTGGGGGAGACTGCCCGCCAAGGAGCACACCAGCCTGGGACCCAGGCTTATATTGGGGAGACCTAGGCCGAGAAGGACCCATCTGATGACTCCACCTGTGGCCCCTGGCACCCACCCCTTCCCTGTGCCACAACATGCCAGGGAGAGGTGCAACCGAGGCTATTGAAAGGGGAGAACTGCTGGCGAAGGGGTGACCCATGGGGACACACAGCAGAGTGACAGAGTGGGTTCTCTACCTACAAACCCACCAGGGGAGATGTGACCATCAGAGAATGAGGAGACACCTGGCAGCCCCTCGAGCCTGGTGCTGAGTGAGGAGGATGAAGTGTGCCTGCGTGCAAGGATGGGAGTGAGGAGGTGAACACAAGGCAATGGACCCAAGACATGGGCTTTAAAGGGACAGCAGCGATCAGGCCCCTCAGAGGGAGAGAGGCAGGTTGAAGTGGGAAGAATTGGGGACTGCAGGGAAGCAGCCTAACAAATGAGACACAGGTAGGAGCAGGTCTGGGGGGCGTGGGGTGAGAGAGCCTTTGACCACACCTTTCTGTGTCTGCCCAGGGACCATGAAAGAACACAGCTCCTGTTGCATTAGAATAGGTACAAGCTGGGTATCAGGGAGCATGTCCCAACTGTGAGGGCTGGGAGCCAGCCAGTGTTACCCAGGGAAATGCAAGGGTGTGCATGTGTGTCTGCGTGTGTACCTGTGCATGTATCCCTCTGTGTGAGTGTGTGCATGTATGTATTGTGTGTCTTTTATTAAATTTATTTGGGTGACATTGGTTAATAAGATCATATTGGTTTCAAGTGTACATTTCTATGATACATGTCCTGCATATTGCATTGGGCCCACCACCCAAAGTCAAGTCATCTTCCATCACCATGTATTTGTCCCCCTCTATCCTTTTGCGTTCCTGTCTGTGTGTGTGTGTCTTTGTGTCCATGCCTGTACATCCACGTCTGTGTGTGCTTGTGTGTGTGTTGTGTCTCTGTGTGATATGCACGTGTAGGCAGGGAGCCAGAAGAGAGAACTTGAGATCTCTGCCAGCCCAGTCCAGGAGCGGAACCAGGGTCTTTTCTTCCTTTCTCCCCCCTGCACTGTTTATAAGCGCACCGCTCTACCCTCTCAATGACCTGGCATCGCAGACGGAAGGAAGTCACTCTGGCTGGGGTTGGGGTCGGGTGAAGAGGGGAAGTGCCTAAGATGTCTGTGGGTGGGGTGGGAACTCCATAGACCTGTCTTGCCTTGGGATGGGGTAATGCCCCAGGGCTGCTGTGTCTAGCCATCCTGATGGGGTGGGGGCGCAGCATGGAATGCTGACGGCCTGGAGACAGCCTCCGACGGGTCATGGTGTGCCATGAGGGACAGGTGGAGAAGGGATCTTCATGGGGAGGGCGCTGTCACTCTTTTTCTGTCTTTCTTCGAGTGACTCGGCTGACTGTTCCCTCCAGTCCACACAACTTCAGGTATCAGAACTGATATCAAACAGGCCTCTGCCCTCCTGCCAAGTGGCACATGGGGCAGGAACTTGCAGGGCAGGATGAAGGGGGAGTGAGGGTTGGGAGGAGGGTGGGAAGGTGGGGGTCTGGAATACACGTGGAGGAGGCAGGTTGAAGACAAGATGAAAGGACCCGTTGACCAGTAGGGAGGGATCCTTGAGGAGTTGACAGGGTGACCTCTGGTGGGCCTCGCAGTCCTGTGATGGTGGAGTCTATAGGTTGATGGGGGAAGTTTAGGTCCTGCTCCCATGTATAGATGGGCAAGCCCAGAAGGAACAGATGAGGTGGCAAAGGAAGAGTGGACACAGGAGGACAAATGGGGGGTCCCTGCTTCTCCCTACTCACCATCCTTCCCACTCCCTGCCTCAGAGGACTACACTCAACTCAGACTGGGATTGGGTGACACGAACACGAGTAAGTTGGCTGCCCCATCACTGCCCCCTCAGGACCCGGGGGGTGGGTGGAGGCATGGGTGGAGTGGGCGCGGCTCTCAGAGGAGGTTTTTAGGGACATGTGTCAGAGCGCATGTCTGAGAGTGTGGGGCTGGTGAGGAGAGCGAGGTCTGAGTGGCTGGGAGCTCATGGTATGTGACTGTAGGTGTTGCTGTGCAGCTATGCAAGGTGTGTGCCAAGCATGTGTGGGAACCCGGGAGCCCGGGTAAGGAGAGGCAGCGGGGACCAGTGAGGGCTGATGGAGCTAGGTGAGAAGGTGTGTGGGAGGAACAGAGGGGATGGAGGGGACCAGGAGTGGCAGGATCAGAGGGGGGTTGGGTAGAACAGAGACAGGTGAGAGGGCATGACGGCAGGAGCGGCCACGGGACCCTGCGCGGGCTCTGGGCGCAGCTGAAGGGGCGAGGAAGTTGGTAAGAAAGCCGGCGGCAGGAGTGGAGGGCAGGGCAAGGGAGCGAGGTTATGGGGGCAGCGCGGGGCGACTGGTCCGGGGGCCGAAGATGGAGCCGTGGAGACGGGGACAGAGGTCGCAGTGAGGAGCAGAGCCCTGGCCGGCGGGCGGGAGACGGTGGCCAGTGGCCGGGGCAGGGGCTGGTCCAGGCCTCGGATGCGGCCCAGGCGGTGTAGGCCAGCGGCCCGGCTCGGCGGGCGGAGACGGCGCAGGGAGGGGGCGCTGGGAAGGCTGCGCTGGGAGGGGAGCCAGGCCCGAGGCCCGCGAGTCCACGGAAGGAGCCCCCGCCCGACCCCCGCCCGCCCGCCCGCCTCACCTGCTCGGTCCCCGCTGCGGCTGAGGCTGCGGCGGCGGAGGCAGCGGCTTGGGGCGGCGCATCCCCCGGGACCGGGGCGGGGCGGGGGCGGGGGCGGCTCAGTGCGGCGCTGGGCGGCCCGCTCCCTCCCGCGGCGGCGGCAGCGGCGGCGGCGGCGGCGGCCTCCGGACCGGGACCATCCCGGCCCGGCCGGCCCCGATCCTCCTCGGGCGACAGCGGTGGCAGCGGCAGAGCGGGGAGCTGCCCACAATGCACTGCGCCGCCAGCATCAGCACCAGCCCTGACATCACCGCCCCGCCGCCCTGGCTCTGACATCACCGCCCTTTCTCTGACATCACATTCTGCTCCGCGCTCTCTCCTCCGGCAGCGCGGGGGCTCTCGCGCGCGTGGTCCTGCTCTGGCTCTTAGGCTCTCCGCACGGTCTCAACCGTTCACTTGATCCCCATCCCCCAGCAGGGCCCCCTCACTCCTTACCTGTCCCAGACGCCTCACCTGTCTCCATCAGCCTTTACCCCTGCGCTCCCAGCATGTCCCTGCCACTCCCCGCCGGTCCCCAGCAGCCTCAGCCCATCCCCTCACTCCATCCTCCATGCCCATGTGACTTTCCTCTAAGCTCACTTCCCCTCCCCGGCCATACGCCCCCACCCGCTTCCTTCTACCCATCCCTCACCTATAACTCACCTCACCACACATGCACCTTACCTCCTGGCTCACCCATCTGCTGACAAACTCCGCCCTCGTCTCTGACTGCTCACCAAATAAATGCACACTCTTCACTGAGACATTTAGCATTCTCTCTCCCCCACCAAGGCCCCACGGAGGCTACGGCTGTCCTGACAGATTGGGTTGCTCAGCATTCACTGAACACGCTTTGCACATTGTCTCTCAGACCCTTCCTTCCGTCCTCATGCCTCCGATAAATGCACACTGAGCACCTTCAGCACCACCACCAACAGCAGCTATTTACTGCTGCCACTATGCTGACGGCACACATACTAATTCATTTAATTCTCATAACAACCCTGTGAGGTAGCAGTACTGATGCTGTGCCCATTTTATAGATGAAGAAACTAAGGTACAGAGCTTTGAGCACTTGCCTTAGGCTACACAGCTGGCAAGTGGCAGAGCTGGGATCCAAACCCCGGCTCCAGAGCCCATACTCCTGGCCACTCTGCTGGCAGGAAGTGCCATTGAGTCTGCAAGACCAGTCAGAGGAGGCATCTCAGAGGAGGTGCATTCCACTGTCATCTGAAGGATTAGAAGGGGCCAGGGCGGAGGGTGGGAGAGACTTCCAGCTGGGAGGAGAGCCTGAGGGGGCAGGCGAGGCACGTGCAAGACCAGGAAGGGCCTTTTGTGCTGTGCAAAGACTGGATTTTCTCCACTTGGTTTTTGAAAGTGTAGTGGGTGGTGTGGTGTCATCCAGAGGCCCCTTCCGAGTCCGGGTCGCCATTCCCAGGCTGGTTCCCTCTCTGGGAAGGTCCCTTGGCCTAGGACAGCGGTTCTCAACCTGTGGGTCGCGACCTCTTTGGGGGTCAAACAACCCTTTCACAGGGGTCGCCTAAGACCATCAGAAAACACATATATAATTACATATTGTTTTCTTGATTCATCACTATGCTTTAATTATGTTCAATTTGTAACAATGAAAATACATCCTGCATATCAGATCTTTACATTACGATTCATAGCAGTAGCAACATTACAGTTGTGAAATAGCAACGAAAATCATGTTATGGTTGGGGGTCACCACAACATGAGGAACCGTGTTAAAGGGTTGCGGCATGAGGAAGGTTGAGAACCACTGGCCTAGGAAGATGCTTCATCCAAGACCACGCGCCCTCCCTGGGGCATCCCAGACCTGACCACCGATCGGCCTGTGAGTGCAGAGGCCTCCACCCTTTCCTCAGCTCCGGACAGCTTTGGAGGGACATCCATTTTCAAAACTCCTGAGGGTCCGCTGAGGCTTCTGTTGAGACTGCATCGAAGCCCCCTTCCTCCGCCCAGCGCTGCTTTCTTCACTCCTCCACAGAGGCTGGTCCTCGGAGCACTTACCTGTAAGCTGCTGCACGGTCACCTCTGTCTCAGAGTCCGTGCCCACGGCCATCAGTCCTTCCGACCGGAAATCACTGAAGAATTCTGAGCAGCAATAAGACCCAGTCTGATCTGAGTATGGGGTTAGAACTCTAGGTTGACCATTTGTTTCAGGACTTCAAAGTGTTGCTCTACTGTCTTCTGGCTTGCATTGTTTCTGATGAGAAGTCTGCAGTTGCCCTTATCTTTGGTTCTCTCTATGTAATGTGTCTTTTTCTCTTCTGACTACTTTTCAGATTTTCTCTTAATCACTGGTTTTAAGCTATTTCATTAGGTGTGCCTTGCTGTAATTTGATTCATTTTTCTTGAGCTTGGGGTTTGTTGAGCTTATTGTATCTGTGGATTTACAGTTTTCATCAAGTTTGAAACATTTTCAGCCATTATTTCTTTTCCCCCCCAGTCATTCTTTATTCAAATATTTATTCTGACGTCTGCTTTCCTTCACGGACTCGCATTGCCCCGGCTGTCAGGCTGTTTGAAGTTGTCTTGTTTATGCTCTGTTCATTTTCTCTCCCCCGCCCTGTCTTTTTACTCACTGTGTTCGTTTCTGATAGTTTCTACTGCTCTGTATTCAAGTTTATAATCTCTTCTTTTCCGGTGCCTGATCTGGTAATAACCTCATCCCCTGTATTTTCATCGTCGCTTACATCTCTAAAAGTTCAATCTGGGCCTTTTAAAATCTTCCATTTTGAAATCTTCAGTTTTTCTTCTAACGTCTTCAACATATTGAGTAATTATAACAACTCTTTTCATGCACTTTTTTACTAATTTTATTATCTGAGTAATTTCTTCATTTGTTTTTATTGATTTCAGAGAGGGAGAGAGAGAAGAAACATCAATGATGAGAGAGAACCATGGATCCGCCGCCTCCTGCACGCCCCCACTGGGGAGCGAGCCTGCAACCCAGGCATGTGCCCTGACCATGCCCTGACTGGGAATCAACCACCAAGCCATGCCGGCCGGGCTCAGCATTAGTTTTAATTTTTCTTCTCACTCTGGGTCATATTTTCCTGCTCCTTTCCAAACTGTAAATTTTTATTGATGCCAAATACTGTGAATTTTACTTTGCTGGACCCTGGATATTTTTCTGTTTCAGTAAATATTCTTGAACTCTATTCTGGGATGCAGTTTATTTACTTACAAATAGTTTGATCTTTCCAAGACTAACGTTTTAAGTGTTTGTCAGGTGGGACCAGAGCAGCCTCTAATCTAAGGCTAATTTTCCCCGCCCCTGAAGCAAACCCCCGGGACAGTTTACCCAATGCCCTGTGGATGGTGAGGGCTCCCAGTCAGCTGGAGGGAATGGTCACTATTCCCATGCTTGAGTGAGCGCCGAGGCCATCTGCTCTGCTCCTTTTAGAGCAGCGGTTCTCAGCCTTGGCTGCACATTAGAACCACCTGGGAATCTTTTTAAAATCCTGATTTCTGGGCCTCATCGTCCGGAAATTCTGTTTCTTTGTTATGGGGTGGGGCCACAACATTAGTAACAAAGAAACAGAATTTCTGGACGATGAGGCCCAGAAATCAGGATTTTAAAAAGATTCCCAGGTGGTTCTAATGTGCAGCCCAGGTTGAGAACCACAGTTTTAGATGATTCTTTCCCCACTTTGGAGAGTTTCCTCACACCTGTGTGCTGATCAGGCCTCAGCTGACTGTCACGGGAAACCCTCTGGAGATTCCAGAGCTTTCCCTCCTGTCCTGGGCTCTGTCCTGCAGACCAGCTGCCTTGGCCTCCCAGGACCCCCCAACCCCCCTCCTCAGCTTGAGGAGACAGCCAGGCTCAGCCTGCGTTCCTCCTGCCTGCACCCGGACACCCCGCAGGCCACACGCGGGGCCACACGGAGCTCACCTGGCTTGTTTTCAGGGTTCCCAGGGTTACTGTCCAGTGCTGCTGATGCCCAATGTTCAGACATCATTGTTTCATGTACTCCGGCCAGGATTTTGGTTATTAAACATGGGGAGGTTTACAGCAAGACTCACAACATCCAAATGAGCAGCGGAGCCTGGCCCGGTGGCTCAGTGGGTTGGAGCATTGTCCCACGCACCAAAAGTTTGGGGGTTAAATTCCTGGTCAGGGCACATACCTAGGTTTTGGGTTTGATCCCTGGCTGGGTGTGTACAGGAGGCAACCGATCGATGTTTCTCTCTCACATCGATGTTTCCCTCTCTAAAATCCATAAACATATCCTCAGGCGAGGATAAAAATAAATAAATAAAATGAACAGAGGGTCTGAAATAGACATTTTTCCAAAGAAGACATACAAATGACCAACAGGCTCATGGAAAGATGCTCAACATCACTAATCATCAGGGAAATGCACATCAGAATCACAGTGAGCCCTAACCGGTTTGGCTCAGTGGATAGAGCGTCGGCCTGCGGACTGAGGGGTCCCAGGTTCGATTCCGGTCAAGGGCATGTACCTTGGTTGTGAGCACATCCCCAGTGGGGGGTGTGCAAGAGGCAGCTGATCGATGTTTCTCTCTCATCGATGTTTCTAACTCTCTATCCCTCTCCCTTCCTCTCTGTAAAAAATCAATAAAATATATTTTTTAAAAAAAGAACCACAGTGAGGTATCACCTCCCACCTGTCAGAAGGGCTACTAGCAAAAACAGAAGAAACAAGTGTCAGTGAGGATGCAGAGAAAAGGGAGCCCTGGTGCACTGTGGGTAGGACTGTAAATCAGTGTAGCCATTAGTGTAATGGAAAACAGCATGGAGATCCCTTCAAAATTACAATAGAACTATTATATGACCCAGCGATACCTCATCTGGACAGTTATCCAGAGGAAATGAAGTCACTGTCCTGAAAAGATATGTGCACCCCCATGTTCATTGCAGCATTGTCTGCAATAGCCAAAATGTGAAGATAGCCTTCGTGTTCATTGATGGATGAATGGGCAAAGAAAATATATTATTCAGCCAATAAAAGAAGAATATCTTGCCAGTTGAGACAACATGGAGGGACCTCAAGGGCATTATGCTAAGTGAAGTAAATCAGACACAGAAAAACAAATACTGTATCATATCACTTATATGTGAATTCTAAAAACAACAAAATCATGATACAGAGAATGGGTTGGTGGTTGCCAGAGGCAGAGGGTTGGGGGGGGAGGGGAATGGGTGAATGTGGTCAAAAGGTAGTAAACTTCTAGTTATAAAGTAAGCAGTCCTGGGGTGTAATGTACAGTGTGGTGACTATAGTAATAATACTCTGTTATTTATTTGAAAGTTGCTAAGAGAGTAAATCTTAAAAGTTCTCATCACAAGAAAAAATAATGTGTAACTACATGTGGTGATGGATGTTAACTAGACTTATTGTGGTGATCATTCTGCAATATATACAAATACCCAGTCATTATGTTGTACAGCTAAAACCGATACAATGTTATATGTCAACTATATCTCAATTTTTTAAAACCCACATAAGAAAAAGCTGAGAAACAAAAAAAGGAGCAAGGAAAAACCATGGTAAAGGTATAGCACAAAAGAGGAGAATAGGAAAAAATCCAAGTGTGGAATTAATCACAAATATAAATGGATAAAATTCATTGATTAATAGAGCATCAGCTTTTTAAAAATGCAGGTATAATAAGCCATAGCCAGTTTGGCTCAGTGGATAGAGCACCAGCCCACAGACTGAAGGGTCCCAGGTTCGATTCCAGTCAAGGGCATGTACCTCGGTTGCAGACAGAGGCAACCAATCGATGTGTCTCTCTCACATTCTCTCTCTCTGTCTCCCACCAACACTCTCTCTAAAAATCAATGGAAAAATATCCTTGGGTGAGGATTAACAACAACAAAAAAATGCAGGTACAATAAGCTGCCTATTAGAGACACACTCATACTATAGAAAGGCTGAAACTAAAGATGTAAAAACATGTAAGTCCAAAGGAATTTATTAGAAAAAAAGTGAATCACATAATAAGGATAGAAAGTGTACCACCAAGAACACATAACAGTTCTAAGCTTGTACTCAATGGCAGTCTCAAAATATAAATAAAAATGGGTAAAATTACAAGGAAAAAATTTAAAATCTACTGTCAAAGGGAGATTTTAACAAAATTACCTCAGTAATTGATAAAAAATAGGCATCCCCTAAAAACAATAAGGATATAGAAGATTTGAAAAATAAAAATATAACAAGCTTGGTCTAATGTACTAGTATATGTGTGTGACTATCACATACAGATAATATATTATCTGTTATAGTGTATCTATTATATCTACTTTAGGTACTATATGATCTATTATATACATGGATATCTATTATACATAGATATTATATTCATACTATTATATGCAAACTAGATAATACATGTACCTCATAGATAACCCTATATAATAAAAGCATAGTATGCAAATTGTCCCCTCGACCAGGAGTTGTCCGGGAGTTCGACCAGGGGGCAGGGCTGGCCAGGGGAAGGGAGGGAGTACCCGCTGGCAGCCAGCAGCCAGCAGCCGGCAACCACTAGGTACCCCACCAGTGCATGAATTTCATGCACTGGGCCTCTAGTGTATTTATAATAGATATTTTAATATATGTAGATAGATCTGAAGTAGGTATAACAAAATTTTAAGATTTTATAAACCTGGGAAGTAGACACAAGGATATTTGGCATGCTATTCTCCATAGTTTTCTCACACTTGACATATTTTGTAATAAATTTTTAAATTAATAATTATCACAGGAAAGTCTGAAATGGAGCACAAAGGCTCTGTTTTGGTCTCCATAGATGCTGACACAGAAGAACGACCTAGGAGCTGAGATGTTTCCCCTTTCACAAAATTTCCATCAGAAGTAGTGTCACTAGCAAGGAAACACCCTAGCAACTGGGGTGGGGAGGAAATCGGACTAAGAATATACCCAAGTAAGGCGGGCATCCTATATAATAAAAGCCTAATAGGCAAATCGACCGAACAGCGGAACAACTGGTCGCTATGATGCACACTGACCACCAGGGGGCAGACGCTCAATTCAGGAGCTGCCCCATGGTGGTCAGTGCGCTCCCACAGGGGAAGTGCTACTCAGCCAGAAGCCGGGCAGTGGCAGTGCTAGGGAGCAGGGAGCCGGCTTCTGGCCTGTGGGAGCACTGCTCAGCCAGAAGCCGGGCTCATGGCTGGCAGGCACAGCGGTCGTGGCGGAGCCTCTTCCGCCTCCGCTGCAGGCGGGCAGTAGGGAGTGAGGGGTCCCAGACTGCAAGAGGGCACAGGCCGGACTGAGGAGCCCCCCCCCCCTACCAGTGCATGGACTTCGTGCACCGGGCCTCTAGTAGTATATATTCAGGCAGAGGTTGTCATCTCCATTTCCTCGGCAGCATACATGAGAAAGGAAAATCACACTTGGAAGAAACAAACTAACAAAAACAGGAGGGTAAATCTGGTCCCAGTCCTCCTTCTGGCCAGAAGCAGATGTTTGATCTGGGTGTGCAGGAGGCAGCGTGCGAGGCTAAACTGGAAGGGTGCTCCGCGAGCGGGATTTCTGTCTTCTTTGCGTCGCCCGGCCCTCTGCACGTCGCTGCCTGACATAATTTGATTCTCCCATTCTCGAGCTAGGGCTGGCCCTTCCCAAAGCCAAATGGAGGCTAGCGCCTCAGACTCTCCGTCCTCCTTGGTACAGCTCCTTCAGTGCCTGCCGAGTGTCCTACACAAAGAACGCTTTTGAACATGTGTCCCCTGCCCGGCGGGTGTGGCTCAGGTGGCTGAGTGTCGTCCCCTGCACCAAAAGGTGACCAGGTCGATTCCCGGCCAGGTCACAAGCCCAGGTTAGGGCTCGGTCCCCATTAGGGGGTGAGCAGGAGGGAGCCATTGATGTTTCTCTCTCACATGGATGTTTCTCTCTCAATAAAAACATATTTTTAAAAATGTCTCCCCAACACTGTTAAAAGACACATTAAAACATGAGTAAGGTTAAACCATATGTGCAGAGATGCACATTTGGGTAATAAAGAAGCATAAGGAAGTTGATTTGTGTCCATTTTTAAAAAACTTTTTTTTTATTGTTGCTGTTAGTCCTCACCCGAGGATATTTTCCCACTGATTTTTTTTCTTTTAGAGAGTGGAAGGGAGAGAGGGAGGGAGGGAGACAGGGTGGGAGAGAGAGAGAGAAACATCGATGTGAGAGAGACACATCGATTGGTTGCCTCCCACATGTGTCCAGACTGGGTCAGGGGATTGAACCTGCAACCCAGGTACATGCCCTTGACCGAAATCGAACCCACGACCCTTCAGTCCATGGTCTGACGTTCCAATCCACTGAGCCAAACTGGCTAGGGCTGTGTCTATTTTTTTTTAAATATGTTTTTATTTATTTCAGAGAGAGGTAGGGAGAGGGAGAGAGAGACAGACACATCAATGATGAGAGAGAATCATTGCTCCGCTGCCTCCTGCACGCCTCCCACGGGAATCGAGCGCACAACCTGGGCATGTGCCCTGACTGGGAATCAAAGGTCGAAGGTCAACCACTGAGCCACGCAGGCCGGGCAATGTGTGTCCATGTTTATCTTTACAATGAAAGTCAGCACAGTGGTGACTTTTGGAGGGAGCAAGGGGACTGTGATTGAGATGGCACAGATGGAAACCTCTGGGTGGCTGAAGATCTATTTCTTAATACAAGGGGTGATTGCAAGAGCGTTTGTCTCATACTGTATTTGCTTTACAGTGGTTTTCAGCTGGTGGGTTTTACCTTATAATAAAAATATTTTTATTGTTATGTCCCCTGAATGAATGATGGATGGATCTAGGCATTGAGTTGCTAGCATCAAAAAAGAGAGACAACCAGACACTGTGACCCATGAGGGGAGTGCACGCCACCACCTGTGAAGCAGTCTTGCCCAATATCGCACCTGAACCTGGTCAAACCTCTAGGTCCAACTTCAGCCGAAAGGACAGAGGAGCACTTTAATGACACCACGGGGACATATAATCAGCCCCCTCCAGGCCGGGGGAAACTGCAGGACAAATGAGGGGAGAGGAGACGTTCTGCCGCAGGACACGTCGGTTAAAACAGACTCAAAAGACATGTCCACCCATCACAATATGTGGACTTCATGTGACTCCTGCTTTTAAACAAATAAATTGTAAGCAAACATTTCTAACATTTCTAAACACCTGGAGATTTGAACACTCATGGGATATTTGATGACGTTAAAAGCTCTTGTTAAGGGCCCTGGCCGGGTGCTCAGTTGGTTAGAGCATCGATCATCCCAATATGCCAAGGTTGTGGGTTCGATCCCCAGTCAGGGCACATACAAGCAGCAACCAATGAATAAAGTGGAACAACAAATTGATGTCTCTCTCTTTCTCTCTCCCTTCCTCTCTTAAAATCATAAATTAAACATTTTAAAAAAAATCTTGTTAATGGAGCCCTAGCTGGTTGCTCAGTGGTTAGAGCGTTGGCCTAAGGACTGAAGGGTCTCGGGTTTGATTTCGGTCAAGAGCACGTACCTGGGTTGCAGGCTCGATCCAGGGTCAGGTGGGTGCAGGAGGCAACTAATCGATGCGTCTCTCTCACACCGTGTGTTTCTCTCTCTCTGTCTCTGCCCCTCCCTTCTACTCTCTCTAAAAGTCAGTGGAAAAAATATCCTCAGTTGAGGTTAACAACAACAAATCTTGTTCATGGATATGGGTGTAGGTGAAACAAGATGGGCCATAAATTTATAATTGCTGAATCTTATTATACTATTGATTATTTTCCATACTTTATTTTTGCTTCTTTAAAAACAGCTTCCTGGGGTATAATTTACATATTGATAAAATTCACCAGTTGTAAGTATACAATGTAATAACATTCTGTAAATTTCTAGAGTTGTGCAATCATCACTACAATCCAGCTTTAGAACATTTCTATCATGCTTAGAAAGTTTCATTGAGCCCACTAGTCAATGCCCATTCCCACCCCAGCTGGTACTGGTCTGCTTTCTGCCTCTCTAAATACATATGTCTTTTCTGGACATTTACACTAAACTAGAGGCCTGGTGCATGACATTAATGCACTGGGGGGGGGGCGGTGAGGGGGGCCCCTTAGCCCAGCCTGTGCCCTTTTGCAGTCCAGGAACCCTTGAGGGATGTCCACCCCTGGTGGTCAGTGCGCTCCTACAGGGGGAGTGCTGCTCAGCCATAAGCCCGGCTCATAGCTGGCGAGCACTCCTACCTCCAAGGCAGCACTAAGGAGCAGCAAGCCCGGCTTCTGGCTGAGTGGCACTCCCCCTGTGGGAGTGCACTGACCACCAGGGGGCAGCTCCTGCGTTGAGCGTCTTCCCCCTGGTGGCCAGTGCATGTCATAGCAACCGGTTGTTCTGCCGTTTGGTCAATTTGCATATTAGGGTTTTATTATATAGGATGGGATCGTACGACATGGACTCTTCTGATACTCTCTCTGTTAATGTGCACTTGACATTTTCCATAATGAAAACAATTTTGTTGACTTGAATGATGACTAACATTTGCATAGCATTTTGTGTTTGTAAAGTGCTTTCATAAACCAGCTGAGTAAGGCAGGATAACATTTGTCACCAATTTTACAGATGAGGAAACAGACTCAGAGGGCTTAGGGCACCTGACCCAGGTCACAGAGCTAATTAGTAACTGAACTAACTGAACTGGGACTCAATTCTGGCCTCCTGTCACCTGGAGATACTCCTCCCCGCCCCCGCCCCCCATCATGCTGCCTCACTAGACTACCCACCGCCCTTGGTTCCCCAGCCCATCACTTAATGAAGGTGAAGGAGGTGGCCCATCAAGTCATCTGGCACATGCGGCTTCCTTCCTGAAGGTCATGTGTGAGGGTG
The DNA here is from genome assembly GCF_014108235.1 of Myotis myotis. Lineage (NCBI taxonomy): Eukaryota > Metazoa > Chordata > Mammalia > Chiroptera > Vespertilionidae > Myotis > Myotis myotis. Next base: position 85,685,140 of record NW_023416379.1, read on the forward strand.
CTGGTGGGGGCACTTTTGTCCCAGGGTTTGTGTATCTGTGGCTGTGTCCAGGAGTGGACAGAAATATCCTGAAATCTCTCCGCCTTCTCTTTGTGTCTTTGTATTTTAAAACATTATTTTTTGTTATTTTATTTATTTTTTATTTTTTAAAATATATTTTTATTGATGTCAGAGAGGAAGGGTGAGGAAGAGAGAGAGAGAAACATCAATGATGAGAGAGAATCATTGATCGGCTGCCTCTTGCACACCCCACACTGGGGATCGAGCCTGCAACCCGGGCATGTGCCCCAACCGGGAATCGAACCGTGATCTCCTGGTTCATAGGTCAACACTCAACCACTGAGCTATGCCGGCCGGGCTAAAACATTATTATTATGTTGAAAACATTCTTATTTTTGCGCCTGCTCTGGGACCCTATGCTTTGACATTTTAATCATTATCATTCAGAAGAAACTCCAACGGTGCTTCCCTCTGGGGAATGAGACTGGGGTCGCAGGCCTCATTCTCCATTGCATGCCCTTCGTTCCATTTGAATTTTCTGTCCTATATTTGTGTTATTTTTATAATAAAACGGGGAAATCATTATTATTACCAGTGAGCAATGGTGTGTTTGCCTGTCTCCCTGAAGATCCTACTTCTACCAGCTTCTTAGGATTGAGCCGATTACAAAGTGCTGCCAAATGTAACTTATTTAATCCACTCTTTCACTCAGCAATAGGAATGCTTCCTATGTTCCAGGCACAAAATTAGAAGCTGTGGATATAGCAGTGAAACAAACAGATAAAAAGTCCTGCCTTCCTGGGACTTACATTCTACCGGGTGTAGAAAGACATACAACAACATTAATGAATGACATGGAACATGAGAAAAGGCAAGTCAGGGAAAGATGCAGAGAATACTGGGGGCGGGAGGCTGTCCTGTTGAAGAGGGTGGTCAGGGCAGGTGACCTGTGAGGCTTGGAGGAGATGAGGGAGTGGCCCAGGGACAAAGGGGACATCTGGGACAAAGGGTCCCAGGAAGCAGGAAATGGAAAGGCTCTACGGCCAGCTTGAGGAGTAGCAGGGAGCAGCCTGGCTGCAGAAAGGTCGGCGAGAGGATTTGGGCCGGGGCTACAGAGGTTAGAGAGTCACCGATCGTGTGGGCCTGGTGGGCCACTGTGGGGTTTTGGTGTTTTTATTTGTTTTTAAATATATGTTTATTGAATTCAGAGAGGAAGAGAGAGAGGGAGAAACATCAGTGATGAGAGAGAATCACGGATCGCCTGCCTCCTGCACACCCCACACTGGGATCAGGCCCATGACCGTGACCTCTTGGTTCATAAGTCGTTGGTTGCTCAACCACCGAGCCTCGCCACCTGGGCGGGATTTTGGTTTTTAGCCTAAGTGAGAAGGGAGCCATTGGAGGGTTTGAGCAGAGGGTCATGACCCAGCTGATGTGCTCACAGGGTCAGTGTGGCTGCTGAGTGGAGACCTGACGGTGGCAGGGAAGTGGGGAGCCGGCGAGGAGCCTGCTGAGGGAGGTAAGGGAGGTTTGGGTGAGCATGGCTGCACTGGGGTGGTGGGTGGGTATCAGAATCTGGAAATCTTCACAAGGGAGAGCCGACAGGAGTTGCCGATGGATTTGAGAGAGAAGAGCCGGGGATAACTCTAAGGTTTGGGGCCTGAGAAGCTCGGAGGATGGAGTTGGCTTTGGCTGAGATGGGGAAGACTGGGGGGCAGCCAAGTGGGTGAGGGGTCCTCCGGGACAAGTTAGAGGTAAGAAGTCCAGGAGGCGGCGCGTTCCCCAAGCATGGGTGTGGTCACTCATCCTCTCAACTCCGCCCCATCTCACAGGTGTGGACACTCGCGCGGGGCCCGGCGGGGTCAAATGGCCGCGGGCTGGCGCCCCCTGGCGCGGGAAGGTGAGTGGCGGCGGGGATGGCGGCGGCGGCGGCAGCGGCGGGCGCGCAGGAGAGCCGGGCGCCGGGGCAGCAGGAGAGCGGGGCGCCGGGGCAGCGGGGGCAGCAGGAGCAGCCGGCCGCGCCGGGCCGTCGGGCCCTGTACTTCTGCGGGAGCATGCGGGGCGGACGCGAGGACCGGGCGCTGTACGATCGGATCGTGTCCCGGCTGCGGCGCTTCGGGACGGTGCTCACCGAGCACGTGTTGGATGTGGAGCTGGGCGCGCAGGGTGAGGCGCGGCGCGGGGGGCACCGGGACCGGGGGCGGGGTGGCGGGGGGGCAGAGACGCCCGCGCCCCTTGACCGGAACTGCCCTCGCGGGGCGGTGGCCGCTCGCCACTCCGCCGCCAGCCGTGGGAGCGGGACTCAGACCGCGCCGTCCGCACGCAGCGGCGGTGCGCGCCCAGCCTCCGCGCTCACTCATGATCCGGGCTTTAGCTCCTTCTGGGAGCACTTTCTCCGGCGCTTTAAGGGCAGCTGGGGCGCAGGGGTGGGGGGAGGCAGAGTGGGCGCAGACGGGGCTGCTTGGATTTCCACGTCCCGCTGGTACCTTCTCCCCGACCTGAGACCACGCTCATCCTCCTTCCTGCGCCCCCGCCCCAGGTGCCAGCCCTTGGCCCCGCAGACACCGCGCTCCGCCTCCACGGTCGCCCTCCCCTGTGGTCCGGCTGGGACTTAGGCGTTCTGCTCCGGGCCGCCGGGTCTTTTTCCTTCTCCCCAGTTTTACGGGCACATAGAGCACCGTGTAGGTCTAAGGGGGACAGTTTATTGGCTCGACTTGCATATAGAGCAGTGGTTCTCAATCTTGGCTGCACATTAGAATCACCTGGGAGTCTTTCTAAAATCCTGATTTCTGGGCCTGCCACTGATATAGCGTGAAAGGATTAGCACAAAAGTTTGGTTACCATCAGTCACCTCGTGAAAAAAATTCCTTTCCTTGTGATAAGAACTCGTAGGATCTCTCTTAACAAATTTGAAAAAACCATACTATGGTCGTTATGTACATTACAGCCCTAGAACGTATTTTATAACCGGAAGTTGGTGCCTTTTGACCACCTTTATCCAATCTCCCCATCTCTTGTTCCCCCACCTCTGGTAACCACAAATCTGATCTTTTTTGCTAGGAGTTTCAGTTTTTCTGTTTTGTTGTTGTTGTTGTTGGTGGTGGTGGTGGTGGTGGTGGTGGTGTGTGTGTGTGTGTGTGTGTGTGTGTGTGTGTGGCGCACGCGCGCTCATGCTACGATTCCACATATATGTGAGATCATACACTCTGACTTATTTCACTTAGCATAGTGCCCTCAAAGTCCTTCCGCGTTTTTCCAAATGGCGCTTTCCTTCTTTCTCATGGCGGAATGATATTCCATTGTATCTATACATCACAACTTCCTTATTCATCCACCTGTAGACACTTATTTCCCATGTCTTGGCTACTGTAGGTAATGCTTCGAACATCACTCCAACAGTGTTTTCATTTCCTTGTTATATTCCCCAAAGTGGGATTGCTGGGTCGTATGGTAGTTCTATTTTTTTTAAATATATTTTATTGAATTTTTACAGAGAGGAAGGGAGAGGGATAGAGAGTTAGAAACATCGATGAGAGAGAAATATCGATCAGCTGCCTCCTGCACACCCCTTACTGGGGATGCGCCCGCAACCAAGGCACATGCCCTTGACTGGAATCGAACCTGGGACCCTTCAATCCACAGGCCGACGCTCTATCCACTGAGCCACACCGGTTAGGGCAGTAGTTCTATTTTTTATATTTTTAACATATTTTTATTGATTTCAGAGAGGAAGGGAGGAGAGAAACATCAGTGATGTGAGAATCGGCTGCCTCCTGCACACTCCACACTGGGGATTAAGCCCACAAGGTAGGCATATGCCCTGACCCGGAAGCGAACCGTGACCTCCTGGTTCATAGGTCTACACTCAGCCACTGAGCCACGCCTGCTGGGAGGCAGTTCTGTTTTTCATTTTTTTGAGGAACCTCCATACTGTTGTTCTCCATAGTGGAAATTTATATTCCCACCAACAGAGCACAACCGTTCCCTTTTCTCCACATCCTTGTCAGCATTTGTTATTTCTTGTCTTTTTTTATGATAGCTGTTCTAACAGATGTGAATTGGTATCTCACTGTGGGTTTTTAAATATTTTTTATTGATTTATTATTTTTTAAATTTTGTTTATGGATTTTAGAGAAAGGGAATGGGAGAGAGAAACATCAATTTGTTGTTCCGCTTATTTATGCGTTCATTGTCTGCTTCTTGTATGTGCCCTGACTGGGGATCAAACCTGCAACCTTAGCGTATTGGAACGACATTCTCACCAACTGAGCTACAGGCCCAGGGCTCATTGTGTTTTTGTGTTTGTTTGTTTTTAAAAATATAGCCCTGGCTGGTTTGGCTCGGTGGATGGAGTGTCGGCCTGTGGACTGAGGGGTCCCGGGTTCGGTTCCGGTCAAGGGCATGTGCCTTGGTTGTGGGCACATCCCCAGTGGGGGGTGTGCAGGAGGCAGCTGATCAATGTTCCTCTCTCATCGATGTTTCTGGCTCTCTATCCCTCTCCCTTCCTCTCTGTAAAAAACCAATAAAATATATTAAATATATATATATGTATATATATATATATTATTGATTTCAGAGAGGAAGGGAGAGGGAGATAGATATAGAAACATCAATGATGAGAGAGAATCATTGATCATCTGCCTCTTGCACGCCCCCAACTGGGGGTTGAGCCTGTAACCCGGGCATGTGCCCTTGACTGGAATTGAACCTGGGGCCCTTCAGTCCACAGGCCAATGCTCTATCTACTGAGCCAAACCAGGTAGGAAATAGCATTCTTATTTAAACATATTTTTTTATTGATTTCAGAGAGGAACGGAGAGGGAGAGAGTGATGAGAATCATTGATCGGCTGCCTCCTGCACGGGCATGTGCCCTTGACCAGAATCAAACCTGGGACCCTTCAGTCCGCAGGGCTCCTCTCTATGCACTGAGTCAAACTGGCTAGGGCTCATTGTGGTTTTGATTTGCTTGTCCCTAATGACTAGTGATGCTGAACACCTTTTCATGTATCTGTTGGCCATTCATGCACCTTCTTTGATAAAATGTCTTTTCCGGTCCTTTGACGGTTTTTAATTGGATTATTTGTTTTCTTGCTGCTGAGTTGTATGAGGTTTGGTTTTGTTTTTAATAAAAGGGGGGGGGGCCCTAACCAGTTTGGCTCAGCGGACAGAGCGTCGGCCTGTGGACTCAAGGATCCCAGGTTCGATTCCGGTCAAGGGCATGTACCTTGGTTGCGGGCACATCCCCAGTGGGGAGTGTGCAGGAGGCAGCTGATCGATGTTTCTCTCTCATCGATGTTTCTGATTCTCTATCCCTCTCCCTTCCTCTCTGTAAAAAAATCAATAAAATATATTTTTTTTAAAAAGTGGGGGGGAAAGTACATTTGCTGTTGTTTATATGGAAAATAATATAATAATAATATAAGAATAGCTGTGTTTCACATACTCACAACTGTAAACCTACGTTTGCCCCACCCTGTATTTTGGATATTAACCCTTGTCAGTACATGGTTTGCAGATATTTTCTCCCATTCTGTAGGCTGTATTTTCGTTTTGTTGATTATTTCTTTTGCCGTGCAGAAAGCAGCTTTTTAGTTTGGCGTAGTCCCCCTTGTTTATTTTTTATTTTGTTGCTTGTGCCTTGGGTGTCGTATCCAAAAAACCATTGCCAAGACCCAAGTCAAGGAGCTTTTTCCCGTGTTTTCTTCTAGGAGTTTTATCATTTCTGGTCTTACATTTACATCTTTAATCCATTTCGAGTTAATTTTTGTGAGTGGTGTAAAATAGGGGTCTGTTACACGTGAATGCCCAGTTTCCCCAGCACCGTTTACGGAAGAGAGAGTCTTTTCTCCACTGAGTATTCTTGGCCCCCTTGTCAAATGTTGGTTGAGTGTACATGGCTTTATTCCTGGGCTCTTGATTCTGTTCCACTGGTGTTTGCTTTTATGCCAATACCATACTGTTTTGATTGTTTTACTTTATAATATAACTAGAAATCGGGAAGTGCGATGCGTTACTCAGGAGCAGATCCAGGATTGGTGGGATTAATGCAGTCCTGGGAGACCTCTTTAAAAAGACGATATTGCCGGGGATGTTGGAAAGGGCCTGTACGAGGGACCCGCAGCTCATGGTTCATGGTCTCAGGGTGTGTCCACGCCTGCCTGGTGGGCCTCAGGCTTAGTGTGCTCAGCTGTCATCTGAGGAGCTTGTTCAAAATGCAGGTCCCCATGGCTGGGATGAAGCCTTAGAAGCTCCTTTGAGCAAGTTCTCCGGTGACTCTGCTCCGGTGCAGGGAGCCGTGAGCCTTGCAGTCCTAACGCGTGGCATGCAATCAAGCCGAACGCCGAGCTCCGTACCCTTTCCCCAGCTGCCTCTACCTGGATTCCCACCACCCCCAACAGGCCGCCTTGCCTGCAGGCAGTGGTTCTCAAATTTGGTGGGAATGAAGCCGCTGAGCCCAGTGACATCTGGGTCTTTGTAGTTTTATCAAGTTCTCAGGTGATTCTGGAACCTACCAATGCGTGAGAGCCACTCGATGAGGCTTTAGTCTGGTCTCCCTCCGTCCTTTCCTTGCAGGGACCAGTCCTTGCTCCTGCCTGCCATTTCCCCCACCTGGATGCTCCTCCTCCTCTCCACCTGTGATCACTCTGCCCATGGCCAGTTAGTCCTTCCCTTAACCACTTGTATGCCATCAGCATCTATAGATGCAAGCGGCGGAACTTTTTAAATTAAATTCAAAATATCGCGGCGGTTAACTGGTTCATCTTATTTTGTATCACTCATCTGGCCCGTGTCATACATCCCGGCGTGCAGAGGGCTGGGTTTTTCCTTTGGCTGTTCCATTTCCTCCATTTCACAGACTTAGTGTTGGGCAGGCCCTCAGAGGTCATCTAGTCATCTCCCTCCCGCCCTGAGCAGGGAGGATGTGGGGGTAGCTCTGGCGGGCGGAGTACCAGATGAGGGCTCGGCCCTGACCAGCCTTCCCTCATCCACAGGGGAACAGCCTGCGGAGGGTGACAGGTTCATCCAGGAGCGGGACCTGGCCTTGCTGCAGCGGGCGGACTGTGAGTGCCCTCCGCCCTGTGCGCACCTCTGGGTGTTAATTCCCGGAACACGCCTGGCCCCCCCTCCCCTCCTCTCCCCCCTCCCCGCCACCTTTCTCTCTCAAGCCCAGATACGGAGCCTCCGTCTCGTTTCCTTCCCAGTGATTGTGGCAGAAGTGACCCAGCCGTCCCTGGGTGTGGGCTATGCAGTGGGCCGGGCCGAGGCCCTCAATAAGCGAATCCTGTGCCTGTTCCGCCGGAAGTCTGGCCGAGGTGAGCACTCCCAGCCCTGGATGGCCACTCCACCCGCCCCAGCTGAGCACCCAGCCCTCGGCTCCCTTTCTTGGGGGGCTCTGAGTAGTGTCTGTCCCCAACAAGGGCTGGGCAGGAGAGGACAGAGGAGGGAGTGGGAGGCACCGTCACCTGCCTCTGCCCCCCAGTGCTCTCGGCCATGATCCGCGGAGCAGCAGACGGCTACCGGTTCCAGGTGTGGGACTACGAGGTGGGCGAGGTGGAGGTCATGCTGGACCGATACTTCGCAGCTAACCCTCCCCAGCAGCTGGCTTCCTCCCGTGACCCAACCACTTGACTTTGCCCCTTCATTAAATTCTTCAGATCCCTGACTCTGCTCTGTACCATTCCTGCCTAAAAGCCCAGGACAAATTAAAAGGCACGTCTACACTTCTAACTTCTGTCTGTGTGTGGGGTGGGGTGGGCAGGGCCTCAGTAATGTACCCCCCTCCCCCTGAAACACTTCACTTTGAGATGCAGGGAAAACCTGTAAAAGTCTGCAGGCCCCCAAGAGGGCCCTTCCTAATGCGCAGGCCCCTCCCAGGAACATTCAGGAGTTTAGAGGGAGGCCGACCAAGCGGATGGCCGTCCGTCTCCTCTGATGCTGGGCTGGGTCTGGGGCAAGTGGGCAAGCCTGTGCCACATGGACCGTCATTTCCCGTTATCAGCCTAGGTCACAGGGTCAGCTTTGGGCCTCTCTGACAACAGAAGAGTCTGGAGGTCTAAAGAAAACTAGAGGAGGGTTGGGTGTGCGGGGAGCAGGGGAGTTAGAACGGGCCTGCTTCAGAGAAGTATATGAAAAAAGTTTATTCAGTAAACAGAAGGTGCTGCAGATGCTGGGAACCGCCCCTCCGAGCACCCAGGACAGTGGTCAGGGATGAACTGCCGGCCCCCTGGCCCCGCGGCTCCAGGAGCTCCCTGCATCCTGCCCCTCAGTCATAGCCCTCCTCCTCATCCTCATCCTCATCCCCGAAGAAGAAAGCGTCCCGGTCCAGGTTCTCCGACTCCCCGTCATAGGAGAAGGTGTCGTTGTCCAGCTCCTCATCGAACTCGTCCTGCTGCCACTCGGGCATGTCTTCGCCTTCCTCCTCATCCGTGTCCAGCCCCGAGGAGCCCCGGGGCCTGGGGGGACAGGTCGCCATCAACAGGGAGAGAGCCAGCCGCTCAGCCCCAGGGAGGCCTGCCGTATCCCACCCCCTCCGGGGCTCCGCCCATACTCACCCACTGCCGGGCACGTTGGACCCTTTCGCCTCCCGGGCCTCTAACGATGGACTCTGGAGCCCAACCCGAAAGTCCTGGCAGAGACGGAGGACAGGGAGCAGGAGAGGAGAGGCCACTGGGCCTCTGCCCAGCGTTTCTCCAACCAACGTTCTCCAAGGGCCTACTAGGCGCCATGCTCCTGGCAGGACGTTCCCACCTGCTCTCCCTTCCCCATCACAACACCAGAGGTGTCTCCAGGGACACAGGACACAGGTCAGCACACCGGCCTTGCTTCAGGAGCTCAGTATCTGCTCATGCCTTTCCTACTCGTGACTTGTCAGTCTGTATGCTCCCTGAGGGTGGGACTCCTAGTTCAGACTCAACATCAGCGTATTACAGCTGGAAAGACTCTCAGCTCCCTTACTCAGTGGACCCCACCCCCCTGACCCCCACTCCTGGGATTCTGAATCCATCTGGGAAGCGTGTCTGAAAAAGTTCCCCAACTGATTCTGCAGAGCAAGGATCTGGGCTAACTCCTTTATTTTGTAAGAAACGCCAGGAGGTTAAGTGGCAGGGTCCAACAGCACCCAGCAGGCTGGCCCAGGAGCTGGGACACCCCCAGGTCTCCTTCTGGATGCTGGGCACGGGAGGTCCAGGCGGGGCAGCCTACCTGGGTGGAATGCTGCAGGATGGCGAGCAGCCTCTCTTGGATCCGCCGGAGCAGCTCCAGGCCCATGTGGAGGCAGTCGGCCCGCAGGAGACGCAGGCCCGAGGCCAGGTCTCTGCACTGCAGCAGGAGCTCCTCTGCAGAGGGGACAGGGCGCAGGGCTCCCTCCCTTCTTCCCCCCCTCCATCCTCTCCTCCAGCAAACCCCTACTGCACACCCACCAGTTCTACCAACACCTAGCAGGCCCAGCTCTAGACACCCATTCTCCAGAGGCTTACACTCTAGTGATGGGGACAGATAGCCTATATAATAAAGAGGCAATATGCAAATTAACCCACACCCTCACAGGATGGCTGCCTACAACCAGGCTGGTAGGGGAGGTTAGTGAGGGACGACCAAATGACTGAACAGCAGGCTGCGTGGGGTGACCAGGCCGGCGGGTGGGAGGCCATGAGGGGCGACTAGGCCAGCAAGGGTGGGGGCATTTAGGGGCAACCAGGCCGGCAGAGAGGGGCAGTTGGGGGCGACCAGGCTGGCAGTGGGGCAGTGAAGGGCAACTTGGCTGGCAGGGGGGACAGTTGGGGGCAACCAGGCCAGCAGAGGGGGATAGTTAGGGGTGACCAGGCCTGCAGAGGGGGGCAGTTGGGGGTGACCAGGCCAGGAGGGGGGGAGTAAGGGGTGACCAGGCTGAGGGGGGGGGCAGTTAGGAGCAACCAGGCTGGCAGGGAGGGGGCAGTTGGGGACGACCAGGCTGGTGGGGGTGGGAAGCAGTGAGGGGTAGTCAGGCTGGCGGGGGGGCACACACATCCCTTCAGAACAGCACCCATCGATTCAGACCTTGCCTCCCCCCACTGCATGAATTTCATGCATGAATTTAGTAGTCAAATAAAAGGTCAGGTGAAGACCTGTGCCCTTAGGCACTTACAGCCTGTACTGTATGCCTTTCCAGCAGAATTTTAAAAGGCCTGTGGTGATGAGGTCATGAATGAGGAATGACGAAGGGACAGCGTGAAGGTGGGAAGCTGGAGCCGGGGTGCTCAGAGGGGAGGGGGCAGGAGAGGGGACTGAGCAGGCAGGGGCAGGCCTCACCCAGGAGGATCTGCAGGGCATTGGTGTGCAGCTCCAGGTTCTCCGTCTGCTGCTCCACCACGTCCATTTGCTCCGTTTCCTGGTTGTAGAAGCTGTACACGCAGGCATAGGCCAGCACCTAGGGGAGCCCAAGTCAGGCCTCCTGGCTGTGGGGAGGCATCTGCCTCCCACCTGCTCCCTCCTCCTTCCCTCCATCCAACCGGTCAGAAGACAGCTGCCCAGCCCACCAGTCCCCTTGGGACATTCCCCCACCCCCCACCCCCCCAACCTTTCGAGCCTGCTCAAGCCCCCGGCAGGCATCGCTGAGGAAGGTGAAGGATTTGGGTGGGGGCACCTCATGGATGGCAGACACTCGGTTCCACAGGTTCACAGCAAACTCCTGTGCAGAGGAAGGCGGGTCAGCGAGCGCATGCACACACATCCCTTCAGAACAGCACCCATCGATTCGGACCTTGGGCCCCTCCCGGCCTCTCCCCCACCCTCCCCCTCCTCACCCGGGCCTGGTGATGGAAAGTACACCTCTCGTTGTAGTCCTGGAACCGCTTCTCTTGGCGAGCTGCCTTGCTTACCTGTGAGACACATAGGGGGCTACTGTGCTTTGCTGGGACAGCGTGGGCTTGTCAGACTAGCTACCATTCACAGAGGCCTTTCCACGCTTTCCCAGATTTTCTCTGTAACCCTCAGACTCTGTGAGGTAGGTCATATGATTACCCCCTTTTACAGGTGAGAATGCTGACGAGTGGACAAGAAAACTGACCCAAAGCCACATACTAACTGGAAGAGCCAGGTCCTGACTCAGTCCTTGCTCTCCGCTCTGCCCTGCTGCCCCGAGAATGCCCAGCCCATCCCAGCCCTCTGTAGCCACCTGGGGGTGGAAGTCCCACCCTGGGCCTCTGGTCCCCGTGCATGGACCTCCCAGGACAGACCTCCCAGCACTGCAGGCCTATGTGGCTTCTGTCTTCTCCCCACTGAGAGAGCCCTCTGCTCAGGGTCCCTCCTGCCTGCCTTTGGGCCTCTCGCTCCTCGGGGCCCAGCCCCTTACCATGGCAGAGCAGTTGTAATAGTCTTTGTGATTTGGCTTCCAGGACTTGAGGCAGCGCCAGCAGAATCCATGGTTGCATTTGGCGCAGGTCATGCTACGGAGGAAGCTATCCGGTCAGAGGACTCCTGCCTCTGGCCAGGGCCGCGCCAGGAAAGCCAGGGGCCTAGATGCACACGGACGGTGTCCCTGGCCCCTCCACGCCCTAACCTCACCAGTTCCTACTGAAAGCACCCTGGCTTCTGAGTCCCCCCACACTAGACTAAACACGGGGGAACGTGAGCTGAGGGCGTCGCTCTGGAGGGTGCCCGGAGAGGGCAGTTGAGTAGCTGCCCTTGTTGCTCAGCTTTTCAGAAGCCCCACCACCCCTTCCTCACCACCAGGCCTCTACTCTCTCCTGTGCCTGCTGACTCCCCAGGGCCCACAGCACCCCGTTCTTACTGCAGACACCCTTCGTTCTTCTCGATGGGAGTCTGACAGCTGGGACAGCGCTTAGAGATGAGCTTGGCCAGGTGCTTGCTCTGGGCCTCCACACTCATGCCATCATAGTAGCCGCCATCATCGACCCACTGAGACATGTGGCCACAGCTGGCAGGGTAGTGTGCCTAGAGCAGGACAGGGAGGGGAGGACACAGCCCAGCCCTTACTCAGGGGGGCCTCCTGCTATTGTTCGAGGGGGCGGGAGGGAGGGAGGCTCCATTTGGAGGATGACGGGAGGAGGAACAAAGCTCCGCTCGGTGGCGGAGGATGAGGACAAGGCGGAATGTGTGTGCTGACCAGGGCCGGGGGTGGGTCCTGGCTCAGCGTCAGGGCTGGGCAGGCGCCCACCTCGGGGAAGCTGCAGTTGAAGCAGGAGGCCCAGCCACACTTGGAGCAGGTGGTCCCCGAGCCCAGGCCCTGGCGGCACAGGATGCGGTCACAGCCCTGGGGGTTGGTGCACCACGTCAGGTTGGAGCAGCTGTCCACGTAGCCACGGAGCAGGGCCTTCTCGTACTGTGGGGACAGAGGCCACAGGCAAGGGCCTGGCTCGCTCGGTCGCCACACCTCCAGGCCCCCCGCACCCGCAGTCAGCCCACTCCCTGGGGTCTCCCCTTTGGCTGTGCACCGGGGCCTCTCTCGGAGGAGGGGGTACCTTGGAGATGACCTCTGGTGAGGAGACAATGGCACGAATGAAGGCTCCCGTGGGCTGGGCCGGGCAGTCGGCAATGGGGCAGGTGCAATTCATCACCAGGTTCTGCTCGATGCGAGTTGTCAGATACTCATTCCAGCAAGACTGGGAGAGCACAGGAGGGGCCGCTCAGGGATGTGTGGGAGCAGCACCAGGGGGCGGTGCCCTGGCCACTCATCACGCACCTCTCCCCCCTGATGCGGAAGGCCAGAGACAAGCAGCTTCTAGGTCAACCTCACAACTGACCCTAATCTTTCTGGTTTCCACTGATTTTCCTGGGATTGGTCCAAATTACAGTTGTCTTTGAGGATACGTGGGCCAGGACAGCAACCTAATTATAATTATTGTTGGGATGGACATAGAGGGATCAGGTAAAGAGAATTAAAAAAATAAGAAAGATTCAAGTTCCAAGAAAGAATTGGTGAGAGCAAGGTCAGAGAGGAAGAAGGCCGGGAGGTGGGTCCCCTTCCCCGCCGGGCGGCCTCTCCCCCTGGCCCCACTGCTCACCTCAATGCCTCTCTGGAGGCTCTGTCCCCCCGGACTCGGCCTCTTCTCCACAAAATAGACTTGCCCACTGCAGCTCCCAAGTCCTGAGAAACGGCCCCCCGCTCCCCTCCAGTTCCAGGGTCAGAACCTTCAATCTCCTGAACCCTTGTCTTGCGCCCATGTCACTGCCTCACCCTAAACCAGGCCACCATCGACTCCTGAACTGCTGCCGGAGCTGATCCCAAAACCTTCCACCCTGTCTCTCCCCATCAAACCCACTTGGGTTATGCGTGACCGGCACCCGAGCCTCCCGGAACACTCCGTAAGAGCCCTTCCCTCACACTGCGGACAGCGGAGCTTTCCAAACGACGCACTTGACCCCAGGAGAGGACATGTATCTATGGTAGCAAAGCTCCAGGACAGATGGGAAGCACTGGCCTGGACTTTTACTAAACAAAACAAGGATATATTTTTATGGATTTTTAGAGAGTGGAAGGGAGAGAGAAACATCAGTGTGAGACCGACACATCGATTGGTTGCCTCCTACACATGCCCTGACCAGGCCCAGGGATTGAACCTGCAACCCAGCCACATGCCCTTGCCTGGAAATCGAACCCGAGACCCATCGGTGCATGGGCCAATGCTCTAACCACTGAGATACACCAACCAGGACAAACCCCTTTTCATATAGTGAAAGAAACCCAGATAAATTGAGAAGTTGAATGCAAACTTCCCGTATTTCCAAGATAAAACAGGACATTTCTCCAAATTCAGACAGCTACTTACAGGCACATGGAGGCGGCAGGACCCCTCAACGCCACAGAGGACAGCTTGGCTGACCACTCACCCTTAGGTACCCCCTCAGCTCTGGGCTTGCTCTTGGCTCATGCTGTTTCCACTGCCCAGCCCAACTGGTATTGGGTCTCAGGCCCTCTGACAATCCCACCTGCCACTCAAGACGCATCCGGGGAAGCCACCTCCAACTGCTCCAGGCCCCGGGACTCCCCACCCTGAGTCCTGCCTTTCATTTGTGCCATTTGGCCGGGACTTAGTCACAGGCTCCTCCTCTGCTGGGCCTTGTCTATCAGCCTGTTTTCCTCAGTGGTGTTTTTAGGCTCCCTGTCTCCACATCGCTATAGGGTGGGGGTGCCCCAAGTTCAATGTCCTGGGCCTGTTTCTCTCTCCCTGGGTGATATCAGCCAGGCCTCTCTACTGAATTCTGAATTTGAAAACCCACCGTCCACCTGCCAGTCACACACAGGTCCCGACAAGCAGCTCCAACTTCATGGACACAAAAGACTGCATTTCCCCTCAAAATCTGTTCCCAGGCCCAACATTTCCCCCAAGCCAGTAAAAGATGACACATCCCATCCACCCCCCAGGAATCACTCTCCATTCCCTTGTCCCAAGCCCCCGAATCCACTCCCCAAGCCCCACCTGCTCTACCTCCCAATGCAGCCCCGCCCACCCACTCCGCTCTTCCCCCGTCCCTCGGCCGCACGACCACCTTCTCTGGCCTGTGTGGACCAGTCTCCGAAGGGGTGTCCCTGCTTCCTCTCCTGTCCTGTCCCAGCTTTTCTCCACACAAAGTGACCCTTTCACTCCCCTGCTTACAGCCACCATGGCTTCCCCTGGAGCAAAGCCCACTGTGTGCCAACCCCCCCCAACTGGCCCCTGCACCTGCCAAGCCTCCTCTCCCCGCCACCCCCCTGCTGCCCCACCACTTCAGCGCACGCTCACTGGCTCTTCTCTCCGTCCACCACTCTTCCCCCCAGATCTCCTCCTCAGACGGGCCTTCCCCAACCTCCCCAGTCTGAAGTCCCTTACGAGGCCCCCAGCCCACTCCTAACCCCAGTCACTTCCAACAACATGACCCACTGCAGTCTCTTCCCTGCACTTATCCTCAGAGTGTGGGCCCCGGACGAGACTGCCCAAACCCAATCCGGCCCTGGGCAGGTCCCTTCTCCACCCAGTGCCTCCCTTTGCAGTCTGCCAAATGCGATGGCAAGTCCCTGCCTCGCAGAGAACTAGGACGGAACCAAGCAAAGAATGCGTGTGAGGCAGCACAGTGGCCCAGAGCGAGTCCCCGCAACTATTAGCTGCTGTTTCCAGCCTCTAGTTACTTCTTGCTTGGATTGTCCCACCCCCTCATTCAGCACCCCGTGCTGTGCACGCAGTAAAACCAGGACAAGTATTAGTTGAAGGAAAAAATGGACGGTCAAGGAAGTCAGTAAGGACCTAGAGAGAAGCGAGCACAGGCACCTGTGAGGAGAGGACCTGGAAACCGAGCAAAAGGGAAGGCGAAAAGGCACAAGCGTGCAATGCACCTGTCCCAGACCGCACACCCGGGACGCTGCTGGGAGAGGCGCGACCACTCATGGCAGCAACGGTGCCCATCCTGCTAAGCTGACGCCTGTGAGGGAGGGAACATCGGACCCTCAGCACTCGGTTCCCTGCCTCCAAAGACTCCGTACTCGCGCCCCCACCTACGGCCTTGTCTGCGTCAGCTTTACAGCAGCAAACCCTGCCTTCCCATTCTTTTGTGCTATGTCCTGGTTTATAATACTTTTTATTTCCATATTAAATAAGAGCATGTACCAGAGTGGAGCAAAAGCAGGTTTGTAGGTGTGAGTACACGAAACAGTTTATTCCTGTATCATTATTTATTAATTAGGCATTACTTTCCATATGAACAGCTACAGACCTACTTTTGCCCACCCATATAAAAGAAGTGAAGATGTTCCAAGATAAAGACTTGAATGGTGGAAAGGAAACCATAAACTATTATCATCACCAATTTAATAACACCTCATTTACAAAGTGCCTTAAGGTACACTGTGTGTGAGATGTGTGTGTGATGTGTGCAAGACGTATGTGTGTGTTAAGATGTGTGTGTGAGACGTATGTGTGTGTTAAGATGTGTGTGTGAGACGTGTGTGTGTGAGACGTATGTGTGTGTTAAGATGTGTGTGAGACGTATGTGTGTGTTAAGATGTGTGTGTGTGTTAAGATGTGTGTGTGAGACGTGTGTGTGTGTGAGACGTATGTGTGTGTTAAGATGTGTGTGAGACGTGTGTGTGTAAGATGTGTGTGAGATGTGTGTGTGTGTTAAGATGTGTGTAAGACGTATATGTGTGTGTGTCTGTGTCTAGTCCTCAAACTTGACTGATACTGGAATCACCTGAGGTTTTAACACTCCATATGCTGGGGTTTCACCTGCAGAAATTCTGATTTACTTGGCCTGGTATATAGCATGAGCATTAGGATCTTTAAAAGCTCGTGATTGCCCTAGCTGGTTTGGCTCAGTGGGTAGAGTGTGGGTAGAGTGGACCGAAGGGTCCCGGGTTCGACTCCAGTCAAGGGCACGTGCCTCGGTTGCAAGCTCCTCCTGCCTGGGCCCTGGGCCCTAGTCAGGGTGCGTGCAGGAGGCAACCGATCAGTGTTTCTCACATCGATGTTTCTGTCTGTCTTTCCCTCCCTCTTCCACACTAAGAATCAATGGAAAATATCCTTGGGTGAGGATTAAAAAAAAAGCTCCCAGAGATTGTAATACGCAGCCAGTTTGAGAACCACTGATGCATACCAATACCGCTGGATCCTAACAAAACTAGTGTAAGAGGGACTAAGAGACCTGTCCCACATTCCTGGGGTAGGCAATGGTGGCGCTAGGGCTAGAACCAGTAGTTGCCAAGGAACCGCATTTGAGTAGAAAGCCAGGGGCAGGAGAGAGCTGGGGCCTCACCTTGCAGCAGTAGTGCCTGCAGCAGAGAGAGGGCAAGTCGTCATCCGGCTCCAGGGGGCTGACACAGACAGGGCAGTGATCGGGGCGTGTAGGGGCAGCCTGGGGCTGGGGCACCCGCAGCCCAGCTGCCAGCAGCAGTGGCTGGGGGTTATCACTGTAGCTCTGCAGCAGCTGTTCGGCACTCCAGTGGGCATGAGCCAAAAGATGCTGAGCTACATCTGGCTCCAGGTTCAGTGTCTCCTGCACCTGCCGCACCGTCTGCTCCATCAACCCTTCCACCTCCTGGGGGCTCATGGTGCGGCCTGCAGGCAGCTGAAGGGATGCCAGGGCGGCCACAGCTTCTGGGCTTGTGGGGCAGAGAAGAGTCAGTGGTCAGTCTCCCGGTCCTGCTTATACAAGCTACTAACTGAACCCCACCTTGTCCCCCAGCTCCCTGCTTGCACACCCCTGTCACACTTGCTTAACCAGCCAGAGAATAACCCCCAAACCAAGTGTCACAGCAGGCTCCTCCACAGAAGCATTTGTAGGTGTGGGGGTTGGGCTGGATGTCAAAGTGACTGCGGGCACCACAGGCATCGAGTGGGTGGGGGTCAGGATGCTAACTGACCTACAGTAGATGGGACAGTCCCACTGGAGGTCCCACCCAAATGCTGCCAGCATGTCTGTGAGAAAGAGTGTGGTCTGTGGACCAGCAGCACAGGTACCAGAGGCAGCTCTACCGAAGCAGGATCTGCATTTTAACAAGCTCCCAGGTGATGTACGCGCATGTGAAAGGTGGAGAAATATTCTAGTCTCGAGAACTCACTCTATACCCAGTGCAAACAACAGGCATGGAAGAGGTGCCCTAACAACTTCTGGTGAATTGGATCCGATGCAGAAGTTTTAGCCACTTCAGGGACAGCTATGGCAGCTACGGAAGCCTCCAGAACAGGCTTCCCGTTGTAGTTTGTGTATTTCACTGAGCAGAGTACATAGCACTCAATACAAATTGCATATTTCATCTTTGCTTAGATGAGACATACATAAAGGAGCTCACATGGGTGGGCCCCTTGCTAAGGGCTGACTCTAGGAGGAGGGGGACAGATTAGAAAGGAAAAGAAGGGGTGAAGGCACCGGGAGGAGAAATGAGGATGATCGAATGGGGGAAAATGCAGGGAGAGGGAAAAGGGGTTGGACAAAGAAATGACATGTGTTTCCACCAGGGAGCCTGGCCCCTCCCAAGTTACTGAGGTGCCATCTATCATGGGGAGCCCATCTCTACTGCTTGCAGCCCCTGCAGGGGGCGGGGGCTGGGGGAGGCGGGGGCTGGGGGAGGCTGGAGGCTCCCACCTGGGCTTGGAGGCCTCGGTGGTCTGGCTGCCACAGAAGGGGATCTCGGCCTGGCCCCGGCAGGGCCCCGTGGGCTCTGGGCTGGCGTACATCAGCATCTGGGGCCAGTCATCACGCTGTTTCACATAGCCCTGGCCCAGGAGGTGCAGGATGCCAGAGAAGACATCTGTGCTGGTACAGGCCACGCCCCCGGCAACAGTGCGGCCCAGGCTCCCGGGAGGGTTCGGGCCCTTCTGCCAGGCCTCCAGCACCTGGATGGGAGGAGGAAACAGGCAGGCCATGTTACCTAGAGGAGCAGCCTGTCTAGGCTCGATGCCCAGCTGTTCCACTTACTATCTGTGTGACAACGGATAAGTTACTAACTCTCTCATGCCTCATTTTTCTTACCTGTCGAACGAAAAGGACGACAGTAATAATAATACTGCCTAGCTCACAGAGTGGTGTGGATTCAATGACTTAATAATGCAAACTCTTAGAGTTAGGACCTGGCACAGGGTAAACACTCATGTCCTGTCTCTACTTTCAGTCTACCGGCCCCGTCAGGGATAGAAAACCCAGACAGAAATGTCACCCTGGGAGGGCTCACACTGACAGTTTACCCTGCCTTGTGGTGACCTCTGGCTCTAACCTCCAACCCCAAGCACAGCTTCCTCCCCCCTCCCCTAGCTTCAGGGTCCCCTCTCTGCCTACCAGACAAACCAGGTGATCAATGTGGAGGCCCTCCTCCCTGTGGGCTTTGAGGATACGGACAAGAAGACATCTCAAGAGGTTCCTCTTCTGTTCCAGGGTTCGACCCTCATCCTTCTTTACATCCAGGTACTTCTGGGGAGGTATCAGCCACAGGGCCTCCCCACAGGGCCGGAGCGCAGGCTCACGGACTCGCAGCACACCTGGAACTCACTGCCAGTTAGTGCCCGAGGAGGGGGAGGGGCAGAAAGGGGACCCGTTCTCATTCCCTACCACACTACCCCGCCCTGGGGGCCCCACACCCTATGAGCAGAGTCTCAGGCCAGCCCCACTGACCTACCCCCATGTGGAAAGTCCTGACCCTCGTGCAGGGTCAAAGGGCCATTCTCAGAGGTGAGAGGCAGGAGTGCCTGGAGCAGCAGCTGTGGGGTGAGGTCAGAATTCTTCAGCAAGGTTTCTACGGACACCTCCTGCGAGGAGAAACAGGGACAGTCAGAAGTGGGAGAAAGGATGGGAGGAGGAGCAGAGTTTAGGACAGTGGCAGACAAGGGGGAAAGAAGACAGAGAGGCTGAGGAGCTGAGGCACCTCTGTCTGGTTGAAATTCAACAGCAGCCACATCTGCACAGTGGACACATGCAGGGTCTGGTCCCCAAACTGCAGCTCAGCCCGGCCCAGCCATGTCCACTGCAGCCGCCGATGTGGTCCTCGGACTGGATGGTTCTGACCTGGGAGCATGTCGAGGAGAAGGGTGGAGACACAGAACAAGGGAAAAGGGGGTCAGGCGCTGAGGCGAGGGTCACTATGAGTTAGGTTTGCTCCTGCTAATCTCTCAGACCCCAGCATTACAGCCTCCGGAGCGCAGCCTCCCTGGCAAGTCAGAGGCATCTGGGAGCACCACCCCCCCCCTGTGCCCCACCCTGCACGAGACAGGCTCCATGGAAGAAACACCGGAGACCTGGGCTTTGCCCTTAAGGAGCAGACAGGTCCTCTAGGCTGGGTCTCTTCCTTGCCCTGTGTCCAGCTCGGGCAAGGTGAGCCTGGCAAGTGCGCTCAGACTGGAGAGCAAGGACGCTGTCAAAGGCAGCGAGTTTCAAACAGAGCCACCTGAGAGGTCACTCTGGCTACGATGGGACAGTTTGGACAACAAAAGAACAACACCTGAAACCAAGATGGCGGCATAGGTAAACACTGGAAATTGCTGCCTCCAACAAATTCAAAAATACAACTAAAAGACAAAACGGACATCATCCAGAACCACAGGAAGGCTGGCTGAGTGGAAATTCTACAACTAGGAGGAAAGAGAAAAGCACACTGAGACTCAGAGGAGGTGCAGAGGTACGGAAGCGGACGTGGCAAGGGCTGGCAACTGAGGACGCGGCTGTCTTTTTGAATCGGGAGGGAATCACAAGCTCCCGACTGCTCTGAATTCCAGTTCCGGGAAGTCTCTGGGGACCCAGGACTCATACAGGGAGAAACTGGACTGTGTGGCAGCAGGCAGAACTCGGAACTCGAGGGCGGCTTTCTCTCAGAGGTGCTTGCAGTGATTACTGCAGTGATTACATGCGGCCCCTTAGGGCAGGGCTGAGGATCAGCCACAGCTGCTTGCTCCGCCCTGTTGATCCCCTGAGACCCCACCCCACCCAGGCTGCGAGCAGAGGCTTTTGCATATGAATGCCCTGGCCCTTTGCAATCTGAAATTTACCTAACAAACTGAAGCTGGGCCAGACAGACCCAGAACTTCCAAGAGAAGGCCCAAGGCCCCACAGCGGCTTACACTGCTTCACAGCTGGGCTCCTGCTGGGTAGCCTCAGGCAGAGGCTAAATTAGCACCTCCTTAGATCCAAAAGCCAGTGTACCCAGTGGTCAGAGTGGGACCATCCAATTACAACTCCTCAGATCCATAAGGGACACACTCAGGGGCAGACTCAGTGAGCACCAAAGCCCCACTGAAGCAAGTCTTGCCCCATAAGGGTGTCTCCAGCACAGAAGTTCTCCCACAGTAGACACAGCTGACTCTCACAGCCAATTGGCCTGGAGGTCAATTCCTCCCAGTGATACCTACAACAATCAAGGCTTAACTACAAGACTGTGCACAAAGGCCACAAAGGGGTGCACCAAGAGTGTCCACCTCAGGTAATTGGGGAGGCTGAGCCACTGGCCCTATAGGACACCTAGCACACAAAGCCACTCTATCAACACAGGGAAGCATAAAAAATGCGGAGACAAAGAAACAGGTCACAAATGACAGAAATGGAGGAAAGCAAACGACTGGATATAGAGTTCAAAACCACACTTATAAGGTTTTTCAAGAACTTTCTAGAAACCGTCGATAAATTTAGTAAGGCCCTCAAAAAGACTGGTGAGACCACCAATAAATGTAGTGAGACCCTCAAGAAATCTAGTGAGACCCTCGAGGTTATGAAAAAGGACCAACTAGAAATTAAGCATACACTGACTGAAATAAAGGATATTATGCAAAGTTCCAACAGCAGACCAGAGGATCGCAAGAATCAAGTCAAAGATTTGAAATACAAAGAAGCAAAAAACACCCAACTGGAAAAGCAAAATGAAAAAAGAATCCAAAAATACAAAGATAGTGTAAGGAGCCTCTGGGACAGCTTCAAGCATACCAACATCAGAATTATAGGGGTGCCAGAAGAAGAGAGAGAGCAAGACATTGAAAACCTATTTGAAGAAATAATGACAGAAAACTTCCCCTACCCGGTGAAAGAAATAGACTTACAAGTCCAGGAAGCACAGAGAACCCCAAACAAAAGGAATCCAAAGAGGACCACACCAAGACACATCATAATTAAAATGCCAAGAACAAAAGACAAAGAGAGAATCTTAAAAGCAGCAAGAGAAAAACAATCAGTTACCTACAAGGGAGTACCCAAACGATTGTCAGCTGATTTCTCAACAGAAACTTTGCAGGCCAGAAGGGAGTGGCAAGAAATATTCAAAGTGATGAACAGCAAGAACCTACAACCAAGATTACTTTACCCAGCAAAGCTATCATTCAGAATTGAAGGTCAGATAAAGAGCTTCACAGATAAGGAAAAGCTAAAGGAGTTCATCACCACCAAACCAGTATTATATGAAATGCTGAAAGGTATCCTTTAAGAAGGGGAAGAAGAAGAAAAAGGTAAAGATACAAATTATGAACAACAAATACACATGTATCAACAAGTGAATCTAAAAATCAAGTGAATAAATAATCTGATGAACAGAATGAACTGGTGATTATAATAGAATCAGGGGCATAGAAAGGGAGTAGACTATTCTTGGGGGGGTAAGGGGTGTGGGGGATGCGGGAAGAGAGTGGACAAAAATCACGCACCTATGGATGAGGACAGTGGGGGGGGGGGGGGGACCGGGTGGAGGGGAGCTATGGGGGGACAAAAGAGGAACAACTGTAATAATCTGAACAATAAAGATTTAATTAAAAAAAAAAAAAGAATGACACCCGCAATGGATTGAAACACATGAAATTTTTTTAAATCCATTAATTCACAATGATGGTTGTTTTTTGTTGTTTTTTTAGGAGACTTCATTGGGCATCTTTAGAGGATGCCAGAGAACCAACACATTATTTTGAAAACTGGTTCAAAATAAAGGGGAGAAGGAGAGAGTCAAGCCTCTCCTGTATCAATGGTACTTGAAGGTAACTACAACGCTGATGAGAAAAGTTTCTCTGTATAGAGAAAACATTCCAGCAAATACACAAGGAAGGAATGATAGAACTAGAATGTCACCAGTCCGTAACCCCCAGTGAGATGGTCAACCTACGCAATGGTAACGAATGACTGTCTAGTGGAAAGCTGATGGGAACCATATGCAATGTGTACATCAGACTAACAACACTGACACCCACTGATCCACCTCAGCACAGAAAGACGGCTAGAAATAACACACCTCCTGGAGAAGGCCGCAACACCACCCATGGAGTGTTCCTGCCCAAGAAATCCAACTCAAAGCGGATTGAGCTTCTACAGCTAATGATCAGTTTTCAGGAAATAAAGGAGACAGAGGGGCATGCTAGAGGACACCTCGTGGATACAATCGGCAAAATCCAGCCTGTCAACAACTCTACTTGGAAAACAGCCCAGTTTCCCTCACAAACAATCGCAAAAGGGGTAGGAAAAAAAAGGGAGACAGGAACCCAGATTGATGGAGAACTAAATCAAGTTCAATACGTGGGCTTGGTTTAGATCCTTAATAAACAAAAACACCCAATTTTAAACACTTTGACAATTACATAAACATGAACACTAAATGTATATTTGATATTAGGAATTGTTAATTTCTAAAGGTTTGATAATGTAGTATCCTTGCCTTTAAAAAGAGAGTCCTTATCTTTTCAATTTCAGGGCTGTATGGGGTGTGCAGGAAGCAGCCAATCAATGATTTTCTCCCATCATTGATGTTGCTATCTCTCCCTCTTTCTCTCTGACATCAATAAAAATATATTTAAAAAATAAATAAAAATGATCTAAAAGAATTATCCATCCAAACAAAAAGTAGAAGGATAAAAAAAGATGTACTAGAAAGACAGTAACCAAGGAAAGCTGGTATACTATTAATACCAGGTAAAAATGGACTTTAAGAGCTTTACTAGAGGGTCACTCCATAATGACAAGATCTAATTAACCATGAAGATTCTGTATCTGCATAGCCCATTGTGATAGCCAGTAGCCACATGTGGCTACTTAAATTTAAACTGGTTAAAGTAAACTAGTCATATTTCAAGTACTCAATAGCCACAAATGTCTATCATACTGAACAGTGCAGAACGTTTCTATCCTTGCAGAAAGTTCTGTTAGCAGCACTGTTAAATAATTTTAAAGTTGTATATAATAACAGTCTAAATATACAAAGGGAAATTTACATACTTAATTTAGAAATTCACTATCATAATGGTAGATCAGAGCACACCTCTCTCAGTAATAGATCAAGCAGATAAAAATAAGGTTATAGAAAGTGTGAACAATACAACGAACAAGGTCAATTTAGTGAAATATGTATAATCTTGTATCCAGCAACAGAAAAACACACATTGTTCTTAATCACAGATGGAAAACTTACAAAATTTGACCATCTACTTGGCCACAAAGGAAGTCTCAATAAATGGCAAAGATTCAGTATCACAGAAACCTTGTCCTTTGGCCACACTGGAATGAAGGTTGAATCTAAAACAAAAAGAATACTAAACAGCCCCGGCCAGGTGGCTCAGTTGGTTGGAGCATCGTCCAGGACACCAAAAAAAAAAAAAGAACACTAAACAAACAAAACAAAGAAAAATCTGCTTGGAAATTTTAAAATCTACTTCTAGAAAACTATTAAGGCAAAGAAAAAATAGCCCTGACTGGTTTGGCTCAGTGGATAGAGCGTTGGCCTGTGGACTCAAGGGTCCCAGGTTCCATTCCCGTCATGGGTGCCAGAAACAAATTAAAAAAAGAAAAAGAAAAAAAAGAAAGAATAAAAATTAGAAAATTCTCTGAACTAAACAATAAAAATATTACATAATAAAAACTTGATTCAACATCCCAAATGTCCATCAGCAGCAGAAAGGGTAAATATATTCCTACAATGGACTATGACTCAGCAATACAAAAGAACACAGTAATGACACAACTGACAACCTGGATCACTCCCACAGACATTAAGTTGAGAGAAGGAAATTAGATACAGCAGAATATATACTCTCTGATTCCAATTACATGATGTTCATATACAGGCAAAAATCTATGGTGACAAAGGGAAGAACAACAGTTTCCCTTGGAAGAAGATATGACTAGAAAGGAGACATGAAGGAGATGAAGGAGGGAGCTTGCTGGGTGCTGGGAGTATTCTGCATCTTGAGCTGGGGGTGGTTAAGGAAATGTATATGGAAACAAAATTCATTAAGTCACAATTAAGATGTGTGCGCTTTACTGACTACTAATTATACCTTAATAAAAAATAGTTCATATAAAATAAACAAATCCATCCTAGCTGGTTTGGCTCTGTGGTTAGAGCACTGGCCCCCTGACTGAATGGTTGAGGGTTGGATTCTGGTCAAGAGACATACCTTGGTTGCAGACTTGGTCCCCTGCCCCGGTCAGGACATATGTGGGAGGCAACCAATCGATGTGTCTCTCTCACATTGATATCTCTCTCTCTCTTTCCCCTTCTCTTATACTCTCTCTAAAAATCAACGGAAAAAATATGCAGGGTGAGGATTAACAACAACAAAAAAGTATAGATCTTATAGAATGCAGCTAAAGTAATATTGAGAGGGCGATTAATAGCCTTAAATACTTATATTTAAAAAGAAGTCTGAAAAGACTAGCATGCAACTTGAAGTTAGAAAAAGGAAAATAGAACCAATTCATATAAAGTTGAAGGAAATGAGAAATTAATGAAAATCTAACCCACGCTTCTTCACCCTTCCCTAGGAGACTGCTACTGCTAGAGAATGTTTCTTCCTATCTATGCATTCCTGTCCAAAGGTCACCTCCTCTTCCTCTCTTGCCACCCCAAACCTCACCCCAATATCCAATTGCCTGTCCCATCTCCTCACTCTGGCTGTAGAAATTGGAGAAGCGGTCAAGGGCATCACAGAACTCTGTGGGAAGGCACTTTCTGGGGTGGTACAGGTAGCAGAGTGGGGAGACGGGCCAGCAGCGTGGTGACAGGACCAGTATAGAAACTGCTGGACCTGGGTCCTCGAGAAAGACTTCTTTCCCGGACTCCTCTTCTTCCTCTTCCTCCTGAGAGAGAGAAGAGTTTCAGGGGCCCTTGGGCTCCCCTCTTTCCTCTCCCGTTCTCCCGCTCTCCTCCCTCGCTCTTACCTCTGCTTCCAGGCCCTGCTCTTCCTCATCCTCCTGCTCCAAGAGCAGCCTGTCCAGCCGCTGGAGCTGGAAGAGGTGGAACTGGCGCTGCAGCCGCTCGGAGGCACCCAGGCTCTGCAGCATCTGCTGGGGGAGGCGGTGGGGGAAGCAGGCACCGATCTGCTCCAGCACGGCCCCTTCCAGCCAGCTGGAGCCCAGGCTCAGGAGACGGTCCGCCATGTAGTGCCTGCAGCACACACAGCCCAGGCCCGGCCTCAGTGTGGGCACTCGGCACATAGGTCCCTCTGCCGCAGCCACCCTGGGTCACAGCCCTACCTCACCTCCTCCTTCCCACCAAGGTCATGGCCATCTCTGGATCTTAATCTCTTCTCCCCACTGCCCTCCTTCATCTTCCCTCTAAGACTCCATCTTTGTCCTCTCTACACTCTAGGCCTCCCATCCCCTACTCTGTCGACCTTCACTCACTGGTAAAAGTGCTCAAAAGTGGTGGCCAGCTCCAGGCCAGAAAGGACCACGATGGGCTCCAGGTGCCGCTGAAGTTGCCCCAGCATGTCTGCTCCAGGGGTTCTGCCAACCAGGCAGCCCTGGATCTGCTGGTCGATGTGTCTGGCAAACTGCTCACTCATCTGGGGCAATGGAAAGGGCACTGGTGAACCAGGAAGAGGGAGTGGAGGAGAGTGGGGAGTGAAAGAAGATGAGAGGGCAGAGAGGGGTGAGCCTTGCATGAGCTTATGCCCCGCCGACTGGGAGGCTGATGGTACTCACGTGAGTAGCCGTGAGGAAGGACTGCTGCAGCAAGGCGCCTGAGAAGCCACTGTGCAGGGCCAGCGTGAAGGCTGCCCGAGGCCCAAAGAGCTCTGAGCCTGCTCTCTGCAAGTGCTCATAGAGTGCACAGTAACGAGGCACGAAGTCTGGGGCCCTCCAGGCTGCAGCCAGGAACCTGCTGACCTGAGGAGAAAGAGCAAGAAATGTAAAAGGGAAGTCCCAGTGTGCGGCCAGCCTCGCAGACCCCCTCCGCAGAGCTCAGCTTCCTGCTGCCCACCTGCTCCTGCACCACGCTCAGCCAGCACTGCGTCATGCTCCTCAGGCTACTGCTCGGGAGGACAGGTGAAGGCCCCGGGCTCCGGTCCTGACCCTTACTGTTCCTGCTGGCTGTAGAGACACCGGGCAAAGGAAGGAGTTTCATCTCAGCCTCCGCTGAGTCTCGGGGTCTTGGGTACTGACCCCTGGAAATGCCCACAGCAAAGCGGTGAGGAAGAGTAACACCCGCGAGGGGAGGAGCCAGGTTCTCAGCTCGGCCGCCCCGGCGGGGACTTACGGGGCTGCGTGGATGGCTCAGGAGAAGGCCCCGGAGGAGGCTCCACATGCACCAGCAAGTGGCAAAGGCGACGAACTCGAGAGGCAAAGGATGCTGCTCGACTCAGGGGGTTCCGAGAGCTCTCCCTCTGCTCTAAGTACTGACCCAGCAGCCATCCCAGGGAGCTCACACCTTCCGCGTCTAAAAGAAGATGGGTCGGGAACAGGTCCCCATGGGAAATGGGGCAACAGACAGCCTGGGAGGAGAAGGAGCAATTGTACAGAAAGGTTTGGGGGCCAGCACAGCTCTCGACCCCCCTCCCACCACGGTCTGCTTCAGCTGGAGTCTGGGGATATGGAAACAGATTGGGGATGGGGTGGAGGGAAGATTCAAATACCAGAGTCTCAGGGAGCAGTCTGTGGAGGAAGGAAAGGAACACTGAGGTGACAGGCCTTCGGGGATAAAGACAGGAACCAAGAG
Organism: Myotis myotis; assembly: GCF_014108235.1. Lineage (NCBI taxonomy): Eukaryota > Metazoa > Chordata > Mammalia > Chiroptera > Vespertilionidae > Myotis > Myotis myotis. The sequence continues at coordinate 85,712,490 of NW_023416379.1, forward strand.
AACCAAGAGCATTAACCCAGGCGGTGCCTGGGAATGGTGACAAGGAGCTGGTTAGTGGGCCAGGGTCGGATGGTTACCGGGGGAGGTGATGTTCTGCACCAGGGGGCTGACCAGGGCCTCCCAGCAGGTCTTGCCCAGCGCTCGGGCGGCCTCATCATCAGGGAGGAAGCGATCAGCAAAATTCTGTTCATGGCGCAAAACCTTGTTCAGTCTGGGGATAAAGAGTGTGTGGTCCAGGATTAAAGGCACACATTTCCTTGTGGCTCCACTCGAGTGCAGTCAACTCCTAATCACCCCGTGCTCAGTCCACCCCCAGCTCTTCCCTGGCACGTACTTCTCACCTGTATTCACTTCCCTTGTGTCCTGGCCACTGCTTTACCTTTCACACCCCACAGCATCTCCCCTTCAGTGTCCTGCTCCCTGACCCACCTCCTCCGGCCTCACCCACCTGGGACAGAGCTGGAGGAGGCGCCTGCGGTCCTCTGCTATGTCCCGGCTCCAGGCTTGCGCCCGGATTGTGTAGAAGAGACATGTACGGCGACACAGCTGCTCTCGGAACAGTGGCCAGAAAGTGGGCTTGGGGCCCAGGACCTCCACACCCCGAACCCGGGTGTCGATGCCGCCCTGTTACATGCACACACTTATCTGTCACCTAAGTCACCAAGCACTACCAAAGCCTGGCCTCACCCCTGAGTTCCCTGGAGACAGTCCTGCATCTCTGGGACTCAGCAGGGTCCTGGGCCATCCCCAGGCAGACTGAGGAGGAGCCTTGGTCCGAGCCTGGCCCCCAAATGCAGTAACCCAGTCACTATGGAAACCCCGTGCTACCTCTCGATCCTCAGACCCCCGCCTCTGCCCCTGCTCTACCTGCTGGCAGCGCTTTATGCGGATCTGGATGACGGGCCAGAAGCGGTTCAAGTTCTCTAGGAGGACCACCCGGCTGGCGGAGGGCACCACATTCACCTGGCAGGCAGGGGAGAAGAGGGAGGGCTGTCACCTCCGAGGCGGGGCTGGAAGGACTGCTGACAGCAACCAAGTCTGTGATGTTGTGTGCCCATCACTGCTCCTGCACGGAGCCCACAGACCCACTTGGATCCACATCCTTAATTCTGCTCACTGCTCACGAGGAGGAAGGGATATGGAATTCCCCAGGGGTGGGCCCTTCTGGTAAGGCCCTGGGACAAACAGAAGGGTGGGGAGTAAGGGGCGGGGGGATCACGAGGGTCCCCACCATGTTGAGCTCAGTGCTGATGCAGCTGGTGCTGTCACCCCCATACACCACCACCCTGGCCGGCATGTAACTGGAGTCCTCACTGGCCACCAGCAGAGTCAGCTGCCTGGGAGAGGAGAGAGGGGTCGGTCAGAATCAGGGCTCTGAGCTTAGCTCACAACTTCAACCCACCACTTCCTCGTCAGACTCCTGTCCCTCTGCTTACGCATCAGTCCTCCCTAGACCCTGTTTTTGCCTTTATCTTCCCCCAAGTGGCTTCAAGCTCATACTTTCCACTGAAAATTGCCCAATGACTCCAAATCCACATCTCTACCCTACACTCCTCTCCTGAGCTTCCTGCTGTGTGTCCTGCGGGCATTTCCGTGTCATGCCTCAAACTGGAAGGCACCTCAAGGTCAACAGGCCCAAGTAGAACTACCATGTCTTCAGAAACCTTCTCTCCCCTGGGAAAGAAAACTGCCGCCACCCCCACCCCCCACCCCCAGTGCCACAACCGGACACTGTCACTGTGACCCTCCCTCTTCTGCTTCCCTCCTCAGGCCCACCGCCAGTCCCTTGGCTCCACCAAAGATGTCCCAGCCCATTACCTCCTGGCGATTCCCATTCCCTCTGCCTAACTGAAGACAGCCATCACTTTTCAGCTAGACCACTGCATAAACCTTTCAACTCCCATATGCCAGAGTGAGTGTTCTAAATTTAAACACCCAGCTCTGTCTCTTCCCTTCTTAAAACCCTTCAGTGGCTCCCCCACGTTGCAGAATAAAGCTCACACGACTCTTTGTGATCTGGCTCAGCCTACTTTTCTGGCTTCATCTCCTGCTGCTTCACTACACATAACCTTCATTCCAACCAAATACATTTACTTAAAGTTCCCCCCATACACCATTTCTTACTCCCATTTTGCTCACATGCTGTCCCTCTGCCTAGAATATCCACTGCCCTCTGCTTATCTCACCATTTTCTGCTTCAAAGCTCAGCTCAGTCCACCCCTCCTTCTGGGAGCCTTCTCTGACCCTCAGCAGGGCTGGGGGCCCAGTGCACTCGTCAACCATGTTCTCACTCTATGCTCTTAGTCGACCTGGTCCCCCAACTAGACTGCATGTGCCCTGATGACAGGTCCCATATCTTGTCCTTGTAGCTCCACACCATGGTACAGTGCCTGGCACAGAGACACGTTAAACAAATGCCCACAGAAAGAGAGGCTGAGTTGCTGATCTCCTTCAACACCAAGCACAGGAAGTGACAGCAGTACCTGCTGGGGAGCACATCACCAGGCTCAGGGGGGAGGAGGTCTCTGTACCTATGTGACTACTATTCACTGCACAGAATGGGCTTGAGCGTGTCCCTCAGGGATTTCAGACAGGGCTGTGCATGTGAGTGTATGCGCACCTAACAAGAATACCACGGCGCATGTGCACGGTGATGGAGTGGGAGCCGGTGCTGCCGTTGGACTCCCAGTAGGTCTTGGGGTTGCGGTCCGTCAGCTTGCTGGCCCGGTGCGGGTTGGAGGACACCTCCACCTTCTCCCAGCACTTGTCCTCCTTCACTTCCACACTGGAGCCTGGGGGCGATGGGAGGGGGTGGCGGTCACAGCCTGGTTAGTTGAGAGAAAAAAGGCAAGGCACTGGAGAGCAGAAGAGAAGGGAAGAACAGATGCTGGGGTGGGAGCCAGGAGAAGGCAGAGGGGGCACGAACCCTGGCAGAGATGCCTGAGGAACACGTCAAAGAAGGGGATGTTGATGGGCTGGTGGGTTCGTCTGTGGTCTTCGATCTGGCCCAGCACCATCTGCAGCCAGAACAGGAGAGAGAGAAAGGGAAGGGGGAGAGGGGAAAACACAGAAAAACAAAGTAAAAGACACATGTGAGAAAGAGTCCAAGGGCAACAGATACTCAACCCACTTTCCCCCAGACTTTGGAAGAGCAGGAGCAGGTGAGGTAAAGGTTGGGAAACAAATGCCCCAGGTTTGCTATGACTCATGTCCAACAGGGATGCCAAAGGGTGACACACCGAATCCCTTCCCCTGCTTCTGCCTCCCATCTCCCTTCGCTCTGTACCCACGAGCCGGCCCACCTGAATGCAGCCAGCCAGGATGCTGGAGGTGAGGCTGCTGTAGAGCTGGGCGTGCTTCTCGCAGTCGGTCAGCAGGTCGCGGAGCTCGCCGGCCCGCAGCACCAGCGCCGAGTGCTTGTCCGCCACTTTGCAGAGGGCCTCCTTGGCTCCCAGGCAGCACAGCACCACCGCGTAGTCCTTGTGCGCCGAGGCCAGGCGGTGCAGGAAGCGGAGCAGCTCCTGCACAATCTGCGCCCAGAGCCACAGAGTGACGTGTGGGAAACAAGGCCAGGTCACGTTGGGGGGGGTTAGTACAGGGAAGGTCCTGGCTGAGATCCTGGAACAACTCAGAAACCCAGGGCAAGGAGAGTACCAAAGGCAGGAACGGAAGACTGGGGTGCTGGGAGTCCAGAGTGAGCTGGCAGGAGCTGGGCACACCTCCCCAGGCCTCTTCCTGCCAGGGCCAACCTATCTCAGCAGCCAACCTCGGTGCCCAAGCCTCTCACACCCTGAAGCGGGGGGAGCAGGAATGTTTGGGTTGCTAAATGTGGGCTTCTCTTCAACCAGGAATCTAAATCCAGGTGCAGCCAAAAGCTTATACAGGCACAACTCATTTTATTGCATTTAGCTTTATGGGGCATGACAGATGTTGCATTTTTAACAAATTAAAGGCAAGGCCCTCCACCAGCAAAAAGATTACAATTTGCTTTATTGCGATATTCGCTTCACTGTAGTGGTCTAGCACCAAACCCACAGTATCTGGGACGTACACCTCTATTTCAAAGGCCCGGTTCTGGAGACTCTTAGGTGGTATCAGCTTCTCCTTCTGACCCACCCCTCCCAGTGTCCAGCCCCTTCAGAAAGGCTATGCTGTCCCTCCAGAAGTAGCTGGGGCCCGAGGCTGCCTTTCCCTCCCCCACCCTTGCCACGTCTCTGGTTACCTCAGAGTCACTACTGGGGCTACTCAGGCAGTTGAGGCAGGGCTCCAAGACCTCATGCCAGGGGAGGGCCATTGCCTCAGAGTAATCCAGCAGCTGGGTCATGACCCTGGTGAGGGGATGGAAACAAGTGAAGTCCCTACAGTCTGCCAGCGGCCCTCGCCACCAACGCACGGGCCTGGACAGGTCCCTTACCCCAGCGCCGTCAGCAGCAGGGTTTTGTTGGGCCCGGGGGCATCCAGAGTCCGCAGCAACAGGAGGAAGGGCTGGGCCTCCTCCTGGAGGCGCTTGAGGAGGGGCCTCAGGGCCCCCCCAGGGCCCCCTTCACGGCACAGCACACGCTCCAAGTCCAGGAGGAGTTCTGCAGATGGGCCTCCAACCAGGGACCGGATCAGCAGCTCGGGGGACCCATCCTGGCCCTGGGCACCGGGGGGCTCCAGTGTTGCTGCCCAGACACACGGGAGGAAGAAAATACATACAAAGAGGATTCATACAAGTTGGCCAAACCGAGAAATGGGCAGGTCCTGAAAATCACCCCCAGATTTCCCTCCCATTCGGAGGTGCCTGCAGATTTTACAAAACTATAGGGGATTTTCTTTCTGGCCCCAAATATATACCTAGCTACATCTGAAGAAATGTCTAGAAAGGCAAACACTGTCACATTTACCATTTTTAATCTCCTATATCATACAATTACATTTATGATTAGACGTGAACTATGCTGTCACATACGCCAGTAAACGTCAGCTGGTGTAAGAGCACCTGCACTAACCTGGCCTGGGGGCTTCAGACAGACACGCTAAAGGACACTGCTTTCTTCACTCTCCCCCACACTTCTGGGTTTTCACTTGTTTGTGAAACACATAGGGATTCCTCCCTATGACAGCAGTTTCTAGTCGTCAACTTTCTGTACTGTAAATTACAATTTCACCAAAAAAGGCCTCTCTATAAATTACTTCAACCAACCTTTTGGTGTCCAGTAAGACTGGACCAAACCCAGACCAAACCGATGGCAACCTCACACGCCGGAAGCCATTCAGAGAAGGCAATTTCCTTATCCCTATTCTAGGAATCCTCCCCTCTTGGCAGGAAGTTCTACCTGAGACCTAACTTGAGCCCCAAAGCCTCACTCACTTCCTGAAGGCTCCCTGCGTCCCTCTAGTACGGTCTGAGGACGCCAGTGGTAGCCTTCCTGGCCACCGGCGGGCACTGCCTGGCTCCTCAGCAGACCACCTCCCCACAATGGTACCTGTGCGCTCAGGACTGCCCGGCGGCTCCGAGTAGCGGTTGAAGAGGATCATGAGGACGGTGCGTATGGTGGGCATGGGGTCCGTCCCCAGGGCGATCCCCGAGTGCCTAAACAAGGTGTCTCTCAGCTCTCGGGTGATAATCTGGTCTCCCAGAGTGTGGTGGTTGCCCAAAAGCAGGCTGAGCAGGATCAGGCCATTTCTCACTGCGGAGGAGCACCTGGGAGGAGAGAGGTGACCCGGGAAGAAGTTGACAGAGTGAACACAACAGAAATAGGAAGCAGATACACCGGGGAGAAGCCCAGCATCTGGGGAGGAAGGGGCTTCAGGGGTCCTCGGCCTCGGGTCACTCCGCCCAATCCCAAGAAGGAAGGAGAGGCCAGGGTGTCTCCGCTCGCTGGGCGTCACCCTGCCCTCAAGCACTTGGCCGTTCCCCCAACGACAGTCAGAGAGGCCACTGAAGTTTCACCCAGAGGCACAAACAAGGGAGTTTCTGAGGGGCAGTGAGACGTGGGGAGAGCAGTGGTGACTGGGGCGCGGCGGGAGTTTGCGGTTCGGAGGGTGAGGCCCTGACCCCTCTGTGTTCAGCATCAAGATCACCGCGGCAGGGATGGTGAGGAGCAGGCTGTCCGAGCCCGGGCGGGTGGCTGAGTCGATGCTGGCGAAGATCTCTCTGGTCATCTGCACGTCGAACAATGGGTGGGCAGAATCCTGGCTAGTAAAGAAGTCGCGGTTCTCCAAGGAGCTGGCAATGGCCAGCATCTTCAGTGCCTGCAAGAGGGACATGGGGGCAGAGTTAGGAGGGAGCAGAGCCACCGGCAGAGGACGGAGAGGGCCAGGCCATCCTTCTAGATCTCAAACTTTGGGGGAGCAGAGTAAGAGATGGAAATGGAAAAGGCACTGATGGGACATTAAATACTAAAAAACAAAAGCAAAGAAAAAAGACAAAATAAAGCAAAGAACTCTAAGGCTCAATGGTGGTAATATGAGTCCAGTTTCTCTCTACCGGCACCAAGGCTAACTGGTGGGATGGCTGCCCCTCCCGTAGCTTCGCCTCAGAATGGGGCCCTTTCACAGCACTTAGTTGTCAGCAAAAGCTTTCCTTGAAGTTGTTTCCTTCTTGCTTGACAGCTCCTGCCTTTGCGAAACGTCTCTTCCCTTGACGTCCGTAAGTTCATGTCTGCCGGGTTGTCCTCCCTCCCTGGTGTTCCTCTGCCTAGACCTTACACATGCAAGTTCCTGTCCCCGTTCTCTTCTCACTCTGCATGCCCGCCCTAGGCAACCTGGGCCACGCCCATAGCTTCAGTTACCACTTAGATGCCAACATTCCCAAACTATGTCCCCTGGCCTCCAAAACCAGTGTCCCACCCTCCTCAGCAAGGCTACTTGGGCTTCCTCCCCGGCAGAGTAGTTGTAGTTATAGGAAAAAATACTTGCAACGTGCAAACTTGTTTGCTGGTACTATACAAAAAAATAAAGATGAACACTCTACCACTGGAGTGGAGAAGGTCTCTCCTGGGGAAAGAGTTGGCTCCCAAGAAACCCTCTAGGAATTAGACATAATTCCCAGGAAAATCGCCCTCCTGAGACCTGGGCCCTCAAAGCAAGTGCTGCCTCATCATAAGGCTTTCTCCCTTGGGCTACCCCACTCTCTCCCAATTAGCTGAATTCTGTAGACCTCATGTTAGATACAAAATGGTGCGATTTTGTTACAGGGCAAGAGGCAAATGCTGTATTATGGTCAAGCAACTTGAAAAGGTCAGGGAATTCTATCAGCAGACATGGCCTAGACCCGTGGTTGGCAAACTGCGGCTCGCGAGCCACATGCGGCTCTTTGGCCCCTTGAGTGTGGCTCTTCCTAAGCCTTAGGATTACCCTAATTAAGTTAATAACAATGTACCTACCTATATAGTTTAAGTTTAAAAAATTTGGCTCTCAAAAGAAATTTCAATCGTTGTACTATTGATATTTGGCTCTGTTGACTAATGAGTTTGCTGACCACTGGCCTAGACGATGAATGCTTGGCTGCTCTTGGGAGAAGCAGCACGCAGTAGGCCCACAGAGAAAAGAGCCTCCCGCCTCTCGCTGGGACAGCCTGCTCCAGGGGGATCTGTGCTCCTGTCCACACTTTGCCTTTGTACTTGGAAAGCATTCTCATACCTGAGGCCTCCCTGTCCCCCTCCAGGACCCTCAGCCTATACAGAGCACACCCTGCCACATCCTGCCAGCCAGCACGAATGCCTGGATCATTCTGGAAGCCAATTCTCTAAAGCTCTCCTGGACGAGGGCCTCCCTTCTCCATTTTCTCGTCCCAGGGTGGCAAGACAATGGCAATGTTGGCTTTGTTTTACACACATATGGGAAGGGATATTTTCTGTGTAAGGGTAAAAACTCAGATCAAAGGGTAAAAACCTACTCTGTCACATCTAGAAAATTAGTCTTTAACCAGACACCTAATTGTAACTAAAAAGACATGGAAAATTCAACACACCTAAAAACCCAACTCCTGACTTCTCTCCATTCCTCTTCCTCCTCCAACTTTCTTCCAGCTAGTAAATGGCCACCTCACCCATCTGCTGCTCAACTGCAAACTTGCAGTCATTCTTACAGACATCTTTCTCCCTTTCTTCACGCGGCACTCTATCTCCAAGACTGTCCAGCTGGAACTCTTAAATCCACCTGCATCTTTTGGTCCCAAGGTCTCCCCGCTGATGTAAATCACCACAGTACCTCCCCGAGGTCAGCAGTCCCCCACCCTGCCCATCTCACCCCTCACTCACTCCCAGTCCACTCACCGCCAGCCCTGCCTGCTGCACCAAGACGGAAGTCTTGTATTCTTGCATGCAAACCAGCACAGCGTAGATGCCACCCTCCCTGGCAAAGAGGGGGCGCCATTCATTCTTGGTCATGAGCAAGTACAGGAGGCGCAGGGCCAGCACCACCACCATCTTCTCTCCCACCTGGTTGGTCAGCAGCTCCACCAGTGTCTTCACTAGCTTCTCTCTGGGAGGAGAGAAATTGGCGTTTCCCACCCCAAGAGTCATGCCTGACTCCCCGCCTAGCCCTGTGCACCGAGTTCCAGTCCCTCACCCCATCCCCTTCCCCACCTGCTCTTCTTGCCTCAGCCTCACTCCTGATGCCCCCTCCACAGCAGTCTAACTGCCTCTGGCTCCTCACTTCATGAAGGAGTCAGCAGAACAAACTGGTTACAAACTCTGGCTCATCTTTTCAAATAAGTCTATAAATTCAATGAAATTCTAATCAGAATGCCTAAAAAGTTTATTTCTTTAAACATGATAGGCAGATTCAGGCCCAGGAAGGGAAATATGCAGGAATAGTCAAAAAATGTTTGGAAAGAAAGAACAGACTTGCCTACTAGTTATCAAAGTATAAATATAAAGTTCTAATAATGAAAACTCTGGAGATAATACAGGGTAGTCAAACAGGTCAACAGATGAGAAGGGAGACAAGGGCCGCATCCCAGTCAGAAAGGACAGGAAGGACCATGTGAAACATGACGTGGAGACACCTGGCTATCCACCTGGAAAAAATAAAGCTGGAACTCCGCTTCACTTCATTTGCAAAAATAAATAGCAAACATTTTAAAATAAATATAAAAGTCAAAATCGTAGATATTTTTAGAATATATATGGACATATATTTTTGTTAATTTTGGTTCATCCTGACCCGAGGACATTTTTTCCATTCATTTTTTTAGCTTTTTAAAAAATTGATTTCAGAGAGGAAGGGAGAGGGAGAGAGGTAAAAACATCAATAATGAGAGAGAATCACTGATCGGCTGCCTCCTAGGAGCACGCCTCCCCAGGCATGTGCCCTGATTGGTATCGAACCCTGACCTCCTGGCTGACAACCAGCTCAACCACTGAGCCAAGTCAGCTGACTCCACTGATCTTTAAAGAGAGTGGAGGGAGAAGGGAGAAGGGAAGAGAGGAAGAGAGGAAGGGGGGGGGGGGAGAGAGAGGGAGAGAAATATCAATGTGAGAGAGACACACAGATTGGATACCTCCCGCCCGAGACTCTTCGGTGCGTGGGCCCATACTCTAACCACTGAGCACACTGGCGAGGGCGGGAAATATTTTTGTAATCCTGAAATAGGATAGCCCCTCTTAAGTAGGACTTAAAATCTAGAAGCCAAAATAAAAAGTTGAAAAATATAGCAACACTACAGTCTAAAACTTGAGCACAATGAAAGGCACTATCCACAAAGTTAAGAGATAAGCAACAAGAGTCAGAGAGAGGGTCCAGTGGAAATGCTATCGTAAGGGAAGGAAGAAGTACCCCCGAGTCCCTAGATCACAGTGACCATCACAAGAGGGGGAAAACCAGGAATGACATCTTTCTCCACAGGGACAGAGATGCATACTGAGGAGGTAGTCTATGAACTATGGAGTTAAGATACACAAAAGGAGAAATTCTGGAAAAAGAAGGCAAATACAGGTACTGGGGAAGTCCTGTTTTTATCTGCCTTTTCTCATGCTTTATGATTTTAAAGTGAGTCAAATACGCTTTAAATATATATGCCCTCTGCAGTCATGGTTCTGACAAATGGGCTAACACACATAGGTACTATATCTGAATAGGTACAGAAATATAAATAAGGGTGTTTACAGAAATGTTAACAGTGACTATCTCTGCATAAAGGTTTTCAGATGATTTTTACCTTCATAATTTCCCATTTTCTTACAGTGAGCATGAATCATTTTATATTGAGAAAATAGTTATGATTTTGAAAAAAAGGCAAGATATTTGAAACATAAGTAACAGATTAATATCCAGAATGTCTATAAGTCAGTAAGAAAAAGACCCAGTAAGAAAATGGGCAAAGGGTAAAAACAGAATATTTAGCCCGGCCAGCATGGCTCAGTGGGTGAGCACCAAACTGTGAATCAAGACGTAATGGTTTGATTCCCAGCCAGGGTACTGGGTTGCGGGCTCTATCCCCAGTGTGGGGTGTGCAGGAGGCAATCAATGATTCTCTCTTATTGATGTTTCTGTCTCTCTCTCTCCCTTCCTCTCTGAAATAAAAAATATATATATTAAAAACAAAGAAACAAACAAAAAACACAATATTTATAGAAGAAACACAACAAATGAGTGCAAATATACCTAACTTCACTAGAACTAAGAAATTAAAACCAATCATTTTAAATTTTGCCAATCAGACAGATTCTTAAAACATGCTAATATCCAGTGTTGGCAGATGTGAGGGAAACTCTGTATTTGAACTTGGACACAATCGTATTTCAGAGTCCTACGCAGAGGGAAATATGGAGGCAGCTCCATGCGTACTGACATGGAGAGCCCTGTTAGACATACTGAGCGTGGGAGAAGAGTTGCAGAAACATGTAGCGTGAGTACATATACTAAGACACAAACTCGGGAAATGTTCTAGATCCAACACACCAACAAATGTAAAACTAGAGAAGGTCAGAAGGCTACACATCCGAATGACAGTGGTGAAAAGAAATTAGCTCTTCATTCTATGTTCTTTTATGGTCTTCAGATCTTTTAAAATGAGAATGTATTTGTATATTATTTACATAATTAAGGGGTATTAAAAACCCATTTCCACATAGAAAGTAGGGAGGTAGGAAAAAAGAAGGGAAGAGAAAAGAAAAAAACTCAAGTTCTGGAGCCAAAAGTTCCTAGGTCTGAATCCGAGCTCTGCTTTCTGTCAAACTCTGGGCAAGTTGGTTAAACTCCCTAAGCCTCGGTTTCCTCACCATACAAAGGGATGAGAATAGGAGTGAGTCTTCCTCAGATGATAGGAGGACTTAATGAGAGAATGCAAGCAAAACGTTAAAGCCCAAAAACAAGTGCTGTGACAATATTAGCCTCAGTAATACTCCCTCCTCCGCTCTGTTGCTCCTCAGACTGACCCTCCTTTTCACCCGCAGCCTAATTCTTAATCTCAGGGATCCTTCCCACCCCACTAGCTTAAACCAAACTGCTTCCCTCTCCACCATTCCAACCTCAGGGATCTGTCAGGGCGGACCAGAGGGTGGTCCGGCTCAGTGACCTCCTCCACAGCCTGAGAGAGGGCATCGAGGCTTGAGAGCTGCAGGTTTGTGTCCAAGCTGGATATCTGCACTGTAGCCACAACAGCCGCCACTTGCTGATCCAGGGAGCTGCGTGGACCTGGACCCCGCAAGGCTCTAGCCATTTCTGAAATGGATGAGGGAAAGGCAGTGGCTTAAAAAAATACGGCACCTCCACGTTAGAAGTCCTTAAAGGTCAAGCCCAGTTTTCCTACTGACATCCCCTATAATCCTGTATAATAAAGAGCTAATGTGCTGATTAGACCAAACAGCAGAACAATGAAGCCCTGGCTGTGAGAGCCGAGCCCCTTGCACGAATTTTGTGCATCAGGCCTCTAGTTTTCATATATTATTCATCACTGTAGCATGCATTCAGAACATATCCAATTCTGTGAAAGGCATTTAATAGTCAAACATTGCCCTAGCTCAGTGGTCGGCAAACTCATTAGTCAACAGAGCCAAATATCAACAGTACGACGATTGAAATTTCTTTTGAGGGCCAAATTTTTTAAACTTAAACTATATGGGTAGGTACATTGTTATTAACTTAATTAGGGTACTCCTAAGGCTTAGGAAGAGCCACACTCAAGGGACCAAAGAGCCACATGGGGCTTGGGAGCTGCAGTTTGCCGACCACGGCCCTAGCTGGTTTGGCTCAGTGGTTAGAGCGTCAGCCTGAGGACTGAAGGGTCCCAGGTTCGATTCTGGTCAAGGGCACATGCCTGGTTTGTGGGCTCGATCCCCAGTAGGGGGCGTGCAGGAGGCAGCCGGTCAATGATTCTCTCATCATTGCTGTTTCTATCTCTCTATCCCTCTCCCTTCCTCTCTGAAATCAATAAAAAAAATATATATTTTAAAAAAGAAAAATAGTCAAACATTGAAGACAAAGATTCCCTGGAAAATGGGCACTCCTTTTCCACGGATACTAAAGAAAGGGAGCTGTGATTGATTAGATACAATCAAGACCAAAGGAAGGAAAATTGACATATGCTTCCAAATCATTTTCCTGTGCAAACGTGGCCTTTTTTTCCTTTAAATCCTCACCCAAGGATATTTTTCCATTGATTTTTAGAGAGAGTAGAAGAGAGAGGGAAAGACAGAAACATTGATGTGAGAGAAACCCATCGATTGGTTGCCTCCTGCATGTGCCGGACCAGGCCCTGGCCAGGGAGGAGCCTGCAACTGAGGTACATACCCTTGACTGGAACAAACCCGGGACCTTTCAGTACGTAGGCTGACACTCTATCCACTGAGCCAAACCAGCTAACATGACCTTTTTTTCATGTCTTTCCCTCTGAATACCCATTTCTCTGGGGACCACCCAGGACTTTTTCCAACTTTAATGCCCTCCCCTCCTGGCACATAACTCACCACTGGCTGCCTCCTTTATTTCGGGGGACAGAGCCATTCCCTCAGTCAGCAGAAGCTGGTTAAACAGTTGTGAATCACTCTGTGCCATGGGGGGCTGAGTTTTTCCCTTGGCAGCCTCTGCCTCTGCTTTGTGGGGCTCAGCCTTTGCTTTGGGGCACTTGGTCTCTTCCTCTGAGAACCTGGCCTCTGACTTGATCTCCTCTTCTGGATCTGGGGTACAGGAGCGACTTCGGGAAGAAGATGAGCTGCTTAGTTTATCAGGTCGCAGCCCGTACTTGGTGTAGATTTTGGAGTTGAGCAGGTCACTGAGGGTGCTCCCCTCAAACCGGTTCCAGAGAACCTGTAGCAGACCTTCAGCCACCTCTTTGGGCACGGAGATCTCACCGAGGGCCTTTTCCTCCAGGGTCTGTCAGCAGATGGGGGTACGCGTATCAGGGACAAGAGACACAAAGGTCCCGGGGAAGAGCGGCCACCTCTCGCCATGCCCCGCACACCGGCATACCGCACCCTCACAGCTTCTGCCTCCTCCCACAGCAGCGCCCCTCATCATCTCTAACCTACAGCACCAGCCTCCTCCTAAGCACTCCTGTACCTAGAATCCCCTTGGACAACCCCACTTCTAACCCCACTGCCAACCCCCCAGGTGTCTCAGGCCCGTAATACCTCATCCAGGTTCTCCCGAAGATTCTGAAAAATTGGCTGCTGCTCACATATGTCCAACTTCTTGATGAAGAAGAGCAGTTCCCACCACTCAGCCTGGGTCAGGTATCCCAACTTCTCATTCTTCTGAGGCTCAGGCTGGAGATATGGCAAAGAGTAGAGCCCATCCACGGGCTTCCAGTCCCAGGAGGGAAGTGCTGAGAACACAGGCAAAGGGTCTCAGCACCCGCCAGGGACACAGTGGATTTCTGAATCTCTGGGGCAGCTGCGGATCAGGAGTGGCTTCATCCCAGCCACTCCTCCTCTGTTCAGGGACACAAGGCCCATGTCCCCTCTAAGACTCACCTGTGCCCAACATAGTGGGTCCTGCCCCCTTCTCCACAGCTGCTGAAGCTGTACCCACAGCAGCTTCCTCAGGGCCCAGGATCTCTAGCATGTGCCAGTGCACCCAGTAGGTGCGACCCATCACCTGCCAGAAGACCTGGTATGGAGCAAGACAGAGGGAAGGAGAACAGAGAGGGCTCACCATCTGAGTCCTGGGTTGTGCAGGCTTGAGGGGGCATGCTGGGCCAAGACCGGGGGCACACAGCCCTCAGATGCACACCTGGCTAGGCTTGGGAAATCCTCCGGATAGCCAAAGGCTCCCTTTCCCTGTCAGAGGAGGCCCTGCCTCTCATCTCTCCCGAACCTTGACGGCCTCTGCTTCTACACGCCCTCCCAGCCAACTACATGGGTAGGGGGCAGGGGTGTCTCCATATATGGGGTTCTGCTTCCTGGGTGTGAGTCTCTCCTTGACCTCATAGCCCACCTACTCCCGCCGGATTTTCTCAGGCCCCCAAAAGCCCCCCTTCGATTGCTGATCCCCTTTAACCAGTCTAGTTCCCTTGGGAGTTTTCTCCTTGGGTGGCCTGCCAGTCTCCTGCACGGAAGCCCCAGCTATGCGCCACCCAAAAGGATCCCCATCAGGGTCCCACCGCCATGCGCTCTCACCTGCACAGGGGGCACGCCATTGTTGCTCTGCCGGAACTCGCCCTCCTCCCCGGCACTGACCTCCTCGTAATCATCCAGCATCCGCACGCGCATCCCCGGCACCAGTGTCTGCTGCACGTATTCACCATAGCCACTACGGCTAGAGAACTCGTAACGCTGGCGGAAGGCCCGTTCTTGCTTTCTGGGGGTGGCAACCGTGGTGGGGAGTAAACCGCTGGGGCCTGAAATGCAGGGCTGAAAGATGGACCGGGACGGCCGGGGAGGCGACATGCCCCTCTCGCCGAGGTTCTGGGCCCAGCCCATGCTCCGCACCAGCTCTGAGATGAGGTTGCCCACAGCCATACTGAACTCCAGCTCCCGCTGCCCCCGGCTTTTCTCCTCCCCTGGGGGCAGGGAGCCTCGGTCTCCAGCCCCGGGCTCTGGACTGTTATTCAGCTGGTCCAGCAAGGAAGTGACACACAGGTAGCGTTTCACCAGGGAGAAGAGCAGCTTTCCTGGGATCTGTAGGGAACAGTCTGTGGTGTAGGTTCATCTCCCAGCTTTAGCCCCTCTCCTTGCCCCTCAATAGCATCCTCTACAGAAAAACAAAAAGGCGTCATCCTCATACCTATAGTTCTCAAACTGTGATTTATATGAGAGACACCCAAGAGGTGTCTTAAAACACAGATTCCTGAGTTCTAATCTCAGGAGTTCCGAGTGGGGAGGGGGCATGAACCTTCGTTTTAACAATCTCCCAGGTGGCTCTGACGCTGAGGCAGTCCTGAACCACACTGTCAGAAACGATGCCCAAGACCTACAACAGCATGTGCCCCACAGCCTGAGGCAGGCTGAGTACCTGAGGCAGATGAATGCCCTCAAAGGCCATGCAGTGCTCCTCAGAGGATGTGGTCTCTGCAAACAGCTCCAGCAAAGTATAGCGGCTGTCAAAGTCCATGTGCTGCTCGATGCCATCTTGCTGGCTCAGTGACAGAAGGACGTGAGCCCGACTCCCTGTAATCCACACCCAATCCGTATCCTCTCCTCAATCCCCAATACTTTCCCTCTGTCTCTCCTAGACTCTCCATCCCCTGCCCAAGGTCTTCACTTCTTTGTGGCTGAGACTCACAGTAAGATATACATTTTACATGGCAGCCTGATGTAGGTGTATACGTCTATAACTGAAATATACACTGAACTCCAAAACTTACACTGAACTGCTACAAAACTTACCTTAAATGCTAATACTAATATTTTAACATTTTTTTAAAATGTTGGTTATAACTCACCAAACTGGTTTTACAACTATGCGCCACCCAAGACAGAGGGAAGAAGAATAGAGAGGATTCACCAACTAATGAATCTCAACCCACAGTTTAAAAATATAAACCTACCCTATTCTCATCTTTGTCACTGCACTGAGAATGAACAAACAAACCAGTTCCTATCATTGTATCCTCTATAGATTAATAAGCAATAGCCTATTCAGCTATAGTTTTCCTTTGCATTGAGTTGGTGTTAGAGTTGGGAAATCCTTCCTCTTCCTGTTCTTACTCCTTGTGGCCCCATTCTCTTGCCTTCCTCCCCTGCCTGTCTCTTACCAGCGTCGTGGGCTGCCAGAGCCTGCAGCAACTTGCCCGCACTCCGCCGGATCTGAGGCTCCGGGTTGCACAGCATGTGCATGAGCAGGTCCAGGGCTCCTGTCTCCCTGAAGACCCCAGTGAGGGGCCCGATGCTGGCGTAGGCACTGAGCACGTGGATGGTGTGGAGCACAGCGGCCGTGAGGCTCGAGGTCCCACCTTCTGCCAGCTGCCTGGCAGCCCTCTGCACCAGCGCCCGGACATCAGCTTCCATCTCTCCCATTGCCACGTCATCCAGGCCTCCTGGGTCTCGGGGAAAGCTTCCTGCACCCGCCGCTGGCTCACGCTGAGGTCCTTTAGATAGAGCCCACTCACCCAGCAGCATGGGGCAGTTGGCATAGACCTCGGGGGCTGACAGCCACATGAGGATGTGCTCTGCCTTGCCCTCTTCCACATCCACTCTACCCTCTTCCCCACACTTCAGGACACTCCATCGGATCAGGTATTCAGGACGTCCATCGTGCCCAGGACGCTGTCGAATAAGTTCTTCGGGATATGCCTGCAGCCGAGGCCCCAAGGGCACCATGAGGTCCCCAGTGCGCCGTTCCCCCACCATCCTGACCTCCTGGGACACACAAGCAGAAAAGAGAAAGGTAATATGGAATAAGGGGAAAGACTACATGGAGGGGTAGAATCTTGAGACACAGACAGGGTGGGTGGTGATGGGTAGGTTGCATGATGGAATTTAGGGGCCAAGTAGAAAGGCCAAGAATAGCATGAAATAAATAACTTGAACATACTCTGGGATATATACAAGAAGGAAGAATAGAGTGAAAACAGCTAAGGGTAAAACAAAGAGGTTTAAGAAATGGAAGAGGTTATGAGATGAGAACAGGCAAGGTAACAAAAAGAGGTGACAGTTAAGCAGGACAATCTGGGCAGAACAGCAGGGTGTCTGAGGGATCCAGATCAGGACTCAGAAGAATGACAAGGATGAGCACGAAAGACAGCAGCATGGGAGACTGTGGGGCCAGAACAAGTGAGGAAAGTCAGGGTGGAAGAGGGGTGAGCCGGGGGGGGGGGGGGGGGGGTTATAAATGACAGGGTAACGCTGGAAGGTGGATATAAAGGAGTGAGCCATGGCAGCTATAGAGAATATAGATGAAAGGAGGGTGAGCTGCAGACACCCACATCCAGATGGCTGGATGGGAAAAGCACATGAGAGTACTGTGCAAGGAGGAGGGGTCCAGGGAACCAGATAAAATCATGGGAAGTAAAGACCAGACCCCGTCCTCCATTTATTCTACATGTGTGGTGAGGGTCTAAGTCAGGCAGCTATGGAGGGAGGTGGTAATCGTGGAGCTGAAGGGCTGGGAATGGGGTCAGGAGATGGTGGAGGTATGAGAGAGGCAATATAGTGCAGATTTCAGCGTCAGATAAACGTGACTGCATTCTGGCTCACTGACTTACTATGTGTGTAGTTTTTGGCAAGTTACTTAACCTCTGAGCCTCAGTTTCCTCCTCCGCAACATGGGAATGACATTCATACTGAACTCATCAAGTAAACACTGACGATCGCCCATGTAAAGCACTGCGAACAGCTGCCCTGCGCATGGTGAATGCTCTGTAAACATGATCTAGTGTCATTACTCTTAGCTGGAGAAGGCAGGCCAGTTCTCGATGGGACACTGTGAAGCCAGATTATGAAGGGAGCGGGGTGATGGCTGTGCGATAAAGAAGCGTGGGGCAGCAGGGAATGGCGAGAATAAGAGTGGAAGGTAAACCCAGATGAAGAGATGGTAATCAGGACAGGGGTCATATTGGGGTACAAGGATGAGAGTAAAAAAAAAAAAAAAAGGTGTGGAGAGGGGGAAACACAGGATGTGGACCCCCATGGAAGCAGGGGGTCTAGTTACCATGGGGCAGGACAAGCCTGGAAGGAGACCGGTGACGGGGTGGTAAACAAGTGCTGAGCAGGGTGGAGAAGTGGAGCGACTGGCCAGGCCTAAATTCGGGGGGATGGGGCCCCTATAAGGAGCAGTGAACTGAGGCATGGAGGTGAGGGCTAGGCGCGGGAAGAGACAGCCGGTAGGTGCAGGCAGCAAGGTCAGGCCCGAGCTTGCAGAAAGGCAGGGGCGGTGCGGGCCAGAAGGCGGTGGGAACAGGTTTGGGGGGGGGGAGTGCAGGGGGGGGAGGGGGGAGAATGGGGGAGACACGCGGTCCGAGGAGGCTGATAAGACCGGGCGAATCTCAGGGAGCAAGACCTGGCTCCCGGCGTCGCCCCACTACGACTGGGGCCGGGGAGGGAGAGGGCAAGGATCGGGCCCACGCGGAACTCCCCTCTCACCTCCCACCGCCCGGCTGGGCTCCCGCTGGAACCCCGAGGCCGGTCCCGCCGTCCTGGCCCCGCCTCCTCCGCGGCTCCCTTCCGGGTCACACGGCGAGCGCACGCCCAGCCGGGCGTCTACGGGTCCCACCGCGGCCCACAGCGGCGCGGAGCGGCCGAGCCGCCGCCAGTGGAGCATGCGCAGTATCTACGGCTGCTGCACGTGGGGCCGCGGCGGGCGGAGCCCGCGGGCGCAGTCACGTGGACCCGTGCCTTTGCAGCAGCAGGCAGCCCTTCCCGTCCACAATCAGCTTGGAAGAAACCCCCTTCCCTTTCTCTGGGTCTGCCTCCCTCCTCCCCCTGACACCTAGCAACCCACGCTCCCACCTAGGGCTGTCCTTTGAGGTTTTATTAGGTCACGTGGCCACGAGTGTCCCAAACCCCCCAGCAATGCTTTAGATTGGTAGAGTCAGTTTCTATTAATTAAAATTGCTATCTCTGTGTTGACCTAAGCACCTGTGCTAAGCCATGCACATCGATAAGGCTCCCAGCCCGGCGAAACGTTTCTTAAATTAAATCGTTCAGAGTTTAACAGGGCAAAGCACTCCTAAGTGTTGCGGTTGTTTTCATCAAGCAACTAGGCTTCCTTCTCAGAGCAGCAGCTTTGGGCTTTAATTCCTGTTCATACCTCCGTCCCTCCCTAGACAGAAAAACAGAGGCAAAGATCCCACAGTCTGTGCACAAAAATGATACATTTATTGAAAGAGTATTTTTTTTTTTTAATACAAAAGAAAGCTCTGTACATAGGACTGTGACCATGTCCACTATTCCTGGGTCAGCATCCCAGGAAGTAGAAATCACTGACATACACACCCCACATTCACACACACATTCACTCAAGTGTGCGCACGCGTGTGCGTGCACGCGCACACACACACACACACACACACACCCCAGAGCCACCAAGGAAGGGAAACACCAAGGGTTGCTGCACATATAAATGCCACCTTATCCCTGATGCACGCATGTTCTCCCAAGGCCATGCTCACACAACACACATTATAAGCACTTTGCCTGATTCACTCACTGGGTCTGTCTTTTGTGGGAAGGAGAGGAGGAATTCATCAAGGTCTCCTCCTCTGGTGGGGGAGTTGGGAAGTGAGTGAGTGAGGGTGGAGTGAAACAAGAGCAGAGAAAAGGGCTGGGCAGTTACAGACCTGAGTCCCAAGCCCCCCCACTCTCTGGCCCCTGATTTGCCATGCCCCAGCCTTGTAAGCCACCCATAAGCCCCAGCTCTCTCCAGGAGAAAGCCCAGAAAGGTGACTTCTATCTTGGCACCCGAAATTGGGGCAAGACAGCAATGGGGGTTAGAGGTTAGGGGGGACTCAAAAAATGTTGGCAAATCATCCCCTTGATAACTAGGCTGTGCGTAAAATCTCCCCCCACCCCTTCACCTAATCACAGAAGCAGGCTTGTTCCTACTGAAGGCAGTCATAGGGTTAATAAAACTCCACCCCAACTGCTGCCCTGTTCTGAAAAAGCTTCCTTTCTGGATATTGGGGGTGAAGGTGGGCTCTGACACAGGGTAAAAGACCCTCCCCGTGTTGGCCCACCCTGAAGGTCTACCCCAAAGGGGGAAGTGGGGGGTGGGGCACGGCCCCTGTACAAATTACATAAATACTGAGGTTACACTTAGAAAAATAAAGTCATTTTCTTCAAGGCTTTTTGTCTTAATTTTAAAAAGTTACAGTAGCTGCTCACTCCCTGGGAGAGCTGTCCACTTCTGGTTCCCCTATCACTGCACTCAGCCCAAGAGCTGCTCCCATTTTTCTGAGCCCCTTTCCTGCCTCTCACCCCCTCCCAGATCCCACCCTGCTCACTGCAACTTGGGCCCCAAGCAGCTGCAGGCCTGGGGAGCACAAGGCTGCAATGCCCATGCATGTGGCACAAATGAAGTCAGTTTCCTCTACCTGACACCCCACCATTTGGTCTCCCTCTTCCCTCTCCCTAACAACAGCCCTAGAGGGCAAAGAGAGGCCCAGAGCTGTGGGTCACCCTCCCCATCCCATTGTGGCATGGCCTGAGGGCCCCTCCCCCGGTTTTCTCCTGGAAATAACCCAGGACCAGGCAATCCCAGAATCTCCCCCACACACTGGTGGGCCCCAAGTTCAGGGGGTGGCTCTGTCCCCAGAGGCCCAGCCAGTTCTGGGGAGCCCCAGGGCTCCCCAGGGAAGGGGAGCTTGGGCAGGGAGGGGGACGAGAAAAACTCCATAAAAAAAAGTTAAATATTTTAAAAATATATATTTATAGATTTGTTTTCACTTCGTCTCCTCAAATAAAAAGTTCAAAATCAACTTTAAGTAAAGCAGCTGGGAGGAGGGGGGGGGGAAGATGGGGAGAAGGAACAATGATGGTTCCCTCCAATCCGGGAGCCCCTGGAGTTCCCAAGGGAGCGGCAAGGCAGGGCAGATGGCCCGGGGACCTGCTCCCTGCACAGGCCCAGCTACGTGGAGCTGCAGGGGCTGCAGGCGGCAGCATGAGGGAAGCAGCCCCATCTCCCCAGCTGGCTCCCTGGGGAGGGCTCTACTGATCCAGCCTGTGGCAGACACAGTACTGACATGGGGTCAGCATTGAGGCTGGACAGAGGACCCCATTGCTTCCTCGAGGTGGGGGGGAGGATGGTACCTAGTCCCACAAAGATCTGTTGTGGTAGGTGGGGCACGGTCCACTGGGAAAGCTAATACTCATGGCAAACATGGAGCCAAGCTGGCAAGGGAAGTCTGAGGAGGGAGGGCAGCCCCACCATCAACAGAATGGGAGGTGGAGCCAGAAGGAGGGGAGAGTGAGGGAGGCCGGGGTGGAGGGTAGGCTGGCCCATTTCTTTGGCTGGAGTGAGAGGGCTCAGTCCTGTGGCTGCCCACTGCTCCTCCCCGCCTCCCTCCTGCGGCCCGTCATGTGTGTGAAGAAAACGTGAAAAGGCAACAATAAATAAGTGGTGCCGTCCCCTGGGCCATCTGTCCAGGGCGGCAGGGCAGATCAGTCACTCTTGGTGCTGTGGGCGGCGTCCAGGTT
The DNA here is from genome assembly GCF_014108235.1 of Myotis myotis. Taxonomy (NCBI): domain Eukaryota; kingdom Metazoa; phylum Chordata; class Mammalia; order Chiroptera; family Vespertilionidae; genus Myotis; species Myotis myotis. The sequence continues at coordinate 85,733,990 of NW_023416379.1, forward strand.
CACCACCTGTAACTCGGTGAGGTTGCTGCTGCTCCCGGCCTGCTGCCCTATGACAGCCATCTGGAGGGAAGTGGATGTGTCAGGAAATGAGGGCAGGAACACATCAGCCAGCTCAGACCTCCTGCTTGCCTGCCTGCCCACCACAGGTCTGACCAGGAAAACAGACAGGCCTTCTGGCTAGGAATCTTAGCTTTGACTAACTAGTAATAGAATCCCCAAGGTCAAGATAAAGAAGTAGCTGGCTGGCCCTAGCTAGTTGCTCAGTGGTTAGAGCATTGGCCCAGGGCTGAAGGGTCCTGGGTTTGATTCTGATCAAGGGCATGTACCTCGATTGTAGGCTTGATCACCAGCCCTGGTCAGGGCACATGCGGGAGGCAACCAATTGATGTGTCTCTCTCACTTCGATGTTTCTCTCTCTTTGTCTCTCCCCCTCCCTTCCACTCTCTCTAAAAATCAATGGAAAAGCCCTAGCCGGTTTGGCTCAGTGGACTGAAGGGTCTTGGGTTCAATGCCGATCAAGGGCACATGCCCAGGTTGTGGGCTTGATCCCCAGTAGGGGGCATGCAGGAGGCAGCTGATCCATGATTCCCATTATTGAAGTTTCTCTCTCTCCCTGTCCCTTCCTCTCTGAAATCAATAACAATATATTTTTTAAAAATAAAAAGAGGACCTGGAAAAAGTTAAAAAATAAAATAAAATCAATGGAAAAAAATATCCTCAGGTGAGGATTAATAATAACAAACAAAGTAGCTGGCTGGCTGGGATGGGGTGAAAGGGGTTCCCACCTACCTGGTGAAGCTGAACTGCAGAAACAGGGATCTGCACTGTCCCAGATGGTGCTGTCAGGAACACCTGGGGGACGCCACCTGCATTGGAAAACGGGAGATACTCAAATTGCTTGCTCAAGAGAAACTTCCAGTTATTGGAGCTGATAAATGTACATATGACTGGGTGAGACTCAGATGTAAATGCCCTAGGGTGAGTGTCCATTGTGTCCAAGTGCGTGTATGAGTGTTCAAGTGTGCACGAGTGTCTAAGCAGACAAGCGTGGGCCCCAGAGTGTGTATGCAAGTATCCGTGTGTATATGTGTAGAAGCATGGAGAGCATCCTAGTTTGTGTATGTATGTGTGAACATATATATCGAGGGTGGGGAAGAAAGCATGTGTGTGTATGTGTCTGTGTGTGTGTATAAGGGAGATAATGGTCCTCCTTTTCTCAGCCCTGCCCCCCAACTCACCTTGCTCCTGGACCTGGCTGTGGGACACCTGCATGGTGGATGGCGCCTGGGAGAAGGCATTGAGCACGGTGAGGCTGCCATCAGCCAGGCCCGAGGTGGGTGCATACATCACCGCATGGGGGCTGGGGTACATCATGTGGCCGCCCACAGTTGTGGGTACAGATGACGTCATGATGGTGGCGGGCAAGGTCACTGGCAAATACAGACACATGTCAGTGAGGCTGACACTGGTCCCCACTGATATCTCCCATCCCACCCCCGGGAATTCCAAGCCGCCAGAGCTCTCTAGCCATTTCCCAGGTCAGCAGCTAGACAAGACTCGTTCCTCGGCTACCTGTCATCAACTAAGAAAAGCCTTATTTTTTCCTGAACACAACAGCACCAGCCTTTAATTGTATCCTACCACATTGTGCTATTTAATTGTCTATTTGCTGGATTCTCTACTCCAAGACCCGAAGGCCCTGGGAAAAACTAAGATTACAGTAACTGACCCAACCTAAGGAAACTCAGATACTACTCCCCCTTTAGGGAGCTTCAGTTTTTTTATTTGTTTTCATTCCTCCTCCTTCTTCCTAAATGTGTGGCTAACACATGCATCTTTTAAACTAGCACTTCTCAAATGTGAATGTGCATACAGTCCCCTGGGGTTCTTGTTAAAAATGTACATTCTGATTTAGTGGGTTTGGGGTGAGGCTTAAAAGTCTGCATTCCTCTCAAGCTCCAGGGTGATGCTGGTCCTCCATAGATCACATTTAGGATAACAAGGTTGTAAATAACAAGAACTGAAAAGTAATTTTATTCTGAAAGTGTCTCATCATATCTGGAATGACTGGAGACCCTGAGGGAAATTATGGCTACTCTAAACCTAGGAGACCCTCCCACAAGGAGACAACTGCTCTATAAATCCTCCTGGTAATTAAGCAAATGTGAATCTTTGGGCAAGTAACTTCTCCTTTCTGGGCCTCAGGCTTCTCATCTGAATAAGGAGGAGGGTGGCTTCAATGGTCCCTAATTTCTTCTTTGAGTCCACAGCCCTACTGCAGGGCAGGATACAAAACCCAGCCACCCCCACCTGACTTTCTCTTAGGGATTAGAATAAGGGTTAAGCCAAAAGCCTCAGTCTCCACGTTAAAAAGTGACAGAGTTTCAAGCTATACCTGTCCCGCTGGAGGAGGTCTGCGTGAGGTCTGTGCTGCTGTCACGAGAGGGAGACGCTTGTTGTGGGGCCTGGTGCACCTGAATGGCCTGCACTGGAACTTGCTGGGCCACTGCCCCACCTAGGAGACACAGAGACTTACTTGTGCCCTGTCCTACCAGCCACCACCTGCACCAAGCACCCTCAAACACCCACATGCCCAGGGTCTGACACACTGCTCCCCAACTCCCATCACTATCTTTTGTGGGAGCCAAAAAGGCCCTTCCTGTCCTGAGTCTTGGACTCCAGGGGCTTCTCTACTCTGCTTTTGCTCTTCCCTCCTCCTCCCGTCCTAGGCCTTGCCTCTTTCCTCTTCAGGAAGTTGGTATTGACCCATCAGGGACATGATCTGCCTTCTAGTCAAGGTAGAGAGGTGACAGAATGTCTACTGTCCCTGTGGCAATGGGGGACACAGGGCTGGGCTGGCTAGACAAGGCCAGAGCATATGGCTGATACTTCCTGACAAGGATAACAGAGGTTCCAATGGGGAGGGGCATGCTTGCCAACGGCTTCTCTCGGGCCCTGGCCCCCTGTCCACCCTCCTTCTGAGCAGGGGAAGAGGTTCTCCTTGTGCCAACCCTAAACCCACTCTTCCCATGCTCAATTTGCCCCTTGTGACTCACCAGGCATGAGGGTAAAGCTGGTAGGCAGCTGCATGAGGCCCCCAGAGGAGACAGGGCCACTGCCTGTACTCTTCAGCACCGTCCCGTTGGCACTGCTGGCGGCACTGGGACTGACACTAGCAGACACTGGTGCCAGGTAGTTGGTGATGGGGAAGGAAGGGCCGCTGCTGACTTGCATGGTGGTAGAGGTGCTGGGTGCTGTTTGGATGGTGGAAGTGGTACCCGGCAGGTTGGTGACTGTGAACACCGGTTTCAGTGAGTCCTACACCCAGAGTAGAGATGGAGCAGTGAGCCTCTACCAGACCCTGCCCCTGCAGGAGCTTAATGTGGATTGACAGCCCAGATTGGAACCAGTGTGCCTGGGTGCAAATCACAGCTCTGACCTTTATCTGCTGCCTGGTCCATGGGCAAGTTATTGAACTGCCATGCTCCAGTTTCCTGTCCATGAAAGGAGGGTAATACCTACCCCATAGGTGTTGTGAAGAATAAATAGGTTAACATACTTAAAGAAGTTAGAACAATGCCTGGCACATACAAAGAGCAGTAAGTATTTGCTGCTCTTATTTATCATAAGATAATGATAAATATGGTCATCATAATTCCCTGAGTTCAGCCCCAATGGACTATGGCCATCACATTGGCTGGGGAATCAGGACACCAGGCGTCTGTTCCCAGCTTTGGCAATGACCATCTGTGTGACCCTGGGAAAATCACTTACTCTTTCTGAGCTTCAGTTTTCTTCTGTAATGTGAGAGGACTGGGCTACTGTGCCCTCGTTAAAGGGGTCCTTCCAGCTCATATTTGCCAGGCTTCTGAGATAGGGACCGAAAGTTTTTCCAGGGAACTTATGGTTTGAGAGAGATTTTAGGGGGTTGGCACTTTATGACAAATACTTAAGATTTTAATTACCAAAAGAATTGATTCATCCAGCATAATTTTCTGTGAATAAGCCCTACTGCTAAGAGTTTAAAAATTATTACAGATGCCACCACATGAGGGGAAAGTCTAAAGCACTGCCTTTCCCCTCAGGGAGCCTTTGTTTTTAGAAGGGGAAGGAGGAAACCGGGGGCTGAGAGCCAAGCCCGGAGGACTGAGGGGCTCAAATACTGGGGATTGGTCAGAGCGGGATGTTTGCTAATCGGACGCGCTCAAAGCCCCTGATTGGTGAAGGCGTTGCTAAGGCAAACAGTGCCGCTCCCTCCAATTGGCCAGTTGGTGAAGGACCCGGAAGGCGGAGTACCCGGAGGAACTAGGAAGGAAGCTCCGCCCCCTCTCCTTACCGGGAAAAGGAAGGGGGAGGCGTAACTAGGGCCGGCATCCCTAGCAGCCGGGAATACCCTCCCTAAGGTGCCCCGGCCGGACATCCTGAGGAGGTAGGTGACCGGCTAGTCAGGTAGTCTGCGCCCAGGCAGCCAGCCCACCTGCACCCAGTGCCGGCTTCCCAGGCCCTGGAACCCACGAGGGCTGCTTCCTACTCGCCAGTGCGCCGGCCTGCGGGAGGCTGGGCTGAGCTACGCCCCCACCCCGAGCGGGAGACAGCTGGCGGGAGGAATGCGAGGGCCCTGCCAGGCGGGCGGGCTGCAGGCGGGAGGCCGGCTCGGAGCCGGAGCCGGCCTTATATGGGCACGGAGGCCGCCCGCTTATCGAGTGGGCCGGCCTCCTGTCGGGAGAGCGAGGATGGACACCTGTCCCCTAGGATGAGGGGTACTGACCCGGCTCCACTCCACACCGGTGGGCACCTACCACCTGTCCTCGGTGAGGAAGTGAGGGGACCCCCCTCCCCTCTCTGCCGGTCAAGTCCCTCCCCTTCCTTTCCCTCCGATGGGGGACCCAAACACACCTTGGTCTCCCCACTGCTGTCGGACTCAGACACCTGGTAGGTGAGGTCTGTCTCCTGAAAGCCCGTGGCACTCATCCTCTGGTCGGTGGTGGGGTCTGAGCGGGGCGGGGAGTCCGGCGAGTTGAGGCAGGTCTGAATCAGTGCCTTGCCGGTCTCACTGGTGATCATGGGCTGCAGCTTTCGAGTGGCAAAGGTATAGACATGGCCCGTCTCGCTGGCCACCAGCAACAGCACCTGTGTCCCTGTCAGTGTGGACAGCTCATAGGCCTGGGGATAACGGGGAGGAGATGGGGCGGTCAGCAGACTTCCCTCTACCTGCCTGGGAAGCAGGAGAGAGGGCGGATTACAGGGATATCAAGCCCCACTCCATCGTGACCTTCCTCTCCAGAGGTGGTCCTACCAGCATGTCTGAAGGTGAACCGGAGCAGGAAAATGCCCCTTCTCTGAGGGGCAGCCCTGCCCGCCTGCACACAGTTCCAACCCCCTCTTGACAGAACATAACCCGAGCGGACACACCGGGGCCCAAGGACCTGCCCCTCACCACAGCTTGGTGCCCGGCCTCAGAGAGATGGCTCCCATCCCCTCCTCACTGTCACGAGGACAAGGACGACCTCGCTGCTGTACTGGAAGACACTACTGTCCGGACCCACATAAGACATCAGGGCTGATGTGTAGCGTTTGGGAGCCACCTAAACTCTAAAATGCCCCACGTTCCTTCCCAGAAACGGCACGGGCACTAACCTGTTGCCGTTTGTCTCCTGCCCTGTAATAATACTGTGTGTGCTACCCATTTTCTTCCTTTGTCTTCATACAGCAGTGCCTGGACTGATGGGAGGTGGGGGCTAGCTCAGCAGCCACGACCCTGCCATGAGCCCAGAACGGGGTGGCCCCACGGATGGTCTCCTCACAGCCAACAAGGCCCACAGACCCACCTTGGCAGCAGCTCTGACTTTTGTAGGGGACAAACCGAAACCCCAGCCAGTTTTTCCAGAAGTCTAGCTTCTTGTTTCCCTCCCCGTTCTGCTGCTTCCACCCTGTCCCCTATCTCCTACACCCCAAGACGACCCCTTTCCTCGCCCCTTTTCACTGGGTAACCTGACAGAAAAGGATTTGCTAGGTGCATCTGCAAACCTCCCCGCCTTCCCACCAAACTCCATGCACAGGTTCTCCCCAGGGCCGGGCATCCCACTTGCCGGAGAGGCAGAGGACTCTGAAGCCCGTCTCCAGGGGGTGTGCAGGCCTCCGGGGGAGGCATTCAGGACACCCGGCCAGGCAGGACCCGGCTCGGCCCCTGCGGGTCAGGGCGGCATCCGTCCTCCTGCCCTGCTCCCTGCTCCCTCACCTGGAGCTCGGAGCCCATTCCGTCATCAGCCTCGCCCGTCCTTCCGGCTAGCGCTACCTCGGAGGTGCCCACCTTCCTCCCACATCTGCTCCCTCATTGTGACACCGCTTCCAGCCTCCTCACCTCCATACCTGCTCCTCTGCTCCCTGATTTTGGGGAGCCCTTCCCCAACACCAGCGCAACGGACCTACTGTGGATCCCTGCGTTTCCCAATCCCACGCCTCGCCCCTTCCCTCGGCAAGGGCCCGGCTCCCCTCCCGCGCCCGTCACTCCCACCTCGGCGCCTCTCCCCTCTGCTCCGGGCGTTCGCGGCTGCTCCCCTCTCCCCACATTTCCCCGGCGGCCCCTCCCCTTGCACTGTCCCGGGGTGAGAGCCATCTCCTCCCACACGCCTCCCGCGGACTCGCCGCCTCTCACCTCCGCCGCGGCGGGCGCTGCCTTCCTCCCGGGCGCCCCCTGCGCGTCCCCACCCTCCCGGCTCCCCGCGGCCGGCCGGCCTCCCGGGCCCGTACCTTCTTCATGATGCCCGTCTTCCTCTTGCTGAAGGTCGTGTAGCGCCGCAGCTTGTTGTCGATGAACTCCATCTTGATCTTCACGCGGCCCCGCGTCTTCTTGCCCGGCTTGGCCCCGCTCACCGGCCCGTAGCCCCCCGCGGCCGCCGCCGCCGCCTCGGGCCCGCCGACCACCATGCCGAGCTCCATCTCACTGAGGCTCCGCTTCAGGCCGCGCCGCTCCGCGCCCAGCTCCTCCTCCTCGCCCGACTCCGAGTCGCCCTCGCTGCCGCTGTAGAGGGCCCCCGCGGTGGGTGCCGGGGTGGTTGTCGCGGCGGCTGCAGCCTCCCGCTCGAGGCGACCCGGCCCGAGCCCCGCGCCGTTCCCGGGGACCCGGCCCCCGTTAGCCCCGCGAGTCCCGCCGCCGCCGCCGCCACCTCCACCGCCCGGCCGCCCCGTCGGAGTCCGGTTCAGGCTGCCCCCCAGGGCCGAGCCCCGGCCCAGCGCCGCCGCGGCCCCAGCTTGGGTCGGTAACATGGCGCTCAGTGCAGGAGGACGGACAGGCAGTCAGCGAGGAATCGGAGCCGTCGCCGCCGCCATCGGCTTCCCGGCTCAACCCGGCGCTCCCGCTGTTGCTAGTGCCGCTATCACTGCCGCCGCCGCCGCCGCTGCGAACCCGGGGCCCCTGCACGCCCGGGCCGACCTGGGCCCTCACTTTCTTGCCCCTGTGGCCCGGGTTGCCCCAGGCCGCGCGGAGCGCCCCCTATCCGTATGCTACGGCGGCGCGCCCGGCGGCCGTCAGCGTCCCCCCGGGGGCAGAGGCTGCTGGCCACCGCGGGGACGGCGGGTGGAGGGGGCCGGGACCACGCGCAGGCGGCGAGGGATCCCCCGACCCTTCCCCCCCATATAAAGAGATACAATGTTTCCTTTTATGGCGAGGCCGCTCCTTATATGGTGAGCCCCTAAGCCCCCGCCCCATTGGTCCATCGTTCCGGCACCTCCGCTCTCCATTGGCCCACAGGGGGCGCCTATTTGCATAAACATCCCGAACTCGCTGCAGTCCTCGGGCGTCAGACCGCGACTCCGAAAGGGGCGGAGCCGACGCCTCTTAAAGGAAAGGGAGAGGCGGTGCGACTCCACCCCCAGGACAGAGAGTGGGAGGAGGACTGGCGGGACCTGCGGAGAGGAGCCCTAGCAGGGACTGGAGCGCGGTCCTGCGGCCGAGAGGGAGCACGCTGGAGCCCGGCCCTGGAAGGGCTGGGGACAAGCACCGGGGTAGTTCCTGAGTGCATTGTGCGGGCCGCAGTAAAGGCTATAACAGCCCAAATTCCGCCGGGGTGCAGGGAGCATTTACCCACGCCTTCCTCAGGGAGGCAAAGAAACTGGCCGAGTAGCGGGGGCTTGGGTCCCTAGTGTCCAGACTGGTCGCCCCCTGGCCACTCCGTTCCAACTCTTCCCCTCCACCCCCCGACTTCCTTTCTCTTTCTCTTTTCAAGGCGACGACACTTTCCCACCAGGCCGGCTCTCCAGTCCTCATTCATCATCATCTATACTGGGGGAGGTCTTTGGCAGACGTACATCTGGAAAAGACCGGGGAGATAGTCTGCCTCCCCGATGGGGGCAGGGAGGAGAGATGGAGATCAGTGAAGACTTCCAGCTGCGGGATGGGATGGGGAGGGGGTGGTCCCAGGGATAAAGCCCACCCCTCAGCCAGTGCAGAGGCCTGGGAAAAAGTGTAGCCGAGAAGAAAGTTTAAGCCAGCCACACACACACACACACACACACACACACACGCCCTTCTCTGCAAAGCCCATAGGAGAAGAAAAGTTAGAACTAGGGTGCTGCAAGGCCAGGTCCAGGGTCTCGTTCTGGGCCTTAGCTCCAAAGCCGTGAAAATAGCTTCAGCTTTGCTGTTACATAAAATTTTCAAATCTGGAATCTTTCTCTTCTTAGCCGTGTGCCAGAAACAAGTGTCTGGCCTCTCCAAGCTTCCTATTCCTCATTGTTGGTCCCCATCCCATGAGGTTCTTACTGCAGATTAAATGAGATAAAGACTAAAGCACAAAGGAAGGGGTAGTTAATAGGAGCTACCTGGGACAATCACGGCATCCCTGAGATGAACATCCTCTGTGTGCCACAGGGTGGGAGAGGGTGATTCCTACCTTAAGAAGCTGTGGTGAATGAAATCAGTTTAGTGTGCTGCAACCAGCATTTAAAGTAAATGAGTATCACGAGAAGCAAGGGTAAGATATCGCTGCATGAAACTTTTGTTCCCGTTATTTTGGGGTTGAATCATATAAAATTTCCCTTTTATAGGTCAAGAAGGTGGGATAGCGTCATTCATATGGTTCAACACGCGTGTGCTGGATGACGTCAACAGCTTACCTTACTGTGTCCCAGTTCCAAAACTGAGAAATACTGAGATAAAGTATGTTCAAGTGTTTTTGTGAGCTATGTGTGTATATACATACACATACACACCTATTTTTAAAAACATGGACTCGTTCATCAAACCTCTAAATAAAGGAATTAAGAGCCCTCCTGTTTCCCTTTTCCCAGTAGTTTTAAAGAGCGCTTTTTCTTTTCCTCATTTAGTCTACACAACAGGCAGTTAAACATATGGACTGTGTTAGTTCAAGAGGAAGAACAGGTCAAATAGATAAATAGGTTACAGAAGGGCTTCAGGGCCACAGATGGTGCTTGGGACTGCGACGTGAGCAACAGTTCTACAATCACAGCCCTGTGGTCCATTCCTGCCTGACTTCTAGACTGTTCTGTGTGAGACCCCTAGTTTAGACAGCAGTGGCAGCGGCACCCCAGAAGATAACCGCTGCCGGCCATCTCCACTGGGTAGCCCACACCCACACTCGGTTGGCTTATTGCGGGTTCAGAAGCTAAAACTGTTGATGTAGATAAAGTCAGTAAAAAGACTGGTTCAGCCCTAGCAGGTTTGGCTCAGTGGATGGAGCATCAGCCTGCGGACCAGACCAAAGGGTCCCAGGTTTAATTCTGGTCAAGGGCACATGCCCAGGTTTTAGGCTCCTCCTCAGCCCAGGCCCTGGTCAGTGCTCATGCAGGAGGCAACCAATCTATGTGTTTTTCTCATATCGATGTTTCTCTCTGTCTTTCCCTCTCTCTTCTACTCTCCCTAAAAATCAATGGAAAAATGTCCTTGGGTGAGGATTAAACACACACACACACACATACACATAAACACACAAACTGGTTCATAGACGTATTTTACTTTATTTTTTAAACTAGAGGCCTGGTGCATGAAGTTCATGCATGGGTAGGGTTCCTGGGCCTGGCTGGCATCAGGGCTGATCAGGTTCCCCGCCTTCCCTTGCCACTCTCAGGCGGCACAGTCCCCCCTCCCCACCCACCTCCCGACCTCCCCCTTCCCTGGCTCCCTCAATGCCCTAACACCTCCACTGCTGCTGCTGCTGCTGCTGCTGCTGCTGCTGCTGCCCGCAGCCGCCACTGCCGATCACCTGCCATGTTCCACGCCACCCCCTGGTGGTCAGCGCACATCATAGTGTGCACTCAAACTCCCTATCTCCCGGTCGAACTCCCAAGGGGACACGTTGCATATTAGCTTTTTATATATACTAGTATAGATTACAGTTTACTTTCAGTATTTGTGTTAGTTTCAGGTGTACAGCATAGTAGTTAGACAATCACCTACTTTACATAGTGGTCCTCCCAAATCAATGTGTTTTGTTTGGGTTACATAATATTTTTAAATCAGATTTTATATAAAAATCTGAATATCCAATCTCACACAAAGACTGGAACTTTTAGCAACTCCAGGCTGACATGCCCACAGGAGCACTACAGCCTAGAGCTGAGCTGAATGGTGGCCATGGAAGAGGCATCTGCTCTCAGGCTCACTATAGACTCCATACAGCCCCCTGAGCTCAGATAAGTCCCCTCTGGCCTCTCTGGAATGTGAGTTTGGTGCTTCTCTGATAAGGTCGGAATCACAGCAGTCCCCTGGAAGGTGGGAGCTTACATCCACCCCAGACCTTGAAGTACCCCCAGAAGGGCATCAGAATTCCAGCCAGATCCCCTCATACCACACCATTCCCACCCTACTCTTTCCTTCTCCTGATTTTTATCATTCAGATAAAAAACTAAAGAGTGTTTTTAAAAATTAGTCACACAAAAAATTACTAACACTCTAAAACTTTCCATTTGGAGTTAACCTTTACGCGTGGATTCTTCACACAGAAGAAAAGAGGTCTCAATTGTAATGGCAACATTAGAGGGAATGGAAACAAAAGGAGGTCGTGGACAGTGTGCCTGGGAGAAGTCTGGAAAGCCACGCTCCAAACACGAATGTTTACCACTGGAGAGGACGAGAGGGACTAGCAGAGCGGGCCCCTTGCTTTACACACGTCTGCACCGTTTGACTTCTTCCATGACCAGCATTACTTTTATACAATTTTTTTTTCTTTTAAAATGAAGCAACGATAGAAACAGGGAAAGGGTAGAAGAAGTGGATCTTGGGGACAGGCTGCACGGGGAGGGGGCGGGGGGACACAGAGAGGAGACTCATGATAGATTAAGATTGTGAATAAAATCCTCACACAGTGGTACCATTAATGGAAAGAGAGAACTTGGCTAGAGGACCAGGTTTGGGAGAGAGAAATTCAGTTTGGGCCCAGGGAAACAAGCAGAGGAAAATGTCCTGTAAGAAACGGGGCATGAACCCTAGCTGGTTTGGCTCAGTGTCGGCCTGTTTGACTGGAGGGTCCTGGGTTTGATTCCTGTCAAGGGCACATACCCAGGTTCTGGGCTCATCCCCAGAAGGGGGCGGGCAGGAGGCAGCCAGTCAATAAGAGAGAATTATTGACTTCCTCTCTGAAATCAATACAAATACATACGTTTTTTAAATGTTAAAAAGAAAGGAAATGGGTAGGTGTGTCTGAAGCTTGAGGAAGAGGCTGGAGTTGGAGCTAATGCTTTGAGAACTGTCCACACTAAAGGGCCAATGAAAGCCACTTGATGTGAGATCCTGCAGGAGAGACCACAGAGAGAGGACGGCCAGGAACAGAATTCAGAAAAACAGTAACCTCCCGGGCAGGCAGAAGAAGGAAGCCTCAGCCAGAGCTGGAGAAGGCCTAGTCAGAAAAAGATGGCGATGGCATGCCATCACCACAGTCCAGAGAGGGAAGTTTGGAAAGGCCATGTGGCCGACAATGTTAGCCGCTGCTGAATGGTCAAGAAAGACCAGGAGGGAGGAAAGGATTAGTGGTGAATGACCTTCAAGAGTACTTCTGTAAAAAGGAGACATATGTAATACTCTTTGTAATACTTCAAGAAATAAATTTTTTTTTAAAAAAAGACTGTTAGGCCAAAACCGGTTTGGCTCAGTGGATAGAGCGTCGGCCTGCGGACTGAAAGGTCCCAGGTTCGATTCCGGTCAAGGGCATGTACCAGGGTTGCGGGCACATCCCCAGTGGGAGATGTGCAGGAGGCAGCTGATCGATGTTTCTCTCTCATCAATGTTTCTAACTCTCTATCTCTCTCCCTTCCTCTCTGTAAAAAATCAATAAAAAAAATATATATTAAAAAAAGACTGTTAGAATTGGAATTATAGTTCTTTTTTTTTTTTTTAACTGTATTGTTGAGAGTATTACAGATGTCCCTCTCCTCCCCCGACTCCCCCTCCCACCAGGTTCCCGCCCCACCCCAGGTCCAATAGGAATGTAGGAAATAGGATGGAGAGGATTATAATGGGGGCATAAATAAATAGCACAAAGGCCCATAAGACCCCTGGAAAACACAAGACTTACATCATATTAAAATGGAGTTAATTCATCAAATGTAATGCATGGTCCTTGATGAGAGCCTGGTTTGAACAAATCGACCATAAAACTACATGGGGACAAATGGGAAATCTGAATATGGACTGGGTATTAGATTATATTAAAAATTATAGTTAATTTTGTTAGATGTGAAAAAAAAAAAAAGAGTACTTCTGAGTGCAACCCATGTTAAGAAATCATTTTCACATCACAGTCAGCGGGGAATTAGGTTCTTGCTCCCAATTTTCCACACCCTGTGTGGGAGTTAGATATCCCCAACCTTTGCCATGCGACTTTGCAGAACCTATTACTGCTGTTGGGTTTTGACATGTGACGTGCTTTGGCCAATAACATGTTAACAGACTTGTGGTTTCACATGTATGTGCTTGCGTGATCTGGCTTGATCTCGTGTGCTCCTGCTACTACACGAGAGCATGCTCTAGGACCAGCAGATTAGACCCAAACCCGTCCTACAGCCTACAACCACGCCCAGCTGAACTTAGCTAGACCCAACCAAGATGAGCTGAACCTGACCGACCTTCAGATCTATGAGGGAGAAAAACAAATTGTAGTTGTGACTCAGACCTGTTGTGGCTGTTATTATGCAGGATCACCACCCAATAGCTGACTAATAACATAACCCAGTATACACAAACGTCTATCAAATATTACAAACAAAATTTTGTAAAAGATGGTTTCTATCATGTTCCGTATTTTTAAAATGTTAATCGTAGCCCGCAGCTTAGAAACACTGCTCCGGAGCCCAGCCGTGTTGCTCCATTGGTTGTCATCGTCCCAGGCACCAAAAAGTTACTGGTTTGATTCCAGATCAGAGGACATGCCTGGTTTCCAGTCTGCAAGCTCGATTCCCAGTCGGGGGTGTGCAGGAGCCAGCTGATCCATGTTTCTATCTCTCTCCCTCTCCCTCCTTCTCTCTAAAATCAATAAAAACATAGTGTTTTTTTTAAAAAGAACATGGATCAGAGTTCATGTTTTACCAAAAAAAAGAAACAAACAAAACACTGCTCTAGAGAAACTGTTCTTGGGTTTTTTTCTCCCATTCCAACACATCTGTGGGATGCAACGTACTGTGTATCAATAAGCAAGTGGCTCAATTACCAGCCGTGTGACCTGGGGAAACTCTCTGGCCTCCCTGAGCATTTTCTAATCTGTGAAATGGGGACAGTAACATCGGGCTAACAAAGTAGTCACAGAGATTACGTGAGATAATGCATGTTAAGTGCTTAGCCAAGTACTGGTACAGAGCAAGTATTCAATAAATATTAGCTGTTATTCTCATTACTGAGAAGTATGGTGAGGAACACAATGAACTAGAGCAATTTCAGAGTTAAGGACTCATTTCTCTAGGGTGGGGCACAGGCCGAAGTCACTGGAATAAGGAAGAAAATAACTGATGACACGGGTCTATGTAAAGAAGAGGCAGGATCGAATCAGCTGAGGGCTCTGGAGCTTCGGGGCATCGAGCATCACCTTTGCTCAATACTCTCCACTCCACCTCCCTCCTAAAGTCATAAAGGTATTCAGAGACTTGAATCTGTCATTAACTCCTCCTCCAAACCCACTCTAACTGTCCGCCCTCACTCTTCCACCCTCCCCCCCCCCCCCCCCCCCCCGCACCTAAGCATGAGTGGTAGGCCAGCCGGCAGAGAACAAGTGGTTGGCAGTCAGAGGAGCCCACGGACCAGAGGTGGTCTTGCCTCCTAAGCCCACATTCTTTTTTAAAAATATATATATTTTATTGATTTTTTACAAAGAAGGGAGAGGGATAGTTAGAAACATCGATGAGAGAGAAACATTGACCAGCTGCCTCCTGCACACCCCCCACTGGGGATGTGCCCACCACCAAGGTACATGCCCTTGACTGGACTCGAACCCGGGACCCTTCAGTCCACAGGCCGACGCTCTATCCACTGAGCCAAACCAGTCAGGGCCTAAGCCCACATTCTTAACTGCTCCACAAAGATCAGCAAGAAGGACCAGTGTCCGCCAGTTATTCCCATCCGAGCCTCACTAGACTCCATAAAGGCACATGGCCCTTCTGATAAGCCAGGGAAGATGGGACATGATTCACGGACAACAGCAGAGAATGAGTATCAGAAACAGGCTGTAAAAAAGGCTTCTTTATTGAGAACAGTGAGTGTAAAAAAACAACAACAAACACACAACAACAACAAAAGTGTGAGGCAGGGGTGGTCCCCGTCCCCATCTCCTCCAAGGCGCACCCCTCCCTCCCATGCCCACCCACCCTACGCTGCGAGTACGGTACATACAAAAGCCGCCCGTGGTGCATATAAAAAGGGCGGGTTATATAATGTCAAAAGCTCCTGAAACTCCTTCATCTGCCAGGCACTTAGGATGAGGAAAGGAGAGAAGGGTGGGGCGGAGACACAGGTCAGGGTCGGAGTGCACAAGTCCATGTGGGGAGGACGCACTGGCTGTGTCCTCCGAGATTCTGGCACAGACCCCGAGGTGGGCCCCGTGGGCCCGAAGTACCCAGGAATTTGAGTATATTAAGGAACGGCCCTCCAACCCGGCTCATCTGCAGCCTCGCCTGCCCTGGGCAAAGTTAGCAGGTGAGTGGCAGAACTGCACCTGGCCAAGGGGCGGAGACCCAGGTCAGAAATTGGTGTTACCTGAGGCACCCACGCTATCCCTGATGGGGGAAGGGGTGGCAGAAAAAGCTGCCCAGCCCAAGGTCCTAGTCACCAGTCCGGGTCCGAGTCAACCCCCCCAAGGACTGAGGGTAAGAGAGAGGAGGAAATAGCCCAAACCTCAGCAGTGCCTGTGGTGCCAGGTAGGGCCGTAGGGCCGAGGAGGACAGGGATCTTGCCCATCATGCTGCAGGCACCCGTCAGGGGGTCCTCCCGTGCCCACGCCAGCCTGAGGCACAGCCTGCCTGGGCTCCCTCCTCATGGCTTGCTGTCTGCGGGGCTGTCTCCCAGGGTGTTGGCAATCTCGCTGAAGGAGGGCCTGTCCTTGGGGCTGAGGGCCCAGCAGCGCTGCATCAGCCGGTAGAGCTTGGAAGGGCAGCCCTCAGGCTGTGGGAGTCTGGTCTTCCCAGCCTGCAAGTCTGCAGGAAAATGAGAGTTAGGCAAACTTTTAACCTCCTGTCCAACACTCTGTGGAGCCGGCAGTACCCACAAGCAGCCACTGGAGGGCGACCTGGGGTGGGGGCCACTGGCCAGTGGCTGGTGGGCACTGACTCAAGGAGTAAAGGGGAAGTATCTTGCAACCAAAGGGGTAACTCCCCTGGCCCCAGCTCTGCCGGGCTGGTGGGTCAGGGTCCACACAGCATAGGAGGCAACCAATGCATGGGGGCAGGTGTCAGTGGCTGGAGTGGTCACCGTGGGCGAGGGCTGTTACCAACCAACATGAAGGTATTTCAACACCTGGAGTGGCCATAACCGTGTTCCTGCTATGACCAGCCCTGAGGGGAGGCAGGCTGAGCTGCCCCCAGGATCCTGAGCAAACTCTCCACCTGGAAAAACCTGTGGAATGGTCCCTTGGGAACACAGCTGCCTACCTGCTAGCACCTCGTCGTCGGCCTGCCCGCCATGGGGCATCTCTCCATGGGTGAACACTTCCCACATCAGCACACCAAAGGCCCAGACGTCAGACTTGGTGGAGAAGTCACCCTCCAGGACGGCCTCGGGGGGCATCCAGCGCAGAGGCACCCAAGCCTGGCGGAAGTGGCAGTACTCACTGCAGAAGAAAACCGCACGTGGGGGTGGGGCGGGGCCTCCGTGGCTCACAGGCCGGTGGGTTGTGGTGAGGGACCACAGATTCCTCATCCCAGGTCTGAGTCTCATATGCGAGCTAGAACCCAACTTTCCTACCTCAGGGCACTCAAGAGAAACTGGCAACATAGGGGTACACGGAATGAAATCTGGGGGCATCCACATGGGGTTGATGGTTAAAAATTCCTTTAAAACCAAATTTTGCTACATTTTAATATAAAAATAAAAAGCTAATAATCATACATACTTTTGGCACTGGTTTTAAGATTGTAAAAAAGGAGAACATGTTAAGTGGAAAGAACATTTAAAAAGCTTTAAATCATGACTAAAGCATGACTGATGTCTGACTGAGTGCTGGGGTGACTGGAGGGGAAGCTCCCAGGCGCCCCCAGGCACGCTGCAGTGTGGATGGGCTCCCAGAGCATCTCAGGCCCTGGCGCTGAGCTTCAAGTCTTAGGATTCAAAATAATAATTAGTGAATTCAGGAAGGTACAGAGGGAACCATACAAATAGTTAAGTTATACACAAACTTATAAAACCTACTAGTTATTTTTTAAAGGTTTGTAATATTTTATCACTAGAGAAAAATCTATGAGCGACAGGGACCTGTGTCCCAATGGCTAGGACGCCTGCTGCACCCTTGGAGAGAGGATAGGAAGCCTCTATCCCTTCCTGGGCTCTCCGCTTTAGACTAAGCAGCCCTTCCCCACACCTCCCACACCTTCCCTCTACCCCTCACCCCACCCACCCACGTCCTTCTACCTGTTGTACACGTCCTTGCTGAGCCCCAGGGCCGACACCTTCACCTGTCTCTGGGCGCTGACCAGGCAGTTCCGAGCAGCCAGGTCCTTGTGCACGAAGCGGTTGTTGGACAGGTGCTCCATGCCCAGGGCCACCTGGGTGCACAGGGCCACCTGGAGCAAGAAAGGGACTCACTCATCAAAGCACCCACGTCTGGGGGATCCAAGTGACCACCCCCACACAATCCTTGGTGGGTCTCCATGCCATCGGTGTGAGGCTCAGGAAGCCCAAGGCAAAGCCACGACCGCTTAGCTTCCTTCTCTGTTAACCGGGGATAACAGTTATGCCTGCCTCGCGGGGCTGCTGGAAGAACAGAACCAAATGAAATTAAGCTTCTGGGACCACCTGGACACGCAGCAGGTGCTGGACAGGTGAGTGGCACATAGTAACCACGTGGGAAAAATAACTGGCAGTGATCGTAGCTCACATCCTAATGGGTTGTTTCTTTTCCTTTTTACTTCAAAATTACGTATTTTCTACTAGTTGTATATAAAAAACAAAACAAACAAAAGATATATATTTTGACACATACACAAAACACATATGCCTCCAAGGCGCGGAGCTGGGGACTAGAGAGGAGAAAGGTAGAAAAACTTTTTGATTTGTATCTTTTAAGTGGTAAACTATATCTAGAAAAGCTCATCAAATATATGTGCACTTCCACAAATAATTATAAAGCTCAGACCCAGGTAACGATCACTAAGTGAAAAACACAAAACCAACAATGCTAGCACCCCAGAGCATATACACTCTGTATGCTTCCAGCCTTATCTGGTTCCAAAACGGGGAAACTGAATTATATTGTTTAAGAACGTTGTGTGTAAAGGTAAAACCAGAAAGAACAGCCAAGAAATTAGGACCATAAAGGCAGGACAGTGGTTACCTCTGGAGGGGAGGGAGAGAGCATGATGAGGAAGGTGCCCTTAGGTTTTACCATTACACACACGTTCCTAAGCAATATAATTCAGTTTTCCCGTTTTGGAACCAGATAAGGCTGGAAGCATACAAAGTGTGTATGTTTTTTTGCCTGATTTGTTCACTCAGCACTGTGAGATTCATCCTTTGGGATGTGATGCAGGGACTATTTTACTGAGTTTTCATCCTTGAATATACTATATTTAATCATTTTAATGCCAATGGATATTTGGATTTCCCCCCAGTTTTGTGCAATTAAGAACAGTGCTCCTATGACCGTTCTTATGGGTGCGCACACGCATGAATTTCTTTAAGATATCTAGGTATGAGTCAAGGACTATGAGTAGCTCTACAAAATAAGAACAAACTCTTTTCCAAAGGGTAGGAGTTAAAAATATATTTCACTAATTCCCTTTTAAAATTGTTGAGCCATGTGACTGTATTATATAGAACTAGTGCCCCGGTGCATGGATTCATGCACATTGAAAGGGAATTAATTAGAAGATGGCCAGTGGGGCAGGACTGGGCGAGATGGGTTGGACAGGCCCGGAGCCAACCTCCCACGGTCCCTCTCTGGCTGACTAAACCTGGGGTGGCACCGCAGCTCGAAGGTGGTCTGCGGAGTGAGCAGGGTCCCTCTGCAGGTGGGGTCCCTTGGCCTGGCCTGCGGGGATCGGGCTGAAACTGGCTCTCCAACATCCCCTGAGGGGTCCCAGATTGCGAGACAGTGGTTCTCAGGTGACGCACCCCAAAATCGAGCTCCCTCCTTTCCAGTTCCGGGTACGTAACCCAAGAACCTCTGCTGCCAAGTCACCACAGCTCGGCAGCTCCTGTGTTGAGCGTCTGCTCCCTGGTGGTCAGTGTGCATCATACCTACCAGCTGGTCAGATGGTCACTTAGCCCTTTATGCTAGTGGCCTGGTGCATGAAATTCGTGCATGGGAGCGGGAGGAGGGCTGTCCCTTAGCCTAGCCTGCACCCTCTCCAATCTGGGATCCCTCTCACAATCCGGGACCACTGACTCCTAACTGCTCACCTGCCTGCCTGCCTAATCACCCCTAACCACTCTGCCCACCAGCCTGATTGCCCCCAACTGCTCTCCCTTCTGGCCTGATCACCCTTAACTGCCTCTGCCTCAGCCCTGCCACCATGGCTTTGTCTGGAAGGACGTCCGGAAGGTCTTCTGGTCTAATTAACGTATTACCCTTTTATTAGTACAGATAAATACCTTATAGAACATTCTAAATAGAACTAGATGAGAGAGAATCACTGATCGGCTGCCTCCTGCACACCCTCTACTGAGGATTGAGTCACCAACCTGGGCATGTGCCCTTGACTGGAATCAAACGTGGGACCCTTTAGTCTGCAGACGCTCTATCCACTGAGCCAAACCAGCGAGGGCCTTAACATTCTTTTAAGTTCGAAATATCAAAATAAAAATTTACCAAACACACACACACACACACACACACACACACACACACGCTCATGCACGTTAAAAAATAACTAACTAAATAAAAGCAGCCCATGTGTGGACCAGTAATGAGTATGTCATAAATTATCCAAAGATGATGGTTCATGTAATTCTATGTTCCTGAAATTCAAAGAGGAATGAAATGAATGGGAGTGACAGAGGGGCTGTTGACAATTTACCAAATGCGAGAAGACCACCCAATCTGAGAGGAGACAGGAACACTTGTTGAGTACCTACTGTGCACTGGCCTGAGTGAGGTGGCTGCCCCTCTTATTTGCACTGTGAGGCGGGGCTCATCCTCAGCCCTGCCCAGGATCCCATCTGAGGCTTTCCCCCAGCCTGATACGGAAGCCTGGCTCTCTCCTCAGTACCACAGCTGCCTCTCCTGGTCACATCAGTGGTGTTGGGGGCACGGGAGGGGCCATCTGCTCAGCAGTGAGCCCAGAGGTGGGGTGCTGACTTCAGCCTGGCCCTTCAGCAGCTTCCCCAGCCTGGCTTCCAGAGGAGCTGAGCCAGACGCTGGCAGAGGGGTCACTCCATAGACAAATCCCGGCCGGTGTGCACTGGCCAGTGACATCCTGAGGGCCAACTGCCTCCAATGGTGGTTTGCTAACTGTGGGTACAACCTATTAGTATGTCCTGAAACCAACTTAGTTCATCTTAACCAGCATTAAAAACTGAACATCGCCCTGGCCATGTGGCTCAGTTGGTTGAGCGTCGTCCCGTGCACTAAAAAGGTTGCCGGTTTGATTCCCAGGTTGAGGGTTCAGTCCCCGTTGGGGTAGAGGAGGCAACCAATGGATGTTTCTCTCTCACATCTAGGCAATGTTTCTCTTGCTCTCTCTCCCCTCCCTTTCTCTCTCTCTCTAAAAACCAATAAAAACATATTTTTTAAAATTGGAACAGAAAATATGAGAGTGCGTTACTTAGTAAGGGTATCATTCATAACATTTTTCGTTTTTAAAATATATAACCATGCCAATGTTGTTGGGTTGTAATGCAAAATGTACCTTTTTTTGCTACTGTGGGTTTCAGTAAAAATAGTGTAAGAAACAATGGTCTATGCCAGCCGTGGGCAAACTACGGCCCGCGGGCCGGATCCGGCCCGTTTGAAATGAATAAAACTAAAAAAAAAAAAAAAGACCGTACCCTTTTATGTAATGATGTTTACTTTGAATTTATATTAGTTCACACAAACACTCCATCCATGCTTTTGTTCCGGCCCTCCGGTCCAGTTTAAGAACCCATTGTGGCCCTCAAGTCAAAAAGTTTGCCCACCCCTAGTCTATGCCCTAGCCGGCTTGGCTCAGTGGATAGAGCGTCGGCCTGCGGACTGAAGGGTCCCAGGTTCGATTCCGGCCAAGGGCACATGCCTGGGTTGTGGGCTCAATCCCCAGTGGGGGTGTGCAGGAGGCAGCTGATCAATGATTTTCTCTCATCATTGATGTTTCTCTCTCTCTCTCCTTCTCCCTTCCTCTTTGAAACCAATAAAGAAATATATTAAAAAACACACACACACACAAAAAAACAATGGTCTAAATCTGTGCTGTCCGAAACAGTTGTCCCGAGCCCCATGTGACTATGTTAACTAAAACCTAATAAACATTAAAAACTCCGCTTCTCTGTGGCCTTAGCCACATTCACTGTGCTCAGTAGCCACCTAGGGTGAGTGACTACCGCACTGCACAGCAGCAGATACGGGACATTTCCACCCCTGCAGGGAGTTCTGTGAGCACCGATCCAAACCACCACCAAGCAGGCCCATTGACAAAGCCAACATACTGACAGACACCGCATACGCAGAGGCGCTCGCCGAACAAGCACCATCAAGCGCTGGGGAAAGTCTCATCTTCTTGGTGCATTTTCTTTATCAAAAGTGAAGACACAGCCCTGGCCGGTGTCTCTCAGCCGTTAGAGCGCCGGCCCGTGCCCCAGAGGGTCACAAGTTTGCTCCCTGCCCCAAGTCTGGGCATGCGCGGAGACAACCAGTCAACAGTCAATGTGTCTCTCTCTCTCACGCTAATGTTTTCTCCCTCCTCCCTCCCACTCTCTGAAAAGCAATGAAAAAAATATCCTCGGGTGAGGATGAGAGGAAAAAAAAAAGTAATGACAAAAAATCTCTGGGTAGCTTCCAACCAAACGGGTGTGCCAGTGAGGAGGGCTGAGAAGAGATCCACGGGATCACTGAGCTCTCCCTGGGCACAGAGCCCGCACTGCATCTCCAAGGAACAGCAGAGGCCACACGCCCCAAACAGTCCCCAGACTGCCATCCTCAGAACACCCCAAGTGCCACTGCTGGTAAAAGGGCCAGATGACCACTGAAGTGGGCATCGTAAGTGAACGGACTCTACTTCAGGCTTCAAAACCCCAGGGCATTGCTCAGCCTTGCCTGGCTATCTGTAAGGGGCAGACAAAGGCTTTTTTTTTTTTTTTAAATATATTTTATTGATTTTTTACAGAGAGGAAGGGAGAGAGATAGAGAGTTAGAAACATCGATGAGAGAGAAACATCAATCAGCTGCCTCCTGCACATCTCCTACTGGGGATATGCCCGCAACCCAGGTACATGCCCTTGACCGGAATCGAACCTGGGACCTTTCAGTCCGCAGGCCGACGCTCTATCCACTGAGCCAAACCGGTTTCGGTGACAAAGGCTTTTGTGATGTGCCCTCATCACACCTGCCCTTGCCCTCAGTCTGCTCTCAACCTGCTGCTCGTCAAGGGAAACAAGAGAGTGGGCTTGGCATGGCGACTAGCTTGCTATCTTTCCAGAGAGGCAGTGCTTCGGGAAACGCTGGCTACGTGAGGACGGCAAAAGGGAATTCTGTTAGACCCAAGCCAATGAAGTGTTTCCTTACTGCTGGGCAAGCCGCCACCAGAGGGCCACAGGATCAATGTTCAAATGCTGTTATAAAGACCAGACCCACCCCTTCCTTTCCAACGTTCAACAGGTCCCAGCTAACCCACTGTGACTCCACTGTGCTCGCCTCACAACAGGCTTTCTGTGTACCACCACAGGTCCTGGCATCTGGCTGCATAACGCTCTGTCCACCAGGTGCTAAGCGACCCTACATCTCGTCCTGTCATTGGCTTGAAGGTGATGCATAGAGAAACCACAGGTTACAGTTCTCCAACTTTAAAATCCCATCATCTTATCAGCTACTTAACAAGCATTATCTACAATTATGCCACCACCCAGGGCCAGGGTCTTTGACCTTTTTTCTTTTAATCTTTATTGTTGAAAGTATTACATATGCCCCCCCCCATTGGCCCCCTCCAGCTTGCCCCCACCTCCCTGACTTCTATTTTTTTAAAAAATATATATTTTATTGATTTTTTACAGAGAGGAAGGGAGAGGGATAGAGAGTTAGAAACATCGATGAAAGAGAAACATCTATCAGCTGCCTCCTGCACACTCCCCACTGGGGATGTGCCCGCAACCAAGGTACATGCCCTTGACCGGAATCGAACCCGGGACCCTTCAGTCCGCAGGCCAATGCTCCTTCCACTGAGCCAAACCGGTCAGGCTCCCTGACTTCTATCACTATCCCACTGCTATCCTGAAATCCTCCTGGGGACCCCCCACTAACATCACCCATACCATGTATGGCACCCTGGTTCCAGCTCTGGCTGGCCAGGGAGCAGCCTGCCTACCACTCCTGCTCCCCTTAAAAACATAACTCTTGCCCAGTCAGTGTTGCTCAGTGGTTGAGCATTGACCTATGAACCAAGTCACGGTTCGATTTCCGGTCAGGGCACATGCCCCAGTTGCAGTCTCGATCTCAAGTGGGAGGCATGCAGGAGGCAGCCGATCAATGACTCTCTCATCGTTGATGTTTCTATCTCTCTATTCCTCTCCCTTCCTTTCTGAAATTAATAAAAATAATTTTTAAAAAAACACTTAACTCTTTCTCCTTCCATTCCCCAGGACTCCTAGGCATATGAAGTTAACAGAGTAGTTCACTAAATTACTAGCACAAGGAAGTATCTACAGGTTTTAATACATACTTCCTAAGAATTATCATTTTTATGGAATCCCCCCAAAGCAGCATTTTTTTAAACTACTGACTGAGACCCACATAGGTCTCAAAACCACTGGCAAGGACTCCTCAAACTTCGATGGGCTTACGAAACAGCTGAAAAGGTTGCTGGAAAATTGCAGTTCCTCAGACCCTACCCTCAGATTCTCTGATTCCCTCAGTCTGAGTGAGGTATGGTCCAGAAATCTTTTTTTTTTTTTTAAGCAATCCCACCCCCACCAGATGCTGAGTACTGTCCTTAGAGAGCATGGAACCAACTCACTGAAGCTCCTCCATCAAATTTAAGATGCTCTTTCAAACAAGTGTGGGAGAGATCTTCAGTGAAGGCGGTGATGACTTTCAGTAAAATACCGTCCCTCAGGCCATGTGACAGAGGTAACCAACGTCCTGCCAGCCTGTGTCCCTGTCCTCATGTCCCAGCCGCAGAGACCTACCTGGAGTCCCCTCACTCCTGAATCCATCCCCTTCCCGCCATTAAACTACTTCCTGTCCTTGAGAACTGAACTCAAATGGCTTTCTCACCAGGAAGCCTTCTTTGTTAGCCACAACTGTCTGTCCACCTGAGGGCAGTGGAGTCTCTTAGTGAACGCCTCTCCCTTGCATTCTGTGGGGCACGTGGAGTCTGTGTGGCACATGCATCCTCTTTTACCGAAGCTTCCCCGCTCGATCCTCAGCGCCCCAGCGATGCCCGGCAGTTTCCGTTTTCCATCCCCAAGGGCCCTCAGGCTCCATGCATGTCCCCATTTGTGAGCTCTGGGGTCCCCATGTCCCACCAGCTGGGGCAGCGTGCCCTGTCCTATGGCTTCTCAGAGTTATGTTTTTAAGGAGAGCTGGAGTGGTAGGCAGGCTGCTCCCTGGCCAGCCAGAGCTGGAACCAGGGTGCCATACGTGATATGGGGAAGTGGGAACAGGACCACTTCCCCAGAGAGATCAGGGGCAGCCAAGGGCCCCACGCACCTGACTAATCAGCCAGCACACCTTCCTGCCCTGCCCCTCTGCGACCTGAGTCAGCCTACAAGGCAGGGGTGGTCACCTGGAGGGGGCCGGTGGTCAGTGTCTGCCCACCTGCCCTGAGCTTTGATCGGTTTGTGAGGTGACTTTGCTGTCAGCTTAGAAACAGAGTGCCAGGCACATGAGGGAGGCGGGTCAGCTCAGAGAGGGAGCAGGCTGTGGACAGGGAGAGCCGGGCTGCAGAAGCGATCATCTGTTGTGGGCAGCGGAGCAGGCGAGCTTCCCTTCTACACTGCTTCAGCCCAGGCCTGCTCCACCACGGGCTCCAGGCAGGGCTCTGTGCCCACAACAGCCCTCTGCCCTGAAGGCAGGAGGAGGACAGGAAGGAAAGGCTGCACAGCTACAGCTGAAGTGAGAGTTAAAGTGTAAAAACCACAGTAGGTGAAACATGGGCAGCCCACTCACAGAAGTTTCCACACTCGGAGCCTAAAGAAACATACTCAGGGACACACCCAGGCCAGCAGGCCCCTAAAACTCAGGCAGCTCACTGTTCCTCATCTCAGGGCTCCCCACTGCTCCTCCATCTCACTGCTCCCCACTGCTCCTCCACCTCACTGCTCCCTGCTGCTCTTCCACCTCAGTGCTCCCTGCTGCTCCTCCACCTCAGGGCTCTTTGCTGCTCCTCACCTCAGTGCTCCCTGCTGCTCCTCCACCTCACTGCTCCCTGCTGCTCCTCCACCTCACTGCTCCCTGCTGCTCCTCCACCTCATTGCTCCCTGCTGCTCCTCCACCTCAGGACTCTTTGCTGCTCCTCCACCTCATTGCTCCCTGCTGCTCCTCCACCTCAGGACTCTTTGCTGCTCCTCCACCTCAGGACTCTTTGCTGCTCCTCCACCTCACTGCTCCCTGCTGCTCCTCCACCTCATTGCTCCCTGCTGCTCCTCCACCTCACTGCTCCCTGCTGCTCCTCCACCTCATTGCTCCCTGCTGCTCCTCCACCTCAGGGCTCTTTGCTGCTCCTCCACCTCAGTGCTCCCTGCTGCTCTTCCACCTCACTGCTCCCTGCTGCTCCTCTACCTCAGTGCTCCCTGCTGCTCTTCCACCTCAGTGCTCCCTGCTGCTCCTCCACCTCACTGCTCCCTGCTGCTCCTCCGCCACAGTGCTCCCTGCTGCTCTTCCACCTCAATGCTCCCTGCTGCTCCAGCTCAGGGCTCCCTGCTCCTCCAGTTAAATGCCCCCTGAGGGAGCTAATGTCTTGCTCCAGTGGCAAAGGCAAAGAGCAACTCTTCTATATGAAAACAACAGGGCAATACAAAGCCACTTTCAGGTTATGTGATTTGGACAAGTCACTTAACCTCTTAAACCACAGTTTCTTCACCCACAAAATGTGGATGGCAACACATTAAGATGATGACTGTAATCACTGAGAAACACATGCACAGTGCTTACCATAGCGCCTGGCCCACAGGGAACACTGTTAGCAGACCTGTTGTGAGGACTGCCCTTGTTCCTGGCCCACCCCAGGGACCGCTCTCTTCTCCCTCCCTGTCCTCACCTTCTGCTTAGTGCTGAGGGGCTGTGACTTCAATTTTTCATCCTTGCTCTTGGAAATCCTCAGAAACTGTTTGAGGTCTCCCTGAGGGAAAAGCAAAAGTCTGTCATGTCAGAGCCCAGCCACTATATCCCTGGCATCAAAGCAAGCAGGTGCTCACAGGTGCCTGCCCGGCAGATGGCGAGCAGTCCTGACCTAACGCCCACCCGACTGGACCCCCCTCCCGTGAGGGAAGTCAGTGGGAATGAAAGAATACACAGCAGGCGCCTCCCAGAAGCTATCAGTCCGAAAGAGAGGACTGTCCTATCTACCCTCAGAGGAGCCTCAGACAGGCGGTGTGGAAGCCCCTGCCTTCAAGGTGCCAAGAAGAAAACTGCACCCCACAGACCCCTGCCCTCTAGGGATTGATCATCTTGGACATAAACAGGGGGTGACCCCAGCAGCAGAAACGTACACAAAGCAAACACTTCTGATGGGGGCAGAAAGGGTTACTCCTCCCCTTCCTGCCCCAGAGCTGAGGGCGGGGAGGGGGTGCTGGGGAGGGGGGCTGATAAGCAGCCTTTTGAGGACTGGAGGAGTTAGGTCTAGGTCAGTCAGCAAATGAAGAGCAAGGGGCAGATCTGGGCATGCAACCAGGGTGGAAAGAAAAGGCTGGTGACTGGGCTAACACTGGTGCCTCACACGGGAATGGCGGGAAGGAGGGAAAGCCGGGTTCTGTTAAGTTTATTCTCAAGGGGTGACAAGCCCTAGGAAAACCAGAGTCATAGAAGAAGGCCTGGAAGGTACCCATGCAGGACGCAGTGAAGCTGGAAGAGACTTGGTACCCGACACAGGGCTGGCAGAGGAGGTGCTGGTCAGGGGAAGTCAGGTGTCAGAGCTGGGGGCAGAGGGGAGGGGCAGGAGGCAAGCATCTCAATGGTGTTAACAGCTGGCAAACCCGAGGTCTCAGCTGAGACCACAAGAGGGGAGGTTCCCATGGTGCACCCCCTAACCCCCGTGAGGGCACAGCCCTGCCCAAGACCCGAGGTCCCCTGCCAGCAGCATACCAGGTCCACATACTCCAGCACCATGTAGTGAGGCTCGGCCTCGCGACACAGCCCCAGGAGCCGCACAACGTTGGCGTGGTTCAGCTTCCCAAACATCTCGAACTCCCTCCGGAAGTCCAGCTGCTGCTGCTCATCCCGGCTCTGCAGGCTCTTCACTAGCACCAGGGTCTCTGCCACCCCCTCCTCCAAGCCCTGTGCCTTCGCCAGGAACACCTCTCCAAACTCGCTTTTCCCTGTGGGGACAGATCTGAGTCCGCCAGCTGCCTGCACCCAAGCAGGGAAGCCCCTGACCTGGGAAGGGGCCAGGCCTCTCTGGCATGCGGTGGGGAGTCTCTGCTGCTCCCACCCACCTGCACTGGACAGTGGCCGAGTTCAGCCGTGTGACCCTGAGCAAACCTTTCCTCTCCCACCTGGAGAGGCTTCAAGTCCCCGGTAGTAAAATAAAGGGGTGGGATTAATATTCAGGGGTTTCCAAAGGGTGGCTTGTATGAGAATGGCAGGTGGCTCATGATAAACATGTCTTAAAAGTTATATGTTTAATGTACACTCAGAAAAATTTATCTGGCACAGATCCCTAATTTCTCACATATTTCCCTAGAACAGAGCTAACTTTACTTTTTTTTTTTTTTTTTTTGAAGGAATCAATCTAAAGAAAACATCAAGTCAGTAACACACAGGAATGACACAAGTTGTGAGGTGGGGTGTGAACAGCAATGGGAACACCCTGGACGAGATCTCCCCTGTGGCCCCCCCGCTCCCCCATCTCTAGGTTCTGGGTGTCAGAGACTTCAGAGCCACAGCCATGACTTAGCCTCGGACAGAACCGGTGACCTGCAGGCAGGCAGGGGAGCTGTGGCCAAGGCAGCCTACCCAGTGTGGTGATGGGCTGCAGGCTGGCCCGCGGAAAGTGCATCTTGTCACTCGTACTGTGGCGTTTGTTGGTGGCTGCAGGGCCAGAGCCCAAGCTGGTCAAAGCCACTTCCTCTTGGATCTCCGCTGAGGGCTGCCCGTTCTGCAAGGGCCCGCCTGGGAAGGAGGAGCACAGGGAAGTGCCAAGATGAGACTGGTCACTCAGGTCACTATGGGGGCCTCAGTCCCCCACCCCAACCCTCTACTTCTACCAAATGGGTCCAATCTCGACTGATGAACAGAGGGGATGAGGCAAGGATGACAGCCTCTGACATGGACCAAGCTGCGCAAGTCTCATCTGAATCACTGGTCCCTGCACACCATACAGACATAAGGGTTTTGGCTTCCGCGGGGCCATCTATAGGCAAAGCCCAAAACAGGCACAAAGGGGAAATCACAAGGGAGACCCAGGCCCTGCGTCTGAACACCTCAGCTTATAGGGGAGACGCAAAAATGCCCCTAGGGAGATCCCAGTTGGAGGAGAGAAACAGATTGTCTTTGGGGCACTCAAAGACTAATAACGGGGTGTGGGGGAGGGGCGGGGGGGAGCAGGAGAGACAGACAAGATGGGGACCAGCAACATGAGCACATATAGTAGTTATATCTGGCTTAGTGCCACAGGAAACATAAGAAGCTGGCACAGAGGCTCCAATGAGGAAGTCTTAAGCCAGGCTCCTCAGAAGCCCAGGCCCTGGGAATGGGCCAACTCCAGGCTTCCAGCTGGGGTGGGAAGCTCTGCTCTGGCTGCAGGGACAAGGGCAAGCCCCAGACATCCTCCAATGCTGCAGCTCCGCCCCCCATGGCCACCAGAGGGCGCTCAGCACCTGCACTCGGCACCGCCTTCTGCCTCCTGCCTCCAGGGGACCCCTCACCATTGAGGCACTCCATCTCTGGCTCCTCGCCCTCTGGCTGCTTCTGAAGCCGCTTTGCCTTGCAGCGCTTCTTGCAGTAGAACATGAGGCCCAGGACGGCAATGATGTAGGCCACGGCGGCGCCCACCGACAGCCCAATGGTCTGGATCATCTTGTAGGGGGGAGGGCTGCCCGGGCCCTCGGACTCCTCCTGCGGGGGCTTGTCTTGAGAGACACACAGAGAGGTCTGTGCAGGGTGCTGAAGCAAGCCCAGCCTGCTTCTCTTCCAGCCCCTCTATGCCCCACACATATGACAACTTCCCAGACACTCGATGGCCTGGTCAAGCCAGAGAGACCCGGGAGGGTCGCCACTGTCACCGGCTTTAACCAGGGTGGTCTTCAGGCCCTGCCGAGGCCCCAGGGAGCGATCCCCTGGCTGACTGCATCTGAACACCAGGCCAGGGGCACGAGTGACAACCACGCCTATCGGGGCACCACAAGCCCACACAGTGTGTTAACACGTTTCTTCAGTGACTGGACACTGGGTCAGGCCCTGGAGAGCATCATCTGAGAACTTCTGGTTTAGAATCCCAGGCAATGCCCAGCACAAACCAGGTTCCTGGAGAAACGTACGTGTAGAAGGGCTCTCCTGGTCTAGGGGCTTTCAATGGCCCAGGGCAGTGGTTGGCAAACTACGGCTCGGCAAACTGTGGCTCGCGAGCCGCATGCGGCTCTTTGGCCCCTTGAGTGTGGTTCTTCCACAAAATACTGACTTCTGCGCACGGGCCACGAAGTTTCAATCGCACTGTATGTGCGCGCCCACACATGGTATTTTGTGGAAGAGCCACACTCGAAGGGCCAAAGAGCCACGTGTGGCTCTCGAGCGCAGTTTGCCAACCACGGGCCTAGGGTCTCGTGGAGAAACTGACAGACCCACAATGCAGAAGCCCCCAATTCCCACACATACCCACGGGCTCCAACCAAGGGGCCTGTCACTTCGCTGTGCTCCAGTTCAGGCCCCACTTCCTACTTTGTCTAGAAAAATAATTCTGCTGCTAAACCAAAAAAGTTTGAGACCTTCTCATTCTACAGATGCAGAAACAAGCCGTGGAGAGGAAACGACACCTGCCTCTAAGGCAGTGGTTCTCAACCTTCTGGCCCTTTAAATGCAGTTCCTCATGTTGTGACCCAACCATAACATTATTTTCGTTGCTACTTCATCACTGTCATGTTGCTACTGTTATGAATCGTCATGTAAATATCTGATATGCAGGATGGTCTTAGGCGACCCCTGTGAAAGGGTCGTTCGACCGCCAAAGGGGTCGAGACCCACAGGTTGAGAACCACTGCTCTAAGGGTATACAGATGGTTAGCAGCAGGAGCGGCCAGACCCAAGCCCCACATCCCTGCGCCTAGTCAGGGCCTTTTACCTGACGCATCATCCTCTCTGGGCCTCCAGGACAGACACAGGAACCTTGCCTTATTGCATCCTGACCTGATCCCCTCCCCGTCCACCCAGGGACACATGTGGCTACTGCAGGAGACCTGAGAAAAAGCTCTACAGGACAAGCACACCCCCACCACACACACGCGCGCGCGCACACACACACACACACACACCAACTGTGGGCTATTAAGAAAAGGACACCCAGCTCTAAGCAAGGACACAGACTGTGACATGGCCCAGCAGACTTTCACCCCATCACAAAAGTGGCTGAAGTGCCTTCCGAGTACAAGGGTCCGATTAGTAAAGATGAGAAAGTTGTATAAAGATGAGAAAGACGTCTGGTCCCATAGCTTCTCATCCCCAGCCCATACCCACGACCAAGAGGGGGGCCTCCGTGTGCTTGATGTTGCAGCTGTTGCCCGCAATACAGGTGTAGCGCCCCGAGTCTTCGGGGGCCACGTCATGGATCACCAGGGAGCCGTTCTGGAAGATGTGCATCCTGCCAGGAGAGAAGCCACAGCACTGCCCACCTCGCCGGCTGCCGGGAGACCGGGCGGCGGAGAAGAGGGTGAGTGTGGGAGGGAGACGGCCCTACCGAGGTCCCAGCTTGGTCGGGTCCAGGATGCGGTCTTTGCCCTTCCACTGGATGAGCGGCTTGGGGTCCCCCTGGGCCTCGCACCGCAGCAGAGCTGTGTGGCCCTGGTACACAGTTGTGCGCTCCGGCTCTACCTTGAAGGTGATGAAAACTGGATGGGAAGAGCCCCGCGAGGGGCAGGGAGCCGTGAGCACTGGGGCTGGCAGGATGCAGGCTGCTGCCACACGGGGCCGGCCAGCCCCAGCCCCAAGGCCCTGCCACCGTCGCACCTGCCACAGTAAGCTGGACGTGGGCGCGGATCTGGCCCTGCAGCCCGTTGGAGGCGATACAAGTGTAGTTGCCGGCATCATCGCGGGTCACCCTGGAGAAGTGCAGCGTCCCAGCGTTGTCGGTCACCCACTCTGGGAGGCTGCTCCCATCTGCGGGGGCAACAAAGGGAGGTAATGGGATTGACCAGAGTTACATGGTGGCAGTGCCCTCAGTCACTCGCATCTACTCAAAAACATGTCATCACTCCTGAGTACCTACAGACAAAGCCCACACTCGAGCCAGGCATCGAGAATCCCCCATTATTTATTCCTTTTTCAATTTTTCATCCTCACCTCCGTCTGTTGCCTGTGTAACATTCCAGGTCTGCCAAACTGCACTTCTGACTGGGCATCGAGTCTGCCTTGTTGTCACCTCGCTGCGTGCCACTCCTCCCACCCGGAGCCCACTCCTGCTCTCTGCCACCACCCCTGCTTCAGATCCATCGCGAGCCACACGTCCCACAGAAGAGGCCCCCAGACCGCCTGAACAAAGACCCACTTCCTCCTCAAAGCCGACACCCTCCTAACTCTCACTGCTCACGGGAATGTGAAAACTGGTCCAGCCCTTTAAAAAACAATTTGGCAACATGCACCAAGGGTTGTAAAAATGTGCATACCCTTTTATACATAATTATTCCATTTCTGGGAATCTTTCCCAAAGGAAATAAACCCAAATCCAGAAAAAACTTTGGCTTAAAGATGTTTATTGCAGCAATAAAAAGAGAAAGAGAAAGACAGAGGGGGGAGGGGGGGGAATGGAGGAAGGATGATTAGCAACCCAAATCTCCAACATTTAGAGAATATTTAAGTAAATTATAGTGAATCCAATTATTGGAATATTATCGCACTCATCAAGGCCTATGTTCATGTATGAAATGATGGGGCGATGCTTCATACTGTTAGTTAGAAAGGAATACAAGGTTGCATAGTTATTTGCATCTTCTATTTTTATATAGTAAGTATGACAAGTTTAATAAGTGAATAAAATAGCTTTGTAAAAACAAAGATATGTATAGGAAAAGAAAAAGGGCACACACCCACAGATAATGGATGGTGGGACTGTATTTTTTTTCTCCTGATATTTTCTAAAGGAGACCAGGTTGCTTTTATGTCAAAAAGGATGACTATTTTGAAAAGGGACAAGGAAGGGCATGACAGTGCTGTCTGGCCCAATCAATCACGGTCCTGACGCGTCTCAGGTGCTAACAGTATAATCTGACCTCTTTTGTGTCTGGCTTTTCTCTTCCTAACGGGACTACAATCTGCCCTACATTGCTTGTCTGTCCCCACCGTTCCTGACATGATGCTGGGCACTCAGCTGGCCCTCAGACATCAACACATCTGACCACTAGACAGTCCTGCCTGCTCACCCCCCAGGCTCACACGGTACTGACCTGCTCGTACCCACTTAATTGTGGGCTTCTCTCTGCCTGTGGCTGAGCAGGGCACCGTGGCCTCCTTGTCAAACTCCATGCACTGCTGCGGCCGGGGCGGTGGTGTGAACTTGAGCTTTTCTGTTTCAGTAGAGGGAGGGCAGGTGGGTGGAAAGGAGGCATTGAGGCAGCTAGACAGGCCTGAAGGTCCTAGACCTGCGGCTCCTTCCCTTTCCTCTCCCGCCCACCAGGCCAGGCGCTCTCCCGCCCACCACGCCAGCTCACCCAGTACTTGCACACGGGCTTGGGCCTCAATGCTGCCAGCTGGGGTGCTGCTCACGCAGCGGTACCAGGTCCCATCGTACACCTCCACGCTGTTGATGCGCAAGGTCCCGTTCTTGGAGACCTCGAACCGAGAGTCCTGCAACACAAGTCTTGGCCTGAACCCCCACCAACGCGGCCCCGAGGAGAGCCTCGGGAAAGAGCAATGTGAAGGGGACCACCAGGGAGCGGCAGAGGGGATCCACCCACCCCCTGAGCCAGCCTCACTCTCACCTCCGAGATGAGCATCTGGTTTCTGTACCAGATGACTGTGGGCTTCGGTGTGGCCTGCGTCAGGCAATGCAAGTAGCCTGGCTTGCCCTCCTCCAGCTGGCTGTCCTCGGGCTTCTTCAGCCACGTGGGCACAGCTACAGGGACAGGGAGGAAACAGCAAAGGCTGATGATATCATGTCCACAAAACCAAAGGCTCCAACCCCAAGAAATCCTACCACCACATCAGGCCCTGAGTTCAGTGCCCCCGTCTATTAGCTGTAGCACTTATCCTTAGCGGTGGCCTAAATGCCAGCACTTTTTGGACATTGTCCTGGTTAACAATCACAATATACGCCCAAGGTATGTATTTCTTTACCCATTTACAGCTAAGAAGGCAGGGGTTCAGGGCACTAATGGTGATCTGCTAAAACACGACAGAGACAGGACTGAAAACTATTGTCTGTATGACTCCAAAGTCCTTGCTCTTTGTGACACTAGAACGCCTCAGCTCTCTGTTCTGTTGGAGCCATACTCACTCCCTGAATGATCTCATCCAGTCCACGGCCTTCAACACCCTATGAGCGGATGACTCTCACACGTGTACCCTGACTGCCTGACCCCGCCCCCCCCTTGAACTTCAGACTTGCAAAGCCAAACTTGAGATGTGCAAAGAACACCCGATTTCCCCCAAAACCTGCTCACCCCCGTTTCCCCACCTCAGTAAATATAGCCACTCTCCAGCAACTGCAGAAGTCAAAAGCCTAGCCTTGACTTCTCTCCACTCCCACCCCCACTTATTCTACACAGCCCATTCTACCTTAGCTCCGAAATGCTGAGTTTGACCTCACCTCCACCACCTCTGTTCCAGCCCCTTTAACCCGTCCCCTAGAAATTACAGCCATCTAACTGGTCTCCCTGCTTTAACTCTTGTCCCTAACAGTCTAGCCTTCTCAGAACAGCCAGCGTGACCTTTTGAAAATGTCACTCTCCAACTCGACACCCTGCAAGGACTTCCCGCCCTGACGTGGTGTGAGAGACTTTGCAGAGATGGGTGTAAACAGCCCTCCCATCCCTTCAGTCTCTTTGTACCGTAATGTTGCCACTTCCCTCTCTGCCTGTTCCCCTACTTCCTGGAGTCTGGGTGGCCTGCCTTGTCCAACAGTGGGAGTGACACTGTGCGCCTTCTGAGCCCGAGCTAGCCTGCCGGAGCAGCCGAGGGGAAGAGAACGGAGATGCCCTGCGCAATACCACCTGCCAGACAGGTGAGCCAGCCGCCAGCTGACCCATCAGCTGATTGCAAATGCCAGGGAGCCCAGCCAGCAGCACTGGGGCTGATGAGCGTCCCAGTTGAACCCTGTCCAGAGAATCTTAAGTGCAACAATGTCTACTGTTTCAAGCCACTGGTTATGGAGTCATCTGTTAGGCAGCAATAGATAACTGATAGACTTGGAATACAAGCCTATATTCTTTTTTTATGTTTTATTGACTTTAGAGGGCAAGGAAGGGAGAGGGAGAGATAGAAGCATCAATTGGTTGCCCCCTGCACGCCCCCTACTGGGGATCAAGCCTGCAACCGAGGCATATGGCCTGACCCGGAGTTGAAGCGGCCACCTCCTGGTGCAGGGATCAATGCTCAGCCACTGAGCCACACTGGCCAGCACAAGCCTATATTCTTGCATGGCCCACATGATCTAGTCTCCATCTCCCAACCTCAACCACACTCACCACCACTTACTCAACTCCAGCCACTCAGGCTACTGCTGTCCCTCCAACATTCAAGCCCATTTCTGTCTCAGGGCCGATCCACGTGGCTCCCTCCTTAATTTAAGTATCAGCTCAAATGCCAACCTCTGGAGTTCTCCCTAAACTCCCCCTGGCCCTCATGTCTCTCTGTCACCCTATTTTATTTTTCTTCATGGCTCCATTGCCGCCTAAAGTTACATATTTGTCCATTCAGTTGTTTTTCTTGTTTGCTTTGTTGCTTCTATCAGACTACAAGCTCCAGAAGGAGGGGGAATTGTGTCTGCTTTGTTCATTGCTGCATTCCCAGGACTGGGAACAGTGCCTAGCACGATGAACACACTCAATAAATCTGTTGATGGAATGCAGTCACGGAGCTCTCTCCCTTCTCCCAACTCTAGCCTCCACCCTCCCCACCTCACCCAGCCCTGCGTGTGTCACACACTTCTCACTGCACAGGCCTCCTCCTCAGAGTGCAGCGCAGGACTCAAGGCCTGGCTCAGGCAGTGCCTGCCGAACGGCTGATCAAAGCCAGCCTCCCCACCTGCTGCATGCTACGCAGCACCTGCAGCGCCTGTTAAACTCTCCACCTGGGCCCACCCCCCCAGAGTCTGGGTCAGGAGATCTGGGATGGGCTCCCAGATTCTGCATTTTTATTTTTTTTTAATGTGTTTTATTGATTTGAGAAAGGGAGAGGGAGACAGAGAGAAACATCTATCGTCTGCCTCCTTCATGCCCCCTACTACGGATCAAGCTGGCCACCTGGGCATGTGCCCTGATGGGAAATCAAACCAGCAACCTTTTGGTGCATGGGACCTGCTCAATCAACTGAGCCACACCAGCCAGGGCTGCATTTCTTAAAGTGCCCCAGCCCTAACTGGTCTGGCTCAGTGGACAGAGCATCGGCCTGCGGACTGAAGGGTCCTGGGTTCAGTTCTGATCAAGAGCACATGCCTGGGTTGTGGGCTCAATCTCCCGCAGGGAGCATGCAGGAGGCAGCCTATCAATGATTTTCTCTCATCATGGATGTTTCTATCTCTCTCCCCTTCTCCCTTCCTCTCTGAAATCAATAAAAATGTTTAAAAAAAAAAAGTGCCCCCAAAGAAAAACATGACCCACAGACCCAGACTGGAGAAAGGCTGGCTGCAGCTGCTCGCATGTGTCTGCACGCCGCTGGGAGTGTCCTGAGCACCCTCTGTGCTGCATGTGTTACCTGTGTGCGGCGGCTTCCCCCTGAACCAGGTACTTGAGCACGGGACAGCAGGACTCTGAAGTTTCAGTATTTTAACTGGATTAGTGTTGTGACAACTTCAAATTAACAAAGTACTTTCCATACTCAAAATCTTTTTGAATTTTTGAAATTTACTCACTTAAAACGATGTAGAGATAAGTGGAAGCAGCAGGTTGCAAACTTGTGTGTATGTGTATGTACATATGAGTTTGTCTTGTGTATCCTTTTATACTATCACAAAGGTTTGGGACAGGCATGATATAAAGGAAAAAGTAAACAAATAAATCTCTATGCCTGTAGCAAAGGCATCTCGGTCTTTTTCATATGCACGTTCAGCCCGTTCAGTGTAAGAGTTAACGCTATTCCCTACTCTTATTTTGTAAGCAGTACATTCATTGTAGAAATCTGGGAAGTATAACAACAAATAAAATAATTATCACATAGGTTTGTTCACCATCACCTTTCCAAAAAGGAAATTATTTTTCAATCTATTTCATTCATCTTTCCGACCATCTTGTAGGGCAGGTGAGTTATGAGCCCATTTTATGGATTAGAAGACGGAGACCTGGCAAGGCGGGTGACTCGCTACTCCTGGTTACTCCGTGCACCGGGGACAGAATGGGACCTGGGTCTCTAGGACTCCATTCTACTGCTCCTTCCTCTGGAGCCAGGGGACCACTTTTCTGTGAGGAGGTTGGGGTGACAGCCCAACCTCCATTCCTGGCTCCAACATCACCTCCCAGCAGCTGAGTGATTTCCAAGCCTGCAAGGCCCAGAGCTGAGAGGGCCTTGGGTGAGCACCAACAAAGCTATCCATCACACCCAGAGCCCAATAGCCCCTTGGCCCTGGGCCCGCCACCTCCCATCCGCCTTCAAGGCACGGGTGCTCACTGGCCACGGTGATGTTGACATCCTGTCGCCGCTGACCAGCCAGGTTGGCTGCGTGGCAGGTGTAGACACCGGCATCACTCTCGGCGATACTGGCAAACACCAGCTCGCGGCCCTTCTGGTAGACTCTGCCGTGCGTGGGCAGCCGGACTCCTACGTGCTCCCACCACATGATGGGCTCCGGCAGACCTTGGGGGGGCAGGCAGGCCACACGCTCCTCGCTGCCAGCTGTGAACACCCGGGGTTCAAATGGAGGCATGTCTTCAATTTCTGCAGGGATGTGCACGGGAGGGAAACAGCCCTGTTACAGTGGGTCTTAGGGTACCTGGTGTTCTCCCACCGCACACTTGGCCCTCTCCCTATAATAATCTTCAGCATGCTCGTCCTCCCTCTGTCCTCTGAGCTGTTCTCTGAATGGAAACGGGAACCGAAATCTCTACATGCCAACCATTTTGAAGGCAGCCCCCACCTCGGCACCCCAGACCGAGACCCACCTGCCAGGTGAAGTGTGGCCTCCAGGACGACGGGAGGGCCCCTCTGGCCCTGGCCTATGCAGCGGTACACCCCGGCATTGCGCGGCCGGACCTGGGTCAGCAGCAGGGACCCGTTGGCAAACACGGTGGCTCTGCGGAGGTGGGGGGGGCTGCGGGGGGAGAGAGTGCTGACTGGAGAAGTGGCCCACAGGCCGCCTTCTAGAGGGTAAGGTGACGGCTGGAGATGTAGGAAGGTATCCGCCAGGAACAGGGCAGAGAAGGAAGCCAACACATCATATGAGTGAGTGAGTGAGTGTGTGTGTGTGTGTGTGTGTGTGTGTACACGTGCATGTGTGCACCCATGCATGTACATGTGCAGGCGTGTGCTCCAGCTACAGGAGACTTGGCTTTCGGAGTGGCAATGCGAGCAGCAGTGTTTAAGTGAGAGCGAGCAATGGCAGCGTGCAACTGTGGGGACAGAGGGGCCGCCTTGCTGCGGGGTCAAGATAAGCTGCCAGTCAGGCCCCCAGTCCAGCAGCAGAAGTCCCATGGCCACACCAGATGAACTGATGATGCGCTCACGGCTGAAGCCAGGTGGTATTCAAGTCCCTAGCCTAGGGAGCCACACCCTAAGAACCATGGCCACACCTGGCACCACAAAGGTGCTTTCTGTTTTCACAGGGCTTGGGTGAGGACACAAGTCCCTATAAATCACCTTCTAGAAGTGTTTGCTTCCTCCAAAACACATGCATGTGTGCGCCTGTGTGCCCTGTAGGTATGTGAGTGTGTAAAGGTGCCTTTGCCATCCTACCCAGACTGTGGTCACCCAGATCCTGTCCCTCCGTCCCTGGGCCTCCACCTCTGATGGCAGCAGACCCACATGGGCCGAGGCAGAGCCACTGCTAGCTCAGCTCATACACTGCCCTTGTGGGAACTGGAGAAAGATGCTCATCCCTGAGACTTCCCTTTGCTGGACTCATTTAGTGACCGCAAGACACTGTACTGCCACCTGCCGGAATTCTGGAGTAACACATGTACTGAAGCATGCCGTCTGCGATCCGATCCACATCCCCTTTCAGAGAACGCCCTGCGCAGTACGCAACCTGCACCACCGTTCCGGAAGGTCCCTTACCGGCTGCGGTTAGTGATGGGAGTGTCATCCTCAAAGACCCACTGCAGACTCGGGGGTGGCTCGGCTGAGAACTGACAGTGGAACATTGCCTCCTCGTTCCTCGCCACCACCACGTCCTGGGGCGCGAGCACCACCCTGGCAAAGCTCTCATCTTGGGAGGAGAGGCACAGGCAGCACATGAACAGGCGGTTGAGTCGGCCCCTCCCATCCCGACCCTCCACCTTCTCCATCCCCAGCCCAGGCTCACCAGCAATGCTCAAGGTAAAGTTCTGGCTGCTGCAGGTCTGGCCAAAGGCATTGTGGGCGCAGCAGGAGTAGACGCCACTGTGCTCAGGGCTGGCCGGCCGGAGGCTCAGGTTCCGCTCCTTGCTGCTGACCGTGTGGTTGCTCTGACCCTCGGAGAGGGGGCTCCCATCTCGGAACCACTGGTAGGTGGGCCTGTGGGGCGAGAGGGTCAGCAACAAGGGGGCAGGGGTATTCGGGGACCCAGTGGGTGGGATATAGAATCAGAGGATCAGGGCGAGACCCCTCAATTTGCAAGGAGGGAAACAGGCCTGGGCACACAGCACAAGGGCACACAGCAATTTAGGGGCAGAATCATGTTGAGATTCCAGATCTCTCAGCTCCCAGAACCCAGGATCACTCCGCACACAATGTTGCCCTTTGGGTCACCAGGGGCTGGTGTGGAGCAGCGTAGGGGCAGGGGTTGTTCCAGAATGAAGAGAAATGCATCTGAATCGAGTCTGAGATTTGAGGGAACACCCCGGCCTAGAATAACCCTCCCCACCCCCATCCTCAGAGTCGGCTCCTTACCGAGGGTGCCCGTCAATGTGACAACGCAGAGTGACCTGGGTCTGGGGCTGGATCTCAGCTTCCGAGGCCGGGTGCTTCAGGACCACAGGGCCAGTCTCAATCCCTGCGGCAGAGGCCATGGTTGCACGGTGAGGGGCAGAGCAGAGCAAGTGTGGGAGGGCAGAGGGAAGGAGGACAAGCAGAAAACGGTGGAACCCGGAGGCTTTGAGCCAAAAGACAATGCCGGGAAGCCCTGTGACGCTGAGGCTGGGGCTGCAGGCGGGCCACCGGAGACCAGCGCCTGCTAGTCCCTGGCAGGTCAAGCCTGACACTTGGCCACCCTGCCTCACTGCTCTTGCCATTTGCAAAAGCGTCCACCAGATCAATGGTCCAAGACTCCGGGGCGTGGGGGTGGGGGGTGGGGGGCTTGGAAAAATTAGAGTTTTGATCTTCTCTGATCCATGGAGCAGAAAGAGCTGACCGCTGTCATCGGCCTGCCCTATTCAGCTGGAAATGGGAGAAGCTGAAGGCAAGGAGGGTCCTGCAGGGCTCAGGAGTTGAGGGCCTGGCGGGGGGGCGGGCACAGCCCGGCTCTCACATTTGATGTTGAAGGAGGCGTTGGCACTGCGGGCCTCCTCTCCAGTGGCCTTGTCCCGAGCCACGCACTGGAAGGCTCCCGAGTCCTGCAGCCGGTCCACGGCCGCGAAGCTCAGGCTGCTGCCCTGGGCGAAACGCCGCTCGGTGTCCTGGACAGGGGCCCCGTCCAGCAGCCAGTACACGTGCACCGAGCCTGAGGCCTCGACCTCACAGCGGAGCAGCGCCCGGCGCCCCTGCAGGGCATCCTGGGAGGTCGGCTCCTTAATGAAGACGATGGCTGCCTGGGCGCCTGCAGAGGGGGACAAGGGACAGGCAGGGTCAAGAGGAGCTGCAGCCACTGTCCTCACACAGGTCACCCCTCGCCCCTTATGCACAGGAGGGAAAAGGGGCTGTGTACACAGGCGGCGTCCAGCGTCCAACGGGTGCAGGTGGGAAGGCTCATGAGACCACAATTCCCAAGTGTCCAATGAGGAGCTTTTAGACTGTGCTGGGTGCTCCACGGGAGGCCAGTCTGAAGGGGGACACAGGGCAATCCCACAGGCCACGGTGAGATTCAGGGCAAGCGGTGTGGGCAGTCAGGGGCTCCAGAGCACAGGAGAGGGAGGAAGCCCAAGGCTGGGGTGGGGATGCTGATGGCCACCAGAGGAAGGGGCCCCGGACCTGTGGGACCAGATCACAGGAGGTCTCGATGCTGGGCTGGGAAACAGGGGACATTAGCAGGCAACCCTCCTCACTGCCTTCAGCATCCAGGATGCTGAGCAAATTTAAATTAAATCATGATCCAAAGAGCATCTTCCAAGGATGACTGGGGGTCCACGGGTCAGGAAGGGAGCTCTGAATCTCACCCACAGGACGCCGCAGCCCAGTGTCCCAGGGGGTTCTCCGGGAGAACCCGCCCCATCACAGGAGAAGCCAATACTTTCTAGAACTCGGGCTATTCCCAAAGACATGTCAGGGCCACCCCCACACTCCCACTCTTCCCCTAAGAACCCACGTGTGACCAAGGCTGGATTTCCCGTGCTAAGCTGAGAGCAGAGCCAAGTGGGTCCAGGCTTTCACTGGAATCCATTCCCCTTCCTGCATGGCTACAGCTCAGTGCCGGCCCCGGGCCCCTCAGAGAAGGGGAGCCCTGCCACCAAGGTGAACCACAGCCAGTGAGAACAAAGGGAAGAGTGAGGAGCCTGTGCTAAGCAGCAGATGGGTCTGCGAGGCGGAGGGCAGGGCCAGGCAGGTGGCATGGTTACAGCAGCAGGAATAACACACTGGGCTTTGTTCCTGGCCCACGTGCGCTCCCTGCAGAGGCCCAAAGCTGCTGGGCCGGGAAGATCAGCCAGGGGTGGGTGACAGCAGAGAGGAACGTGCTGCCCCTCCAGGAAGAGGGAGTGGACCACCTGGGGCTGCTACCTGAAGCAGCAGGCTCTGCCTCTGGCCAAGCTGGGCCCCACAAGGGCAATTAGAACAAAGAGGCTAGTGGGTCCTGCCCATTCCCTCCTGAACAGCTAGAAGCTGATTTCAGACCCCACAGGGCTGGGTCCAGATGAGCAGCTGCCCCTGGCGTTGGTCATTCCTTCCCCCAACATTCTCAGAGGGGCCAGGCCACACAGTGCCCGGGGCTGGAAACGCTCAGAGCACCCCCATGACTTCTCAGTGGGATAATGTTGGCTGTCTACCTGGGACAATCTCCACCATGCTGGGCTATCACACCCCCTTTGCAAGTTAACCAATCGGCTCCCTGGGCACTGCTAAGCACCCCCAGGCACCCTGACAACCCAATACCCCCCACTCACTTCCAAACACTGCATGGGAGTGTGGCCCTCCCCCTGCTGGGCAACTTGGTACAACCCCTTTGTAGTACAGATGGGTAAACTGAGGTCAAGGGAGATGAAGGCGCTTACCCAAGATCAAACAGGTCATTGTGGCAGAGCCAGGACCAGGACCGGAGCCCCACACTTTGCCCAGCCCCGCCCAGGAACTGAAAACTAACCCTGGAAGTATCTGATCCCACAACGATCCTCTCACTCCCCACGGCCAGGGAGAGGGGTGGACACACCTCTTGCAGACAAATGCCAGGCACACAAAGGCGCTCAGCTGACTACTGGCTGAACTGAGGTGACCTCAAAGGAAGAGATGGCAAATATGGGGCACCTGAGCCCTCCCTGACCGCCTCTCATGACACAAAGGCCCACTAGGGCCTCTTCGAGCGTGACTCACCACAATCTTGGGACCACAGACCCCGAACTCCAGGATACTTGTCAAAGGCCAAAGAGAGATGACCTTAAGTGAACCCCCACTTCCACACTCAGCTACTCCAGACACCGTGGGGAGCCCGGAGTCTCACCACACAGGGGAGCTGAGGAAGGAGCGTTAGTTAAGGTTTGGAATCAGACAGGCGCAGCTCAAAGCCTGACCCTCACACTTTGTGTGTCTTTCCTGGCGCAGAAGTGCCTCGGACAGAGCCAACTTGGTAAGTGGCAGCTGCCGTTATTACTACCGCGATCACCCTTCCTGCCCAAGGTCTTGCATTTTAAGAACATGAGAACGCTCCCCGCCACCCCCCAAGGCCCAGGACCGCTCCCAGATCCTGGACGGGCCGGAGCGGCCACAGCAGAGAAGCTGGATGGGTGGGATGCAGGGAAAGGGGCCATGGGCTGCAGGAACCACAGACCAGTGGCCACAGAAACCTGAGCTGGGAGAGGAAATGGCCTGACTCAGAGGGGACCCAGCCTGGCCTCCAGCATCCCCTCCTGGGGCTGGGGCTGCCCCGTGGCTGTGGTGAGAGATGCTGCATTCCCAGACTGCCACTCAGAGCCCCCTGCGCCCCCTCGATAGGGCCTGGGAAACATCAAAGCCGGCCCTGCGGGGCCCTCTGTCCTGACGTCAGCTCACAGCAGGTCCTGGTTAGCTCTTGGCTGGGGCAGACTTTAGATGTTACAAAAGGCAGGGAGAGCAGCCACCAGGCCTTCTCCAAGCCCCAGGGCCCGCTCTGAGCCCACAGCTGGGCCACACGGCTCCACGTGCAGGAGGCTGGCCCAGTGCTGTGGCATCCACATTTGCTGAGAAGGCAGTGTGAGGTGTGCCTGGTCTGGCCACGTACACGGCTTTCAGGAGAGGTCAGCTGTTCTGTCGGGGGAAAGAGGCAGAAGACTTAAGAGGCAGACCAAGGACCGGGGCAGAAACACCAGGCTCCCGAAAAAGCAGGGCTGGGAAGTGAAGACCTCCTCAGAAGCTTCGGCTGAAATGAAGGACAGCAATGACAGTGGAGGAGGAAGGCTTTGGGGGATGAGGTGGTACCAGCCTTAAGGTGGTACAGTCACCAGCACATTCCTGTCCCGGTACTCCCTCTAGCCTGAGGATGCCCCCGAGCTGTGGTCGAGGGAAGACCTTTGGTGGAACACAGTCATGGGCTTCCCAAAGCCGCCTCCTCCTCCCTGGTCCGGCCACACCATCTACGAATCACGCCTTCTACACACAGGACCTCACAGAACACACAGCGACGGGCTCCCTGAGGCGCCTTGCTCAGGGTAGCAGCTGTGATGCTGCCCAACAGCCCCGCCACCCCCTCACAATGCCAACTTCGCCTGGCTTCTCCCCTTGCACTGAAATGGGGGCCCTGGCCCTACCACTCAGACGGTGAGGCTAAGTGGACGCACACAGTCAAAAGCCCATAGCACAGCGCGGAGCACACAGAAGGTAGGGGTGCGAGCAGCCCCCACCCCCCCGCCCCCGCAATGACAGGCAGCAGAGCCAGCTGCCCACACGTGGCGCTGACCCCCACGAGGCTGGAGCGGCAAATACCCAATAAGGACATTTTCCAAGCCGCTTCCTCGGCTCCCCAACAGCCATCGATAT
The DNA here is from genome assembly GCF_014108235.1 of Myotis myotis. NCBI lineage: Eukaryota > Metazoa > Chordata > Mammalia > Chiroptera > Vespertilionidae > Myotis > Myotis myotis. The sequence continues at coordinate 85,777,783 of NW_023416379.1, forward strand.
GCAGACACTCACTCTGCCGGAGCCCTGGCCCCAGCCCCCTGAGAAAGGGCTGTGTGGGCAGCAGCCCAACTCCCGCTCCCGCCCCCAGCACGCATCTGGTCTGGTGCCTGCCCTCGCTGCTGCTCTCTGGGCTCCAGGCCCAGTCCACCCATGTGTGTATATGTGTGCGTGTGCGCGCACACATATGTGTAAACATGATTTTATAGAGAGCAGAGAGCAGCAGGAAGTTTTTCTGCTCTGAAGTAATTTTAGCTTTAGTCCAAGTATCCATCTGGGCCACTCAGCAACCCATGTCTCGGGCTGCCCTCTGAGCCTGAGGAGAACCCCCCCAGGACACTGCAGAGGCCCAGGACCTGCCAACTTGACCAGCTGATCTTATCTGCCCTCTCTCTGTCCCTCTTAGGAAAGAAACCCCGTGCTTTAAACAGATGCCTGAGCACCAGGCTGAGATACCAAGACGACCCTGGTTGGCCCTGAAAGGGGCATTTTGCAGATTCTGTGTGATCAAGTGAGTGACCGTGACCTCTCCCACGCACGAGGCCAGCCGGCCACAGGTAAGTGGCTGACCCCTCCACACCTCGGACTCGTCCTGGCTGCAGGGCCCGGGGCCCCATGAGGTACTTCCTGACGCCTGGCTGCCCCCCGAGAGCTCCGGCCTCAGTGGCTCCTGGTGGGGCACGCAGATCCCTGAGGGAGAGGCTGGCCAACTTCCTGTGCCCTGTCTGGGGCGGAGCATCAGGACACAGGCCAGGAGAGGCTGCCCTCAACCAGAGTCACAAATGCGCCAGTCAGGAGAGGGGCCCCCAAGACCCCCACCCACAGGAGGACAGCCCTCCTCACAAGTCCCCTCCAGCTGGAAACTCTAGGGGCACCGAGTGAGAGCCCCAGGAGTACCCTGCCCACTCGTCCTCCCCGAGGGACCCGCGCACGTGGCACAGACCCGTGGCCTTCAGGGGTCTAACCGGCACACTTTCAGGGGCTCCGGAGCCACTCACAGGTCCGTGGCCCATAGGCATTTGGAAGTTTCTGGAGAAACAAATCACAGCAGGAACAAGTCCCCTGGATGGACAACAGGCCCAGTCATCCCCCACGTTTACCCAGGTCGATAGAAACACAAATGCTGGATGGGATTATTGGGTTTGGAACGTCCCCCTCCGTTACCACCAGCACCGATACACTGCCTGTGGCTTAGGCACCTGCAAACACATGGATAAGCCCAGAGCATTAGGTTCAGAGGGTCGCTGAGAATCAACCCCAGCTGGCCCCGGGATCCAGAGTGGAGCACGAGCTCTGTCCCCCTTCTGTCTCCCCAGCATCTACAAAAGGCCCCAGGCCTGCTGACAGGCGCCCCCGCGGCCTCCGCACACTGTACAGCCCTGGCTCTGAGCGACGCAGGAGGGAGCAGAGCCAGGGGCCCAGCTGAGTGTTCCTGTCCTGGGATTTAACTGTAAATATCTGGAGAGGCTCCCACATCCGGATTAGAGGAACAGAACAAAGTCACCAGGGATTAGGGCAGAAACAAGCTAGTGGGCCAGCTCCTCTACCTTAGATGAAAACCACAGCTCAGGCCTGGCCTGCTCACTCCTGGGAGGCCCTGGAGGCGGAGACCTACCTCTAAGGCAGGAGCGTGACCTTGTATCCAATGGCACCTGGGCCCAGAGGGACACACATGGCAGCTGGAGATGTGGCTTCAGATGCTCCCCAGCCGGCAGCCACACTACCCGACCCCAGCAGAGCCAGCCTGTCTTCTATGGGGCGAGAGGGCCATGCCGGGACACACCTCTCACCCTCAGGAACCCTGCCATGGCTGACAGGTCTCTGAGGAAGCAGCAATGAACGAAAAACGCAGCCAGAAAGAAAGAAAGAAAGAACACAGCCAGGGTGAGGCTGTGTGATCTTGCAGACGAAACACTGGGCTGGGGGATCTGGATTCCAGTTTCAACACAACCACTAACAAATGGAGTGGCCCTGGCATCAGCACCCCTTGCCCCCACCAGCCAGGCAGTTTTATTATCTGTAAAATCAGAGAAATAAGAGGGTGAGACTGGACAGCCACAAAGACCTAACACTGGTTCACTGCAACGATCCTCAGAGGCAGTTACAGAAACAAAGGGCTTACTCCCTGGAGTCCCCTCCCTGCCCCACCCCCGTCCCCCCACCCCGTCCCAAGAGCCCAGGCAGCCACCCCCGGAAGGGATTAAAGTGATGCTATAAATGGCAGGTGTGCGGGTTGGAGGCAGCTGGGGCTTGCAGACAGGGGCTGAGCACAAGCTGCTCCCATTCCTGTGGCTCCCCAGGAGACCCTGCCTCTTCCTTGGCCACACACTTGCACTGACAGCTCACTGCCTGCGCCACCTAGAATATCCCTACCTGTGCCGTGACTGAGCGCTGTATACCCCAAGCTGGACTGTGGGCTTGAGGGAGACCAGACATTCGTGCCCAGCACGGTACGGCTGTGCTCTTCAGAGTGCCTGGGCCACAGAGCGGGCACCCTGCAAGCCTTCCGGGGGGAATAAAGTCACGATGTGACCTCAATTCACAACAGCTAAGATTTGGAAACAGCCTAAGTGCCCATCAGCATATGAGTGGGTTAGAAAACTGTGGTACATCTACACAATGGAATACTACGCTGCTGTAAAAAAGAAGGAACTCTTACCATTTGCAACAGCATGGATGGACCTGGAGAGCGTTATGCTAAGCAAAATAAGCCAGTCAGAGAAAGATAAATATCACATGATTGCACTCATTTGTGGAATATAATGAACAACATAAAGTGATAAACAAAAATAGAACCAGAGTCATAGATGCATCAAACAGACTGTACAACCTATGAGGGAAGGCAGGGGGGGAGGGGGGGGCACAGGTGGAGAGATCAACCAAAGGACTTGTATGCATGCATATGAACATGACCAATGGACACAGACCCGGGGCGTGAGGGCATGTGCTGGGGCGGTGGTGGAGGGGGGGGGGGGGCGGGGGGGGGGGCAGAGGGGAAGGTGGCCAGGGATAGGTCAATGGGGGAAAAAGGAGACTTATGTAATACTTTAAATAATAAAGAATTTAAATTAAAAAAAAAAAAGAGTCTATGTGACCTGAAATCTTGTTCTACATCCGTTATCCAATCTTAGACACCTCAATTGTCCTCTCTGGGTCTCAGTTTCCACACCTGGAAATGGCAGCCTTGAAACTGATTTTAGTGATTCTTTCTCAGGCCCCTAACCATGGTCGGCAAACCGCGGCTCGTGAGCCACATGCGGCTCTTTGGCCCCTTGAGTGTGGCTCTTACACAAAATACCACGTGAGGGCGCGCATGTACAGTGCGATTGAAACTTCGTGGCCCATGCGCGGAAGTCGGTATTTTGTGGAAGAGCCGGTATTTTGTGGAAGAGCCGCACTCAAGGGGACAAAGAGCCGCATGTGGCTCGCGAGCCGCGGTTTGCCAACCACTGCCCTAAGATATTCAAATGAAACGCACATTTGGTACAGACCATAAAAGTCTGCATGGTTTTGAGGGAAGTAAAAAACCCCAGAAGTTCCAGGGGGGAATGGACCTCAGATGGAAATGTCCTTCGACAGGGTGATCCCCGAGGTGTCCAAAGGCCTGGTGCAGGGGGCCGGGGAGTGGCTCTGGACTAGAACCACCAGGGAGAACCAGTTCTCGCCACACTCTAAGCCTTGGGGTAGATCCATCCTCAGCCTCGAGAAGGAGGGACAGACAGAGAGAGAGAGACAGCAGCCAGCTGTCTCCTGAAGACGCCAGCACATCGTAGACAAACCGATGGGGCTGCTGGGCTGCGACTGGGAACTGAGCCAGCAGCTCAACCCCAGGAAGACCTCAGGACGCTCAGCGGGAGCGCTCAGGGAGTCCAGAGGGGCGAGGGGTCACCCGGAGAAGGTGGAAGGGGATTCCCTGTGGGCTCCACTGCCTTTCATTATAGGGGTCCAGACGCAGGGCCCAACCAGGCCTGACTCCCAGGTGCGGTGGCGACAGCTCTGGGAGACCACAGCGAGAACAGCAGGGCACTCAGGCCCCGTGCGAGCTTCCCATGGTCCTTCCTGTGGAGGCTGAGGGCAAACTAAACGACAGCCTGGGGCCCACTCCCTTGGTCCAGTACTGGCTGGGCCAAGTCTTAGTTTATTAATTTTCATGACAAGCTCAGAAAACTCTATGAGATCCCGTTTTCTGAGCTCCTGTTACCCATCTTTGCATCACCACCTCTCGGAGACTGATAAGACAGTGAGCACAGACCCCAGACCTAACCAGAGTGGTCACAGACGTTCACCCCAAATTCCCTGTGGAAGGGACAATATGGCTTCCTGCCCTTTAGAGGGAGTGGCCTCACCTACATTTAATGAGGAAAGTCCGCCCCTGGACCCGCTCTGTCCAATATGGTAGCCACTGGCCACGTGGGGCTATTTAAATTCAACAATTAAAATGAAACAAAACTGCCCTAACCGGTTTCGCTCTGTGGATACAGCGTCGGCCTGCAGACTCAAGGGTCCCATTTCGATTCCGGTCAAGGGCATGTACCTTGGTTGCGGGCACATCCCCAGTGGGGAGTGTGCAGGAGGCAGCTGATCGATGTTTCTCTCTCATCGATGTTTCTAACTCTCTATCCCTCTCCCTTACTCTCTGTAAAAAAACCAATAAAATATATTTTTAAAAAATGAAACAAAACTGAAAGTTCATCTCCTCGGTCACACGAGCCACACTTCAAGTGCTCAGGCCCCCGTGCTGAGCAGTGCAGGCACGGGACACTTTCCACTCTGCAGAGTCCTCCCGGACCGGCCGCCCAGCTCCTCCGACCACGTGCTGTGGCCCTGTCACCGGCACCTGACTTCTAATCCAAAGAACCCTCGCCACGGGCCAGCCTCATTCGACAGAGGACACTGGAGTCGAGGCAGGGCCAGTCAACGCAGGGCCAGGAACTGTCACTGGGTCTGGCCGGCTCCTGTGAATACTGAGGCCACACTGGCTGCTTCTCATCGCTTTCCCTTACTCTCCCCCAACAGGTCTGTCGGGTTTAATGTAAAACCTCCCCTTGGATGTGCTCTGGCAAAGTGTGATTGTTGTTCACCTGCAGGTATCCTGACCTATGTCAATGGTTTTGTATTCTCTCTCCCTCTGCTTCTCACTTTCACCCGTTTGGCACTATCCTTCCCTGTGGCCGTCACCTACATCCCGCTCTCCCCTCGAAAGATGAACACACTGCTGGGTCTGGGAGGGTGGGGAAGGAACAAATGAATCTTTTACACACAAGGACATGGCTGAACACAGCTGTCCACAGTCTGAACATCAGTCTTTGAGCCTCCAGCCTCCTCTTTGTGCCCCCAGCACTCTGCCGGGGCCTCCAGAGCACACCTAGCCCCACAGTCTGTTTCCCTCACGCATCTGGTATCGTCAGAGACTGGTGAGACACACACGCGCGCGCACACACACACACACACACACACACACCCATTCTCCTGTTCCCCTCCCTCCTCCCCACAAGCCCCAAAAAGTCACTGAAGAGGCTGGACCTCAGCTGGTTTCAAAGGGATGAGAGAGAAAAAGCCAGCCTCATACTTTTCAGTTTAGAAGTTGCTGTGCAAACCACTTCCTGAGCAGACAAGAGTGGGGAATGTGAGGAAATCACTCTGCTATGTGTGATGTGGGCAGCACCAGCCACTCAGGGCCTGTGGCAGCCGCATACCCAGTGACACGCGGCGACGCTTAGCACATGTGCAGGAGACCGACAGTGCCCCCTGGCAGCCGGGGGGAGGCCCCCTCGGACAACACACTCAACGGCCTGGCTGTCTGTCCCTCCCTTCGGGGCCAGAAATGAGGCAGGGCCCAGGAGTCAGAACTAGACCCCATCTTCAAAGTGCCCAGCCCCCAACCTTCCTTTCTTTCCTTCTCCACCTGTCTCACCAAACAGCTGCTTCTGGAAACCAACCCTGCTCTCCAGGGAGGGATCTTAGAAAAGGATGCTCTAGGCTTTAGGGCTCAGCCTGAGACACAAAGATAAGGATCCAGAGACAAGGGTGCTCTCCTGGACGCTAGTCTGCTGGGGCTGGGGGATGAAGGGGGGGAATATCTTGTGGTTGACATCCAACTACCGCAGCCATGATCACTGCTCAAATATTACTCAGATGTACTGGAGTCTGGCCCGGTGTCGCGGGGTGAGGGGGCGCCAGTGGAGAGAGGAGGAGGTGGAAGGCAGGCCAGATGCTTACATAGAGTCAAACCATCAGACGCTTCCTAGATCCTTATAAACCTCATTTTATTGCTTAAAATATAAACTTCCTAATAAGGCAAAACTAACTTTATTCTTTTGTTTAATCTTTTAATTGCATTACTAATGATTTGTCCCTTTGTTTTTTTAAAGAAAATAACCAAAAAAAAGAGTCACGTGTTTTTTTAAAAAAAGATCAGCTGTTTAGAAAAAGCACTCTGGATAAAAAGATGCCAAAGTAAGTATTTCAACCTCCAAATCAATAACAAAGATGAAAAAAAACCACACAAATTGATGAATAACAGAAACAATTTCTTGTAAGTTATTTTTAAAAGCACCAAAAACTTGCAACTCATCACCAGATGCTTAAAGCCTAGGGATACCGGCTCTGGGGGGTTAAATGTTATAAAACATAAAGCACAAATAGCTGCAGGGGAAAAAAGCCCCTCCAAGCGGCTGATGTAATACTGAATGGAATAGCCAAACAGAAAAAAAGACAAAGACCTAAAGTTTATTTCATGCCTATTCCGCGATCTTTAAGTCAGGATCTGGAAGGCAACAAACAAGATCTGACTTCACTTAAGTCTGGAACGGGCTGTCCCTCCAACTCAAGAGGTGCCTCTGACAGACCTTAAAGTCCGGGGTGCAGGGGAGGGACACAGACAAGCAGACTACGCGATACAAAGGGACACACAGACTGAGTGACTGACTGCATGGCCAACAGAGAGACAGAGAGATCTACAGAGAGATCTACAGAGAGATGGCCACAACAGACAGAGGAAGACCACCAATTGACAGAGACAGAGGGAGACCAACAGACTAAGAAAGAAAGAGATACCAGCAGAGAAAGATCCATATCTGACAGACAGAGGGAGAATGTGAGAGATCAACAGGCAGAGACACAGAGATAAACTGGGAGACAGAGATAGAGCAACATAGAGTCATAAAGACCCAGAGAAAGGGTTAAGAAAGACAATGAGAACCCTAGCCAGTTTGGCTCAGTGGATAGAGCGCCAGCCTATGGACCTAACGGTCCTGGGTTCAATCCCGGTCAAGGGCACCGCACGTACCTAGGTTGCAGGCTCCTCCTCCCCAGGCCTTGGTCAGGGTGCGTGCAGGAGGCAACCAATCGATGTGTTTCTCTCACATCGATATTTCTCTCTGCCTTTCCCTCTCTCTGAAAATCAATGGAAAAATATCCTCGGGTGAGGATTAAAAAAAGAAACAGAAAAAGACAATGACATAGAGGACAAATGACTTATGTGCACATACGGCTCCCAAGCCTGTAGAGCAGGCACCAGCCCACACTGGTCCCAGCTTCCCCAGCAGATCTGTCCCGTGTCTTCAGTAAGGAGTCCTCCCTCCCTCCCCTCCCTCCCACCACCCTCTCCAGCAGCTGCAGGGGCTCAAAATTCAGACAGCCCCTGGCCACAGGCAACAAGGCTGCCAGTGTAACACCAGGAACAAAACGTTAGAGCTAGCCTGCAGGTGGGAGACCTGGGGGAGCAAGAGGAGAGGGGAGGGGGCTCTACAGATACCAAATTCAGACCATCAGTAATGGAGAGCCCTCAAATTAGAGGCTCCTGGTAAATAATTCACCAGGAAAAGTACAGTACCTTCCCCAGGCTCATCCATTATTCACCAAGATAAATGTACCATATTGTTATACTTCCTGACATCTAAAAATGGTCTGAGCCATTAGGCCAGGAGCAAGAAGACAGCGGGGCAATTTCCACCCAACTTTTCTAGAACCCCTGACCCAGCAGTCCTGCAACTTTTGGAGCTCAGTCTTGCTCCTCACACAAGGGCAAAGCATTCACCTTCCAGCAAGGGCCAGGCCTGGGCTCGACCGTAAGGACCTTGAGCAGGCCCCCACACAGCCCTCAAAAGCCCAGCGCCAGGTCAGAGCCGTGTCCAGAAAAATCCTGAACAAAACCCCCATGGGCACCAAACCCCAGAGGTTCTGGTCCTCTCAGTGAGAAGAGAAACGGCATACACTTTGCACCTGTCTAGGGCAGGGGTGGGCAAACTTTTTGACTGGAGGGCCACAATGGGTTCTTAAACTGGACCGGAGGGCCGGAACAAAAGCATGGATGGAGTGTTTGTGTGAACTAATATAAATTCAAAGTAAACATCATTACATAAAGGGGTACGGTCTTTTTTTTTAGTTTTATTCATTGGCCGCAGGCCGTAGTTTGCCCACGGCTGGTCTAGGGCAATTCTGTTCCTAGAAGGTTCAAAGAGTTTGACTTTGATGCCACGAGTGACAGCTACCACAGGCAGGAAGAACGGCATCCTCGACCCGGATCTGTACAAGTCACTCCGTTCTTCAGGCCTTCCTTTCCCGCAGGTAATACCAGCTCGCTGCTCTTCATCCTGCGGGGCTTTGACAAGGAGGAGGTGCCCTCTGGGGAGCCGGAAGAGCTACACAGGGTGAAGGCCCTGGCCCACATCATTCAGGCAGGATGGAGATGGGACCAGAGCTCAGGGCCCAGTCTGACCACCTGCACGCACAGTCTACCCTCCCACTTACCAACTTGGGCAAGTTGTTTATTGTCCCTTCGGTGCTCCCATTTCTGCACCTATACAACAGTGCTGATAACAGCATCTACCAAGTAGGCTTGTGGAAGCAAATACACAAGTGGACAAATGCAGCACGCTTGGAACAGGGCCTGGCACGTATTCAGGACTGCATGAGAGGGCTCAGCCATTATTTATTGTCACTGCTCCATTGGAGCTGCCTTTTTTTTTTTTAATCTTTTATGAACTACATCTCATCACAGCCACCTGTTACCCAATAAAGGACTCTGCTGGCACTCCTCTCATGCAGGCCATTCAGAGCTGCAAAGAGGCCTGTTTGATTTGCCACTCACCTAATCTTTCCCGTCTTGGTGGAGTGGTTCTCTCGGAACAGACCCTCAGGTCTACACTTCGTCCCACTGCTGCCCGACACAGCCTCGGAGCCACCGGTCACTGGATGAACCTAACAGGGGGCTCCACAGCTCCCGGGTTGCTAGCCCGTGTTGGTGAAGCTCTGAGGCGTGGCTGCAGACGGCTGGGAGCTTTGCGTGCTGCTGCCCGCTGCCCTAAGGGTCCCCAGCAGCGCCCAGATTAGCAGTTGCTCATACTTCCATTCACTCCCCTCCAAAAGCTTCTCCAATCACCTTCAATATGAACAAGAGTCAAAGCGAGTGTCTGGTGACAATGATCCAGACCATCCTGGTATGAGGCAGGCCTCTCTCTGGCCTCACGGAACACAACTGTAGGGGGAGGGGAGGGGAGTCCAGTGGATGTTCACGTACCAACTCACATCTGGAGATAACCATTAGGCTTCAGCTTTCTGACCCTATAAGACCCCCAACAAGAGACAACTGGAAATTCTACGCTTTGTAAAGGAAAATTCCTGACTACATACAATAGAAGTTGTAAGCAATTCTCAGCGGTAAACGACAAATTAGGAAAATTATTTCCAGCAATTGACAGAAGTGGGGTTGCTGGCCTTCCTATCTAGTTACAAATCCATCATAATAACTACTAAATTCTAGCAGTAACATGATCTAAACAACATGACGAGTCCTCAAAACAAATGTAAATGATTAATAAATATAAGAAAATGTTCTGATGCATTAGTAACACAAGCAATGCAAATTAGAACAAGCTATTCTGCCTGTCCGATGAACGCCAAGAATTTAAAAATAACTCAACACTGGCAAGTCTATGGAGAAAATGGTCCTCAAGCTTTGCTGATGGGGGTGTAAATTCTAATAGTTCCCTTCTGGAAAGTGGTTTAGTAAAAATGTACCAATATCTTAAAAATTCATGCCCTTCCTCCCTGGAGAAGTGCCTGATTCCAGGTCTGCGGCAGGAAATGAGATGAGCCTGGGACATCGTATCCTACAAGGAAATGAGCAAAGACTAGCAGGGTCACGTCAAAGGTTCAGGGCCAGCGTGAAGAGGCTCCCATGGGCCCAAGGCAGGGCCACTTAAGCAGCCACAAGGATAATAACCACACCAACTTAAACACATCGGGGAAGTTTAAAGTCCATGGCGGCATTCACAATGATGATGTGTTTTGTTTTTTTCAATCCTCACCCACGAATATGTTTACTGGTGTTAGAGAGAGGAAAGGAGAGGGAGAGAGAAACAGAGACGGAGAGAGAAACATCGACATGAGAAAGAAACGCGGATTGGTTGCCTCCCGTACGCGCTCTGACTGTGGATCAAACCTGTAACCTTTTGGTGTAAGGGAGGACACCCCAACCAACTGAACTACGCGGCCAGGGCAATGGTATTAGTTTGCTTTAAATATGTGTGTGTGTGTTTTATTGATTTTAGAGGGAGGAGGGAGAAGGAGAGAGAAGCATTGATGAGAGACAACCATCAATCGGCTGCCCTCTGCATGCCCACTCCTGGGGGCCGAGCCCGAAATCTGCAGACCCTGACCAGGAATCGAACTGGTCACCTCTCGGTGCATCGGACGACACTCAACCAACTGAGCCACACCAGCCAGGGCAATAATGTTTTTCTAAATTAAAAAAAAAAAAAATGCCGAAAGTCTTCCATTGGTCACCACTGAAGGAGGCTAGAAAACCACATCATTATTTTAAAAACTGGTAAAGAATCAGGCACTTACTTTCTTTTTCATGCACAGCTATACCTCATGGTAGCCAAACAGTGCGTGAGGGGAGGCTTGTCTTTATAGAAGTCTCCTCGCTGATAAACAGGAACATCACCATTTTACAACCCCTAATGAAACAGTGCATCTAGCAATGGTTGTTTATGGCTGCTAATTCCAGAGAGAACCAGATGCGTGTCTACTGAGGGATGCACACATGGGGGGAAAAATCAACTCTGAACCTCATGAAGTCTCTACATCTAAGTCTCATTATTAAAAAGTTTAAGAAGCTTTCCAGAACAAACTTGGAAAACAAGGAAGAAGCTAGATAACAACATGCCACCAACTAAAACAAGTGTGAATACAGATTCTGTGTCTTCTATTGCTCCCACAGTTACTAAAACCGAGTGTTTATCATTTCATGTACTTACAACCTGCCTTCCTGACTAGATTCTAAGCTCCCTGAGGACAGGGCTGGTCTCACACTCATCCCCCCACTGCATGTGCTCAGGAAACACCAGCAGGTCTGCAGAGGTTTTACTGAGCCAGATACACGGCCCCATTACCCCTGCAAGATGTGGAATGAGCCCTAGCCGGATAGAGCGTCAGCCTGCGGACTGAAGGGTCGTGGGTTTGATTCTGGTCAAGGGCAAATGCCTGGGTTGTGGGCTCGATCCCCAGTAGGGGGCGTGCAGGAGGCAGCTGATCAATGAGTCTCTCTCATCATTGATGTTTCTCTCTCTCTCTCCCTCTCACTTACTCTCTGAAATCAATAAAAATATATTTTTAAAAAAAGATGTGGAATGAGCAGAGGGTCACAAAGCCCAATATGGGATCCCGGTAGGCACTTACGTTAATTATCATTATTAATTCAACAAACATTTATTTAGCGCCTACTACTGCCAAGTACTCTGCAAGACACTGGAGATGGAGAGAGAAAAACACACAATTACTATCTTTAAGCACCTCAGTTTAGTGGGGGAGTTAGATATATAAACATGTACAGGATTATAATAATAGTTAACACTTACTGACCACTTAACTAGTCACCAGGCACTATTCAAAGAGACTTAACCATATTAGCTTGTTAATGCGTCTAAACACCCAGTTAAGTAGGTACCATGATCCCCAGTATGCAGATGAGGAAACTGAGGCACAGAGAGAGAGGTGAAGCTACCTGCTCACACAGCTGATAAGCGACAGATGCAGGATTCCACCCTCTTGGCTCCAGAGGAAAGCTATGGCAATCATCAGGCTTTACCACTTTATCACTCAGTGTGGTGGTGGGTGCACAAGACAAAATCGGGGGCGGGGGCAAGAAAGCATCCTGGGAGAAGGCCCTTCAAAACAAGGGTTTAAGAAGGAATGGGGCTTCCGAGTAGAACAAGACAGACGCACAAAGATAAAGCATGGTCGGAGAATGCCAGGTATTCAGGATGCTCAGAGTTTCAGGGGTGATGAGGGGAAACACAGCAAAAGGCAAAGGAGGGGGAGACAAAGGAGGTGAGATACAAACTTAACCTGACAAGCTGTCCCCTGACCAAAAAAAAAAAAAATTCCCCCGGAGGCGGCTGTTAGGGTAGAAAATGGACTAAAGAAGCTTTGCCATGCAGAGAACAGCGGCCAATCACAGATGCATTATTATGGGAAACTGACATACCTGTTCTATTCGTTTCCTAGAGCTGCTCCAACAAACTACCATAACTGGGTGGGATTAAAACAACAGAAGTACTGGAGAGCATTATGCTAAGTGAAATAAGCCAGTCAATGAAGGAAAAATACCACATGATCTCACTCATTCATGGATAATAGAGACCATTATAAACTTTTGAACAATAATAGATACAGAGGCAGAGCTGCCTCAAACAGATTGTCAAACTGCAGCAGGAAGGCCGGGGAGGGTTGCGGGGCAGGAGGTAGGGGGGTAAGAGATCAACTAAAGGACTTGTATGCATGCATAGAAGCATAACCAGTGGACATAAGACATTGGGGGATAGGGGAGGCTAGGGGATTGTCTAGGGCGGGGGGATAAAATGGACACATATGTAATACCCTTTGTAATACTTTAAGCAATAAAAAAAAAATAAAATAAAATAAAATAAAACAACAGAAGTGTATTCTCTCACGGTTCTGGAGGCCGGAAGCTGGAAATCAAGGCATCGGCCGGCTTCGTTCCTACAGAGGCTCCAAGGGACAGTCTGTTTCATGCCTCTCCTCCCTGATCCTGGCGGTTGCCGGCAATCCTTAGGGATTCATGGCTTGTAGAGACATCACTGCGATCTCTGCTTCCACCCTCACAAGGTCACCTTCCCTGTGTGTGTCTGTGTCTCTTCTTATAATGACAACCCCCCATCGATGGCATATGCTTAGCGCCCACCCTCATGACCTAGGATTACATCTGCAAAGCCCCTATTTCCAAATAAGGTCAAATAGACTGGCAACAGGACTTAGGGCTGCAACATAACCTTTTGGGGGACACCATTCAACCCATCACACCTGCTATTCTGCAGCTTGCTTTTTTCACGGCACCGTTAACCGCAGCTATCTTTCCAAGTCTGGCCACGTGGTTCTAGCCTATTCATTTCAACTGCAGGGCATTACTGCACTCTATCAGTGACCCATAACTATTTGTCAAACACCCTAATGGACATGCAGATAGTTTTAAATATTCTGCCATTACAAACAATGCTCCAACGGAACCTCTCTGTACAGGAACTTATGCACATGGGTAATGAAAGTGTTTCTGTAGGATGACTTCCGAGAAACAGAATTCCCCCTGGACGAAATACAATTTCAAGTTTTTGGTAAGTGATAAATTGCTCTTTATAAAGGTTGCGCCAATTTATGCTTCCTTACCAACACTGGTATTTATTAACCTTTGTCAATCTGAAAGACATAAAATAATACTTTGTTTTAATGTGGTTTGTTTGAGACATTTAGTTTGCCCTTTAACAAGATAAAGCAATCTTTCATATTTTTACTGGTTAGCTGAATTCCTTATCGTCCGTTTTCTGTTCAACTTCCTTGCCTATCATTTCCTTGTTTATTTTTATTGTTTATCTTATTAGTTTGTAATCAACAAGATCAGGAATATAAAGCCTTTTCTGCATTACATGTTGCAATTTCCTCCAAGAATGATCGTTAAGTTACTGAATTCCGCCTACTATGTGCCAGGCGCAGTTCTAAGTGCTGGGATACAGCAGTGGACGGCCTTGAAGGCTCCTGTTCTCAACTGTTATTTAACCTCTCACAAGAAAATGGAATTGCACATGATTTAGGGCAACAGGTAGGAAGCAAATTTCCCCCTTGGGTGCAGAATTGCCTTAAAATTAATTTAAATACTGTCCCGTTTGAATCCATTTGAGAGTCTTCTGGGGGAAATCTACTCTATGTTCCAGCTGTCCTGGAAGCATCTACAAAGGAGCAGTGTGGTTCCGGAAGGTGGGACTAGGAATAGCTGCCAGGCAGCTGCTCCTTTCCCTGCAGCCACACCCCCAAAAACCACACCCCCAGATGTCCAGGGTCTTCAGTGGTTAAGACCCTGGAGTTCAGAGAGCAAAGGAAGTTTTAAGAAGCAGTAAGTCTTCCCCATTCCAGTAGAGGGGGTACCACTAGAGCCTCACTCCATCTCTTCCACAAGCCCCTGGGAGGGGTGATGTCTGATTGGGCATGTCTGGCTCTGACCCTCCCCGCCCCCCCTCCCCCACTACTTAGGGTGCAGATAGAACACATTTTATACAGGTAGCCTACACACACACACACACAGGGATGATACACACAGGGATGATCAGACCAATTTATCCTCTTCAGATTAAAACTTTGTTCCTCGCCCTAGTCAGTTTGGCTCAGTGGACAGAGCATCAGCCTGTGGACTGAAGGGTCCCGGGTTTGAATCCAGTCAAAGGCACATGCCCAGGGGGCAGGCTTGATCCCCAATGGGGGGGTGCAGGAGGCAGTTGATCAATGATTCTCTCTCATCGATGTTTCTATATCTCTCCCTTCCTCTCTGAAATCAATAAAAATATATATTTAAAAAATAAAATAAAAAAACTTTATTCCTCAACCTAGCCTTTATTTTTTTAAATATATTTTATTGATTTTTTTACAGAGAGGAAGGGAGAGGAATAGAGAGTTAGAAACATCAATGAGAAACACTGATCTGCTGCCTCCTGCACACCCCCCACTGGGGATGTGCCCACAACCAAGGTACATGCCCTTGACTGGAATCAAACCTGGGACTCTTCAGTCCGCAGGCCGACGCTCTATCCACTGAGCCAAACCAGTCAGGGCTCAACCTAGCCTTTATTAATAATAACGGTGGCACACTGATCTCCATCTGTCCAATTCCTGTGTCTGTCTGTTTTCTTTCCTCTCTGCCTCCATCAGTTTCAAATTCAGAGTGAAGGGTGATATTGACTGGCTCCCTCAACATAATTTCCATTATATTGCATTATGTCTGAGTATTTTATGGCTTTTTGTTGATTTTGTGAAGGGGATAAATGTTTCCATTGTATTTTCTAAAAGGTTAATTGCTGATAGATATTGATCCTTCTGGGTTTTGTGTAGTTTTTTATTTGGCCAAATGACTCCACTGTCTTATTGATTCTAGTGTTTTTCAGTTGATATTTGGGCGTCATGCGTCAAAAAAATTATACCATCAGCAAAGAACAATAACTTTATTTTGGTTTTTGTTTCTTATAGTATTATTTCAGCTACAATTTCCAGAATGTTACATTGTAGTGACTTGATTGTTTTTTAAGGTATGTTTTTATTGATTTTTAGAGAGAGAGGAAAGGTGAGGGAGAGAAACATCAATGTGAGAAAGGAACATTGATCGGTTGCTTCCCGAATGAGTCATGCTGGCCAGCACATGACTTGATTATTTTAATGAGAACCGTATATTTTCATCTTTTTTAAAAAATATATATTTTATTGATTTTTAACAGAGAGGAAGGGAGAGAGATAGAGAGTTAGAAACATCGATGGGAGAGAAACATCGATCAGCCGCCTCCCGCACATCTCCCACTGGGGATGTGCCCGCAACCCAGGTACATGCCCTTGACCGGAATCGAACCTGGGACCCCTCAGTCCGCAGGCCGACGCTCTATCCACTGAGCCAAACCGGTTTCGGCGTATATTTTCATCTTTAAATATAATATTAGCTGTGGTTTGAGATTTTTTTAAATCAAGATGTTGCTGCCCGGTATATATCTATATTATAAAAAGCCAGTGGCCATAACGCCTGAACAACCAAACAATCGGTCACCAGGAGGTGCATTGATGGGTCTCACGGCGCAGCGGCTCTCGGTCTGTGGTGCGGCAGGAGGGAGCCTGGGTCCCGTGTGATTTTGCGCACTGAGCCTTTAGTGTGTGTGTATATATATATGTAGATGTTGCCCAGTCAGTTTTGCTCAATGGTTAGAGCACTGGCCCAAGGGCGGATGGTCATGTGTTTGATTCCAGTCAAGAGCACATACCTCAGTTACAAACTGAAAGAGCACACCTAGCCCTGACCAGTTTGGCTCAGTGGCTAGAGCATCGGCCTGTGGAATGAAGAGTCCCAGGTTCAATTCCGGTCAAGGGCATGTACCTTGGTTGCGGGCACATCCCCAGTTGGGGGCGTGCAGGAGGCAGCTGATCGATGTTTCTCTCTCATGGATGTTGCCAACTCTCTATCCCTCTCCCTTTCCTCTCTGTAAAAAAATCAATAAAATATTTTTTTAAAAAAAAAAAACAACAAAAAAGAAGAGAGAGAGCACACTTAGTGTCCCAAGGAGATCCCGGGAAAAAGTTGAATATTCTGTTGAGACCCTCCCCTGAGACCTCTCCTAAAATTTCCACCTCCAAGAAAGAGATAAATACACTCAGGACAAGGGACCCAGTGCCAGGACAAGGGGCCCAGTGTGTGCTCTCCCTCCAAAGAGCACGCCACTGCCACTCCCTCCCTCTCTTTCCCCCACAGACACGTATCCCCTAACCTCTCAGGGACCCAGTGAGATTTGCAACCACGGGAGCAATGGGCAGTGGCGGCTCTTCCCGGGCTAACCCCCTGAACCTGTCCCAAGGCCCCCTTTTCTCTGGCTTCTCAGTGAGCCAGAGCAGCCCAGTCTGGGCTCTCCTGTTGCTTCTCTGATGCCCTTCCTTGTTTCACGGTCCTAAGTATCTTTTTGCTGCCATCATGGACCCAATACCCTCTGGGTCAGTGCTGTATAGCCCTTCCCTCTGGATATCCCTTCCCCCCACCTCCTTTTCCTCAAATAAATTCAACTCTTCTTTATTCACGGTCTGAGATGGCTATTTAGCCTGTCCACGCACCACTGACTTTAACCTTTCAAAATGGAATTCAGAAAAGTTAAACTACTTCCAGGACTCGAATTCTGGTCTTGGGAATCCAACAAATTCCTGAGCAACCCCTGAGCATCTGGGACCAGGTTAGGCTTTGTGGAAAAAGAGGACCAGAACTCAACCCACCCTACCAAGTTCATCATCAAGAGGTGGGGGCGAGCCCTGGCTGGTTTGGCTCAGTGGATAGAGCATCGGCCTGCGGACTGAAAGGTCCCGGGTTCGATTCCGGTCAGGGGCATGTACCTTGGTTGCGGGCACATGCCCAGTAGGTGTGCAGGAGGCAGCTGATTGATGTTTCTCTCTCATCGATGTTTCTAACTCTCTATCCCTCTCTGTAAAAAAATCAATAAAAATAAAAATAAAAGGTGGGGGCAGGGTGGCCACAAAAAGCACACCTCTGAGAGGATGGAAAGTAAAAAGGAGCAGCTAATTCAGAGAGAGCTCCAAGGGAAAACATACGTGGCCTCGGAGATGACGGAACACAATCCTTGGTGGGCCCTGGGCTACCGAACCCCAAGTGACGGGGAACAACCCTGGCCTCCGTTGGTTGTCCTGGCATAATCATTAACAGTGTCTGGTCCAGATGCTAAATCCTCTGGCTCCTCGTGAGGAAAATGCCCCCATGTGAGCCATGCTGACCAGTTTTCCCACAGTAACATTCCGTGTGATTTTCACAGGCCACTGTACAGCGGTGACTCCGAAATGTCTCCCTCCCCAGAAAACCCTTCCCCAGAAAAATGATGACATTTTTAAATATAAAATATAAAAATGTTAACACAGATTTGATACGTTCATATCCTTTGACAGAACAGCTCCACTCCTGGGAATTTATCCTGCAGATATACAAGTACCAGGGCAAAGCTAGGCACAAGGATATCTGCGGTGGCTCTGTTTAAAATAGCAAACCCTCACAACAGCCCCAAGGCTCTCAGCAAAGATGGTGTGAAACAGCCTGGGAAGAGAGTGGGGGTGGGATGGGGTAGGGTGAATGCAGACAGCACTTGCTTTAGGCCAACCTTCCTTTTAAAATAGGTACGAAGGGGCCTTCCTGCCCACCCCCGCCCCAAACTCAGCAGGTCCCAGGGGAGGAAGAGATGGGGAGCAAGCACGCAGGAGGCGGCTAAATAATGAATTGTAAGTGTGTGTTTTCTTTGGCCAGGGCAGTCTGACCAAGCTCTGGGGGCTGCTGGGCAAACATTTTTCATATTTTAGTAGCTGGCCGATGCCCAAGGCAGTCAGAAGTTAAGTAAGCTCTGAATGAGCTGCACCCATCCTCTCCCCAGCCCCAAGAATTCTTAATGAGGTTCTAAGGCAGCAGCTTCCAGCAAAAGCGTCTTGTTGCCTTAAATATCACTCACCCTTCACTACTTTTAATGAATGCAAATGATTCAGCAACAAAACACTTAGCCTGGAGTGAAATCCGTCTTTGTGCGGCTGGGTGTACAGCCTAACTCGGGCAGGGCCCTACTGGGCGGGTGGCCCAGCAGAGCCCGAGGTGCCCAGGCTCGCCCAGGCAGACCCCTGGGCAGCAGGAGCAGACTACAGGAAGTGCTGGCACCAGAGAAGACCCCGGCCCCCTCCCTACCCCCACGACCCCCCACTCCTGCCCCCAGATGCAGACCCTCACAACTCCACCTCTTTACAACTCTGGCTCCAGGGCAGAGGAAAGTGTGAGAGGGAAAACAAAAGGTATTTCTTTGATCTAATGGAAGAGGCTGGTCTCAGGCACCTCAAAGGCCTGTCCGGTCACCACACATCCTGCATTCAAGGGCACTTCACCCCAACACGCCCACCCCTCCTCCTCTTCTTCGCCTGATGCCAGGTACCCCAGCAACCAGAACCTGAAAAGCTCCCTTGGACCGGCGCCCTCTTACACCTACTTCATGGAAGCAACAACAACAGAGACAGCATAAATAACCCAATTTACACCCTGCGTTCAGAGTTCTCCTTGGCAGCAAAAACTGAAAGCAATTTGTCAGGAGTCTAAGAGCAACTTTTAACAAATTTACTTCCAACTTGGGGCTCAGGGGGGATTTGTTGCCCGTCAGCCTGATCAACACCTCTCCGGAGGGCTGAGGCCACAGCCCGCCCCGAACAGGCAGCTGTTAACTCAGCTGCCACCGTCCTCTCCCCAAGGCCGGCAGCTAGCAGCAGGTCCTTGCAAGTCCTCTCTAGGCTTTTCTAGTCATGGATGCAAGCAAGGCATCGGGAGGCTGTGACTCAAACTGGGCAACTGGCTATCACGTGAGGACAACTGAGGGCCCAGAGGTATCACTTGGGGTACCTGAGACATAAAAGGGGCGTTAAAGTATTTGTTGACTTGGTTTGGAAAGAACCCCACTGCCTCGTTGTTTTTTAAATCCTCATCTGAGGATGTGTTTGTGTTGACTCTCAGAGAGGAACGGAGAAAGAAACATTGATGTGTACGTGCCCAACTGGGGATGGAACCCGCAACCCAGGCATGTTGCCTGACCAGGAACTGAACCCACAGCCTTTATTGGCATAGGAGAGGCCCAGTGCACAAAATTCATGCACGGGTAGGGTCCCTAGGGGCTGCCGGCGGAGGTCTTCCTTCCCATGCCTGCCTGTCACCACCACCTGACCCCGCCAGCTGGGGGGAGGACCCACGGGTGGTTGGCCAGCTGACCCCGCCCCCTGGTGAAACTCCTGGTCAAACTCCCAGTCCTAAATTTGCATGTTAGGCTTTTATTGTATAAAATGAGATGACGCTCGAACCAACAGGGCTAACCACTGCCTCCTTCAACCCTCAAGAAGGTCGAGTGCCCCAGAAGAAAATTTCACATTGAGTTTCAGAAGGTCTCCAAAAATAAGTTCTATGTCATGAAAAATGCCCTTACCATTATAGCAAAGGCTTCCAGGGAGAGAGCACTGGAATTACCTTAGCTCCTCAATAGTGTTCTTCCTGACTGTTCACAGCCCACCATCTATCTACACCATATTCTTCTTCAAAACACTGCCAAGGGAAGGTAAGAGAGGCACTCACTCCATAGAAGGGATGGGCCTCATAGACCTCGGACCTGAGTTCCTTCCTTCCTGGTGGATCCATTAATCAGCCCCTTTCCTAGCTGGGTACTGAGGGGTTAAAATTCTGGGTAAGAATACAGAAAGAATCCTGCATTCTGAAACCCCTATAAGGCAAAGAAGTGCCTAAGCCTACAAAAGTGAACATCTAGAAGGTTTGAAACAAATCTATTAAAAAAGAAAAAAGCCCTAGCCTGTGTGGCTCAGTGGTAGAGCCTCAGCCCTCCCACCAAAGGGTCTCAGGTTTAATTCCTGGTCCAAGGGCACATTTGGGAGGCAACCAGTTGATGTATCTCTCACACATCAATGTTTCTCTCCTTCCTCCTCCTCCCCTCCCTCCACTCTCTCTAAAAATCAATGGAAAAAATATCCTCGGGTGAGGATTAACAAAAAAATAATAATTTTTTTAAAGAAAAAAAAAAGCTTTGCTCTTGACATTCACTAATACATACATCTGACATCTAAACCCCGACCCCACAACCAATCCATTCTACCATCACATGAACCAGAACTCAACCAAATGCAGAACCCTCTGGCCTTTGGGCCTCCTGAGTCCAGGAGAGGAAAAGGTGTCATTCAGCAGCAAGTGTTCGGGCTGCACCAAGCAGAATGCACAGCACAAAGCAGAATGGACAATACCAGTTGTCTCCACAAAGCCTGAGTCAACCCCACACAACTGTGCCTCCTGGGAGTGGAGGAGAAAGCTAGCATCTCCTGTCTGCCTCCTGCCTGCCCCACTCAGGTCTCCATCCCCTGGCCTGCATCCTCTGTGGTACTTCTCTGCGTCCTTAATTACTCTCTTCTGGTTCTGTCTTAATTTGCCTACCAGACAGTCCATTCTTGGAGCGTGTCTCCAGTGTCCCGGAGGAATCGCCCAGCCTTTTAAACGGAGACTCTACCATCAGAGAGGAATTTTCTTTCCATAATAGACTCTTTACCCTCTTAGGGACATCTACCTCCTTTCTCTTGTGGGTATCTCTTGCCTTCTAAGGAATTAAAAGTCCCCCTGCCATACCTCCCGCCCCGAAACACACACACACACACACACACACACACACACACACACCACACACACACACACACACACACACACACACACACCATGATGCCGCCTTAAGCATCATTAGTTATTTATGTGCCAGACTTAAAAAAAACAAACAGTTTCTATTCAAAGTTACTGGTGGATGAGAAACAAAAGCAAGCCTGTAAGTAAATCACCCTCATCGCACTGCAGCTATCTTTTATTGAGCATTCACTATACGACAGACCAAGTCCTTCATATACATGGAATCTCAAAGGTGTCGCTTATTTTAAGTTGTGCCATTATTTAGGTTCCACGGAACGGTACCAATGAAACCAAAAACAATGCTACGTAACGGATGTCACAACCTGTTTTCAAAGATGTAAAACTGGAGGGAGGAAAAGAGCACCTTATACTAGCAGAGCAGCAATTTTTAACCTTCTTCATCTCATGGCACACGTAAACTAATTACTAAAATTCTGCAGCACACCAAAATATATATATATATTTTTTGCAGACCTGACACACACCAAAAGGTATAATTTTGATTCATTCCCACCAGACGGCTATTGTTGTGTTGGCTGTTGTTATTATTATTATTTTGACAATCTAAGAGAAAACAGGTCAGTGCCCCCAGACTAGCCTGGTATTGCATGTTTTAAAAATTCTTGCAATGCGCCTGTCGAATATGTTATATTGTAAATGAAATATAGTACTATCTCTCTTATTTCTCACACGATCTCTCGTGGGACCGGTATGATTACACCCATCTTACCAATGAGGACACTGAGGCTCAGAGAAGTGAAGTGAACTAAGGTGTCTCAGGGAGCAAACTGCGAAGCAGGAGCTTGGTCCCGAAACAGATTTCTGAATTTGCCTGGGGTGGCAGAGGGGGGTGGCCCGGCCTCAGACCGCCTAGGTTAAGCTGCCCCTTCAAAGGCACAGACACTTGCTTGGCTGATCCCTAAAATCATGGCCTTTGTGCCACTGCAGCATCACAGACCCTGCTCCCAGAAACAACAACAAAGGAAAACAGGTTTCCCTGGCTCCTTCCTCACAAACTGGCTGGAAGCGAGGAGGCACCTCTCAGCCAACTTGTTACATGTAAAGCACATTTAATGAGCCTTTCAAGCCCTGGGAGTGGGAGACGGAAGGGTTCATTGGAAATCTGATACTTCGGCAGCCAAGCAGAGGGAGGACAGGGCCCTTTGCATCAGCCCTGGGGGATAAACAGCATCCAAACCCCTTTGTCTGACAGAAGGAGATACTTCCTGGCGGGGCAGGAGGCAGCTATATTTTTTTATGGCAAAGCCCACCTAACAACAACCCTCCACCAGAGACCTGGCCGGGTCCTGTACAAGCCACCTCACCATAAACCCTGTGTCCGTCCCCGAACCGGCTGGGGTCCTTCTTCCCACAAATACCTGTGACTGCCATAAATGCCCCTCAACAGCCCCGTTTACTGCCCAGCCTGCCTGCTGCTAAATGAGGGCATTTGTTTCAAATTTGCAAATACCGAGCGCAGTGGAAACCTAAGTCCACTCCTGAAATGAAATGTTCTGCATTCCTCCAGGCCTGAAGCCCGTGCTTCAAAAGCTGCAAGAGGCCTGGCTGTTTACTCACTGGTGGGGCTATTGGGAGAGGTATTTCCCTGTTCCCTGAGGAGGCTGCTTTGATCCCTGCCGGTGGGAAGGGGACAGAGGGGTGCCACCCAAGCCCAGGCCAGGCTGGCCCCGGGTCCTCTGTCCCCTTTCTGGGTCTTGGCAGCAGCTTCAGGGGGCCTGGGAAAGTGAGTCTCATGGGGAGGCTCAAGTAGAGACTCGCCTAAAATTGCTGCCAGAGCCAGCAGGCCAGCTCGACAGGACCTCTTAGACCATCTTCTAAAAGCCTTTGAAACAAAGGTAAAGAGACAGCATCCCAGCCTCTTACACAGAAATAAAGGACAATAAGCCCTGGTCGGGGCGCTCAGCTGGTTAGAGTCGTCCTGATACACCAAGGTTATGGGTTCGATCCCCACTCAGGGCACATACAAGGAACGGCCAATGAATGCATAAGTAAGTGGAACAACAAATTGATCTCTCTCTCCCCTCCCTCTTTCCATCTCTAAAAATCAATAAATAACATTTAAAATAAATAAAGGGACAGACACACACACACACACACACACACACTCTCTACACCAAGGAAATCGGGTTTCTTTATCAAGGCAGGGGGCATGTGTTTACTAAATAAAAGCTTTCTGTGTTAAGGAGTTTTCAGAAACTGGGGAAAGGGGAATAAAAGACAGAGATCCTCCTGCAGGCCCCCCCAGGGCGGTTCCAGGACCCACCATTCCACCCTCCACCCCCACCCCGCCTTCTCTCAAAGCTCCTCTGGCAGGACTCCTGGGTTGGAGGAGACCAGATCACAGGTGACAATATGGCTAGCAAGTTGGACATATTTTAAATCGGTCAGTTCAACAATTAGTTTAACCTGCTGAAGTAACCAACCAGATAGAATGACTTGCTCTTTGTAGCTGGAGCTCCAAGACCAACAGCATTTCCTTGTATTTTCCCCCCTAAGGCTGCATGACAACGTTTTCTCTGTGACCTGTTTTGTTTTTCAGGAAATGAATGTGGGATCTGAAACGCCACCCTGGCACATCACCTTTCTAAGGACCTGCTGGCATGACAGGGTCCTTCTCACTCGTCTCCCAGCCAGGAAACAGCTCAGCTTTGTGCTTTTCCTAGATGAGCTAAACAGAGTCAGAACACCGAAGTGTCACTTTGCACCCTTCCATGAGAGAAGGTAAATTCCCACGTTGGAATCTGAGAACTTCAGGGGCAGAACAAACTCAGCAGGACAGCCAAGAGCAGTCACAGCTCAGCTAAAGGGAGACAGACCTGGCCCCAAAAAAGCCTCCATCTCCTGCAACGTCAGAGGTCATTGTCCCACCTCTCTGGAACCTCTTGAGAATTCAAAGACTTCGCCTCCAGCCCAGCTGGTGTGGCTCAGCGGTGACTGTCGACCTAGGAACCAGGAGATCACGGTTCGATTCCCAGTGAGGGCACAGGCCCGGGTTTCGGGCTCGATCCCCACTGTGGGGTGTGCAGGGGGCAGCCAATCAATGATTCTGTCATCACTGATGTTTCTCTCTCTCTCTCTCTCTCTCTCCCTCTCCCTTCCTCTCTGAGATCAATAAAAATAAATAAATAAAAAAGACTTCGCCTCCAAAGTCAGAAATGAAAGGGAAACCTACATCCATTGTATCCCTACTATGTGCCAGGGTCTTTACCACTAAACTCGGGCACATCTATCCATACAAAAGCAGTTAGAGACGGCAAACTAGTAATAACCACAGCAGGGATGACTCTCTACCACCTACGTGGTCTGCACCAGGCATCACCCAGTGTGCAGCGCCCAGCAGGCACACTGGTCTGGAATGTGGCAGCTCACCTGCAAGCTGGGGCCTGTCACTGCCTGTGACCTTCTAGAAGCACCAGGCGAAGAGTCTAAGGACCCGTGGGTTCAAGAGAAAAGCTCAAATCCTGGGGATTTGGGCCCAGTATATCCTGGACTTCTAGGTTACATACAGTCTGACTGTAACTCTAAAAAATGTAAAGATGTATACAAACTTCAGAATGGGCCATTGGAAACCTTAACCTGACCTGTAACAAAAACGGGAGAAAAATGGTCTGTGGCCCTAAAGATCTCTCCAAATATGTTATTGATACACTCCTTATGCAGAAAGAACGAAGGTTACTCCTCCCTCTGATTCTGGCTGGACGGCTCCTAAACCTACTCAGAGAGTGAGTTATCTCATCTGCAAAATCCACTCCCCAGAGATGACCCGGTTCCAAGGCATGTGCGTTCGACATTTCATAGCTTCTAGTGAGGACACACTACGAGGACATGTGAGCACAGGGAATCGGCTCTATTATCAGCCCCGCAGTCCTGAGCAGATCACACTCTGCCTTGGTTTCTGTGCCTGTCAAATGCCTCCCCCCCCCTCCCCCTCCAAAACAAAACAAAAACCCTGCATCCTCGTCCTGCCCTCTGAGCCGAGTTGATAGGATCAAATGTCAGTGTGAGTGAAAGCAATTCCTAAACTGCAAAGCTGGGTACAGTCGCTGGTGATTACAGAGGAGCCTCTCCCAAAGCACACCCAGCCCCTGCTTCCCAACATTAAGCCTCCCTTCAGTGGCCTCCTGTCTGTGCAAAAGGCAGTAGCCCCTCAAATACCTGAGAGGACTAACCAGGTAAGTATTTCTGCCTTCTCTTACTAGGATAAGAAATCTCTCTCTCTCTCTCCCCCTATCCCCCACCCCAACCCCCTCTATCCCCCCACCCCCAAATTTACTCAAGCCTTTCCATTCTCCTTTGCACCCAGGGAATTATACCCACAGCACCAGTTGATCAAGTCTAAACGCATCTGTGCCCACGCACTAGAGATTCCAGAATAAAATGCAGCCCTCCGATTAAAGTGCTCTCCCCAAACCAAAGGCCAGGAGGGAGCCTGTAAGTGTGGCAGAAACACGGCTGGAGGGTGTCCATGGCAATCCTGGGTCGGGTCAGTCTTGAAGGTCAGGGTCACAGTAAAGGGTCCTCCAAGGTCTTCTGCTCTCAAGTTGAGGCCCAGGCGGTGGGTGGGACTTGCCCAACGTCATTCGAACAGTCTGGGGCAAATGTGGGGGTAGGGTCCAGTCTCCCAACTCCCAGCCTGGTCAGTGTTCCTTCAGTGCCTCCCCAGGGTACACTGAACAAGAGCCCATCCAGACCGAGGCCCCTTCTCTGTGACTGACGTCATTTCCACTACAGGACTTCCTCTAAGTCAGAAATGCCCCAACGTGTTCTGTGGGGCCACGGGAGGCCCAGGGGTGCCCAGGCAGAGGGGCAAGCCTGAAGCTCCTCATTAACTGTGAAGGAAACGCTGAGCAGCCCTGCCCCTCTGACCCGAAGACTCAGCCAGCCTTCTCTATCAATGACCACAGAGGCTAAAAGCCTCCATCTGCAAGGCAGCAAAATCCTCTGGCGGGGAGAGGAGCCCAGACACAGGCTGAGACCTCAGCAGCCACAGGCACATACTGCAGAGCGGGCGCAGCCAGGGCCCCACCCTCCCAGGCTTCTCCTACCACCACAGGAGGCAGGACAGCAGTGAAAAGCGTTCACCTGAAACATTCTTAGAAGTCACCGATCTCACCGTGGTCCATGGGACGCAAACAGCCGCCGGTTGCAAAGCCCTCATTGCAACGGGACGGTCACGTCTGACTGTGCAGGATGTGCAGGCTCTAGGTGCCGGGCCGTCGCGGCACGGCCTGTGCTCCACGAGCCACGGCCCGTGTCCTGGTG
Source organism: Myotis myotis (assembly GCF_014108235.1). NCBI lineage: Eukaryota > Metazoa > Chordata > Mammalia > Chiroptera > Vespertilionidae > Myotis > Myotis myotis. The sequence goes on from NW_023416379.1 coordinate 85,804,349, forward strand.
CAGGGCTGCGTTCACTCGGGGGAACGGTGCCTCGTTCTCCTGTGCACAAAGGCACTGTGTGAGCTAGTGGCTGAGACACCTCGGCAGTCCCCAAAGCAGCCAAGCATCCTCCTCCCTGCCCACCACCCCAAGAAGCAGACAAAGGAGAGCCAGTGTATGCTAGTGCCCACTCTGACCACCTTCACCACCCCCAGGGAGACCACACAGCACCTCAGGAACCTCCATGGCGCTGACAGAAGTTCCCACAAGTTACACAGAGTGACCGACCGGGGAAACCCCCACAGCCACCCCGTGAGGACAGAAGCCCCTCCCCAGGCTGCGAGAAGCCGCGCACTGCCCGCTCCCTGGAAAAAGTCAGCATGCCGGGGAGATGGTGGCCCTGCGCCAGCGCTGACCACCCTGGGGAGGAGCGGCTGTTGGGACAGACGGAGGGAGAATTCCCACCAGGAAATGCACAGTGGCTGTGCCCACATTTCTGGGCTGCTGTTAGAATACTGAGACCCATTCAGAAAAATCTGTGCTTTCGAACGAGGAAACCATTTCTAGAGCTGCCTGTCAAGAGCGACTTTGTTGAGCCCCTGCAAACCATTCTAGAGACTGAGGACTGGGAAGAGAAGCTGACACCGTGCGTAAAGGGATGCAGAGGGTCAGGGCAGTCTCCGGGAAGGGACATCAGGGCTGGCCAGAGGGGCGGCTTCGCTGGGCAACCATCTCCACAGCCAGGAGCACCAGCCTGCAGGGCAGGGACCAGCCTCGTTTGCATTTTGCAGAGAGGACACTAAGGCTGGGAAGGTGAATGGAGCCGCTTAGGGTTGTGTGGGGAGGCAGCAACGGAGCCAGGACCAGAACAGACAAGGGCAAGTGCCACAGGATCCTAGATGTCACCACTCTTCCTTGATCGTGCCTGGATGTTGACGAATTATAACAAGGGCCACCCAAGTTTTCAGGCGCCTGGTCCAATGCCCTTATGCAGCCTACAGCTACTAGCTAGCAACCCTCTCTCCTCTCTGAAGCCCTTCCCATTTGCACCTGCATCGTTGACTTACCATCGTACACATTCTGGAATGTTCTTCTATTCCACTGAGCACAATTCCAAATGGTGTCTTTCTTTATACTTCATCTAATTCACATCTCTCCATCTTGTCTCCTTCTTGCCTCCTTCCCCACCTGAGACAGCGTCACCCATAGAAGAGCCTCCAACACTTTTAACTGACTTGCTCCTGAGCCCCTTGACATTAACACCAACCTCTTTCTCATCACCACACCTCTCCTTAGACGGACAAATTCTCCTCAGGGCCACCCAGTGGGTCTCAAACTTGAGAGAAGGTGAGAATCTCCTGGGAAGCTCCTGTAAAATGCAGTTTCCTTTTGAGATCTGAACTATGTAACTGGATTAGCTATTCAAAAAATACAACATAATCTAAAGAAACTGAAATGCACCTTCTACTCCTGCCCCAAACAATTCTGATGGGCAAGTCTGCAGGAAAGCCCAGGCAACCCAAATGTGAATCAGTACCTAGGGTTACCTGCCCTCCACCATATTCACAGATGGTCTCTGGACCACATTTTTGAGAGAAACTAGTCTACACTGTACTTCCTTACCTGTGGCTCATCATCCAACCCCAGGACTCAGGACCCAGTCACATATACACCTAAACCGGCAGGGGCATATCCTACTCGTCATGATGGTCGAAGCGCCTGGCAGGAACTTGGGATCTGCAGGACCCCAGGGAGACTGCACTCCACTCAGCTGTGCATTCATTCCGTGTTAATGCGCCCAGGGACACAAGAGCGTGGAGAACCCAAACGAAGCAGCAAGAGGGGAAAGGCGCCTTTGTACGTCTACCCTTCCAACAAAGCTCCCTCCCTGCCCCACTGCTGCTGGCAGGAAAACGGCCCAAATCCAGAGAAGAAAAGAGGATGGAAAAAGTGACATACTACAGAGGGCTTCCTCAAACCGCTGATGAGCTGCAGCAGCTCCTGTGCCAGCTCCACCAAAGCGCCGGGGGCTCGGCAGGGCCAAGTGTGCACGCAGCAGTGAACTCAGAGAACCCCAAGACAGGACTCTAACCCAGCCACCACGGCAGAACTTCCACCCACAAAAAAGGACCAGGCAGTGGGGGGCCAGAGCAGGGAGTGAAGAAAGAGGCAGGCCGGCAGCTGGAAGGCAAAGCTAGAGCCCTCACCGGCAGCCAGGCAGCCACAAACGGGGGAGCCTGTAACCCCACCATGTGGCTCTGCGGGGGGAGGGGGGGGAGCAGCAGAAAGGCATATTACTGAGGTTAGGGAGGCCATGGGAGGCCAAGGGAGGCCAGGGGACCCAGGGTCCTAATGACCCCTTCTTCCATTAGGAAAACACCAAAGACTTAATCCCTGGCCCCAAACTGCTGCTGGCTCACAAATTAAGTCTGAACCAGCCAATCTCCATCCCAGATGAATCTCACAGAAAATGCACTGGTTTAAACACAAACTCACACAAACCCCTTCATCACTCCAAAACGTGAAATGCTCCAACACGACTCTCAAGGCCCAGTGAAGACGTCACCTCCCTTTAGGAACCAACTGTATTCCTGAAAAGTCGTCCACTGACCAAATTACTGCCTAACAAATTCAATTTCTCCACTGGCTTTCATTATAAAATAGACACATGCTCCTCTGAGAAAAACTGAGACTCCAAGAGGAACAGAATATCACACTAATGTGAACCTTTTAGAGTCACCCATTTCTTTTAAAAAAATTTAAATCCTCACTGGGAATATGTTTTTTATTTTTAGAGAGAGAAAGGGGGAGAGAGAGAGAGAGAGAGAGAGAGAGAGAGATGGAGAAACACATCGATGTGAGAGGGAAACGTTGATGTGGGCGGTGGCCCACACTCACACACCCTGACCAGGGATCAAACCCGAAACCCAGACGGTCGCTCAGTGGTTAGAGCACCGACCAAAGGGTTGCAGGTTCGATTCCCGGTCAAGGGCACATAGCTCAGTTGCAGGTTCCCCAGCAATCAATCAATGTGCCTCACATCGATGTCTCTGTCTCTCTCTCTCCCTCCCTCCCTCCCTCCCTCCCTTCCATCTCTTTCTCTCCCCTCCTCCCTCTCTTCCAATCTCTCTAGAAATCAATGGGAAAAATATCATCAGGTGAGGATTTAATAAAAAAAAAAAAAAAAAAGCTGAAACCTAGGTATGTGCCCTGACCGGGAATAAACCCCACCTCCCTTTGGTGTAAGGGACAACGCTCCAACCAGCTGAGCCACCTGGCCAGGGCTAATGTCACATATTTAATGGACAAGTATCCTAAAAGAATTTGATTCAAATTCAATCCAGAGTGAGGTCATTTTTAAATACACACATCACACCAAAGAGTATGCACATGAACTGGCTCACTCTCCAAACACTGCAAGATCCAGGGCCCCTACTTTGTCCTGCTGCAACCAGAGTTTCTGTGTAAGGAGAGATGCCTAGAGCAGGACTTCTGGAACTCGGGGGAACAGTCAGCAGAGGAGACTGCTAAAACGTAGTTTGGGATTCTGATTCACGCTCCCAGGAAATGCTGATGCCACTTGTCCTTGGACCTTATTTTGAGTGGCAAAGTTGTGGATAATCAAGGCCCCTACCCAGTTCACGGTTTTTAAGCTGTGGCCTTCCCAGGCAGGTCGGCTTCATATGTAGAGGTGGCTGCCCGCGCCCAGGAACTCTTGGAGAAGGCCAGTAGCCACATCAAAACTCAGAAAGCACCACAAAGAACAGCCAGCCCAGAAACAGAGGAGGAAGAGCTGGTCCCGTGACTGGGTCACGGCAGAGCAGACACAGGGAGGAACAACAGGCACCCCAACCCAGAGAAGCTGAAAAGGGCACACGGACCCAACGCCTAGAGGCAAAGGGGCTGTTCACCTTTGCCCTTGGCTACTCTGCCATCTACCCAAAAGGTGCATCGACCTTTTTAATAAACCAAATACGGACCCATTATAAACCACTGTACTGAATTCTAAAGGGAGAGCCCTTCAGTAAATGAAAACCCAACGCCTAAATATATGGGACAAAAATATGGAAGGTGTCCAGAAGTTCATCAGGCATCCACTTTCTGGCAGGAGAGAGAGGACAGTTTGGGGGATGAAATGGAGGTAGAGCTGGGCCAAGGAGAGATGGGGAGCCATAGCTGATTTGACTCAGGGGATAGAATGCCAGCCGGCGGACTGAAGGGTCCTGGGTTTGATTCCAGTCAGGGGCACATGCCCTATGTTGCGGGCTCAATCCCCAGTGGGTGGCATGCAGGAGGAACAATGATTCTTTCTCATCACTGATGTATCTCTCTTCTCTCCTCTCTCTCCCTCTCTCTCTCTCTCTCTCTCTCTCTCTCTCTCTCTTTCTCTTTCTCTTTCTCCCTTCCTCTCTGAAATCAATAAAAACAAATTTTTTTTAAGAGAGAGAGAGGAGGGGAGGCAGTCGATGACTGGGGACTGGCCAGAGGGGAATGAAAGGTCTGAGGAGCCATGTGTGTTTTAGGCGTCAGGAATGAGACTGGTTGGGTGGAATGGAGGGTTCCAGTTGGTGGACAATGTTTATTGTTGGGGTGACTGTAGAGCTGGAAAGGTATGTTGGAAGCACACCACAGGAGAGGAAGAACAAGAAAGGAGGCCTTTATATACTCATCACATTTAATCCTCAGCACAACCCCAGGAAGTAAGTACCTTTACAGAGGAGGCCAACTGTGAGGTCAAGAGATTTGCCCAGGACACAGGGCCTGTCAGAGTTGGAGTTGCTGTTTTGCCAAACATTTCATCTCCACCACTCAACCCTGCTCTGGGCCCCAGGCGCTTGACTGGATCCTTTGGCAAGCGCGGTGCCGGGATCACCGGGGCCCTCCCACTGTCCTTCCCAACATCTAAGAAAGCCCATCACTGATAACAAGCAACTCCTAAGCCTGAATTACAGGCTGCAGAGCCTCGAGGAGTCTGCAGAACAGCCTCTCTCAGAACTTCAGCCTCTCTCAGAACGTGACAATTTTACTTCCCCAAAGAAACAAGAGCCTGGAGGAAAGACTGGCGGGGGGGTTAGGGGGTGGGGGGCGCCGATGGGAACGGGGATGGGGAATGACCACAACTGACCAAGCAGTTGGGGCCCAGAATCCCAGGTTGCAAATGTTAAGCCCTCTCCTCCTCCTCCTCCACCACCACCATACTTATCACAACAGGGATCTCAAAGTCTGGAAAGTTACTCAGCCGTTTACAGCGTCATTACCCGAACTTCAGAATGGTCTAATCCACAAGCCCAGCCACCTAGTCCCAACCTAGTCCCTTACTCCAACCTTATTAACAGCGGGGTCTCCCTACAACTCCGGCTAATTACACAAACAAGGAGATGGGAAAATCTACTGTAATCTATTTAAAAATCACTGCCCCCTGGTCATGCCGGCCAGGGGTGGGTTGGGTCCCCCAATTTCACTGGAAGACAGCAGGCGCCGAAGCCTTGGCTGAAATTGTTTACAGCACATGGACAGTCCCACACCAGGGCACATTTGGTGGAACTGATTTAAGGCTCTCATTAAAATGTTCCTTTGTTGAGCCCAAGACATCCCCCCACCCCCAGAGGAGATTCCAGACCTCCAGCCCTCGGCCTGCCCTAACTTCCCCCACAAAAGCCCCCCCCCCCCTAAACACCAGTCACCGGATTAACATCCATTACCATCAGAGTCCTCTTCTCACGGAAGGAATTGAGCATTTGTTGCACAAGAGCCCCGTTTCCACCAGAATCTGCCCTAGACTCCAGAACTCGAAACATCCGCGGCGAAGGCAGCCATGTCAGGCGACCCGCAGGCCCAGACCCCAAACAGCTGGCTGACCTAGGAAGCCTGTGAGCTCGGGCTGCTCACCCATATGGCTGGGCCCCCCATCCTGGCTGCGCAAAAAAAAAAAAACTTCCATACTTCCTCTGGGAGCAGATGTGGGTTCTGCCAGGAGCCATAACCACCCCACATCACAAGGAACACAGGGCAGCTCCAGAAACACCTCCCACAAATCCCTGGAGCCTGTTCTTACCCCTGGGTCCTGGGCTACAATCATCTCTCCTTTTACAACCAGGGGTGGCCGAGATGTTGATTCCATGGGCACCAAAACCCCTCAGCAGCCAGCAGCCAGGAAGATGTCAGAAAAGGCCATTCTCTACCCCCACCCTGCCTAAGGCCACTCTTCAAAGGAAGGCAGTGATGAGCTCGGACCAGGTCCCCGGAGCAGGGCTCCCCAGGGAGGGTGGCTGCCACAAGCATCCTCCAAGTTTGTGGTTTATTGAAGGGAGAAGGATGGGGGCCTACTGCCAGTCCAGGCTGTGCAGGGAGTTTGATGCTTTCCTGTAAAGCACTTCCATACCGCAGGGGTGACTCTCAGGTGTGACCCGGGCAGGGAATACAGGCAGGGAGGGGGTGAGGGGGTGAGGGGGGACAGGGGTGAAGAGGTAAGGGGGTGAGGAGGGAAAGGGGTGAGGGGGTGAGGGGGTGGGATCCGATCCTGTCTGTCCCGGAGAGAGGGCCACGCCCTCGTGGAAATGCTGAGCGCTTGAAGAAAAGGCAGATGGAACTCTGCCTGCCTGGCCTGTAGAAAGCGGGGTTCGCTTCCTCGGGGAGGAGGCACAGGATGGGAATCCAGGAAGGAGCAGCGCAAGCCCCGTCCGCACCTTTGCAGGCCGGCCATGCCCGATCTTGGCAGCGGCCTTCACACATTAGTCACCGCGACAGCCTGGGACTCCGCTCCCCAGATTCCGCCCCGGCTGGGAGTGGGCTCGGGCCCAGGAGCTGGAGGAGATGGGGCGGCCCTGACTCCCCCTTCTCCCGCCCTCGCCACAGGGCCAGCAGGGCCGGCAGGGGTCCGGCTTGGCCCCGGAGCGGGGCGAAGGGAAGCCGGGGGCGCCGGGCCGGCGGAGGTAACAAAGCTGCCGCGCGCCGCAGGTCGGTCCCGCAGCTGGCCCCGGGCCGGCCGCCCTCACCTGGGCTGAGCCCGCCAGGGGCACCCGTCTCCCCCGCCGCCAGCCACCTCGCTGCACCCCCCGAAGTGGGGGTAGTCGTTTTTCTCCCGAAAATAAACTCCCCCCCGGGGCCCGGGCGCCGGCAACTCCCGGCAGCTCCGAGCACAACTCTCCGCGGAGGCCGGGAAACTCTGTGGGAGCCGGACCGCGACCTCGTGGACGTGGGTGGCAGAGGGTCCCCCGCCGACCGCGTCCGCTCAGGGCTGGGCCGCCTCCCAGCCGCCGGGACCCCGCGCCCCGGGCAGCCTCTCCAGGGTGTCTTCTCCGCTCCCGCCGCCCAAACCCGTGCCCCGGGCGCCCCCTGGTAGCAGCGGGGCTCCCGCGCGCCCGAGCCCGCTCCCCCAGCTCGCCGCACTCACCTCCCAGCAGCGGCAGCAGCAGGACGCTGAGCAGAGGCAGCCGGCGGGGGCAGCTCGGGGCGCCCCGCGTTCCCATCACGGGGGCTCGGGGAAGGCGGCGGGCGGGCGGACGCGCGGACTGCGCTCCGCGGCGGGCCCCGGAGGCCGAGCGCACCGAAGCGCGGGCGCCGAGGCAGCAGCCGGAGCCGGAGGCGTCCCTCACCGGAGCCGCGCGCGCCCGGTACCTCCGAGTCCTCGCGCGTCTCCGCCGCCGCCGCCAAGCCCCGCCCCACGACGCCCCCTCCCCGCCGCCGCCGCGCGGCGCCCCGCCTCCTCAACGCCCCCTCCCCGTCGTGGCGGGGCGGAGCTCGCGGTTGGGGGAGGGGTCTGGAGCTGGATCCCGGGCGGAGGGCGGCCCCGGAGAGGGCCCGGGACCAGAGCGCGGTGGAGTGAGAGGCTGTGCCTCCGCCTGATCTGCGAGGACGCGGGCACCGTAGGGACTTTTGATTCCGTGACCCCTGGGGAGGATGTCAGCTCGGGGCCTTCCAGGGGACTCTGACCAACAGTTCCCCCAAGCCCGCGGGTGGGAGGGAACTTTGCAGCCTGAATCCTTAGCCAGACCTAGAACAGACGGCTATCCTTGGTGTCCCCCACGCAGGGTAACCTGGAGGTACGGCGGAGCCCAGGAGAGATGTGGGACCGGTGCATGGCTGGGCTCTGGTTTGGCTCTGGACCACCATGAGCCCAAAGGTAGAAACTGGCTGGACTCGGAGCACCAGGCTGACGGCTGTTAAACTGACAAATCCATCCCAAGTCCATCCCAGGCAGCCTGGGCTGTGTCAGGGCATGGCCAAGTCTCCAGCTGTGGGGAGGCCCAGCACAGCCCCGTTCCAGGCACCCCCACCCCAGCGCCGCCACCCCCACATTCTTTCTTTGTTGTGAAAGCAGCAAGGGGTGTAGGAGGCGGGTCAGGAGGAGTCAAGCTTTAGAAGATGGGCCCCAGCTGCTGCTCAGGCTCCAGGACATGCTGAGGGGATGGAGTGAGTGCCTCCTTCCCCTCTGGCTCCGGAGGCCCCCAGGCCTGCCTAGACCTCCCTTCCCCCCAGCAGCTGGAGGAGGAGGGGCAGCCACGGAGGGCCTCACCGCCGGGAGCAGTGGCGCCAGGACTCCAGGGTCCTGCCACATGGCCACCACATGTCCCTGACAACCCAGCCACAGCACCTTCTCCTTGGGGTGTGGGCCTCCTCCCCCACCCCCAGATGCCTTCCTGCAGGCTCTGCTGGAGAGGATACAAACAGGGAAGGAAGAGTGGAGAGATCCAAGAATCAACACTCCTGTTGCCCCATCCATCACTGCCCCTCACCCTTCCCTTCCGGGAAGGGCTCCAACACAACCCTTGCTTCCTACCCTCTTCAATCAGGACTCAAGTGGCAGACTGGTTACCTGATTCTTTTATTTAAGAAAAGTGAAATACATGGACCTGAAGAGAGGCAGCCGAGGGAACAAGGGAGGCCAGGGCCAGGTATCTTGCTTGGCCAGCCCAAACCTCTGACAGATAAGCCAGCAGCAGGCTGCATCTCTGAGGTGCATACCTGCTCCTTCCCCACCCTGGGAGCCTCGGAGCTAGCTACTCGAGGACCACAGGGTGGGGAGAGGATGTCCTGAGGGTCCTTGAAAAGGATTCCTGAGGAGGGAGCTGAGACCCTAAGGGCAGCAGCAATCTTCTGGTTAACTGTTCCCCTTCACTGTCCCCCCAAGGGGCTGGAAGAGCCTGGAGCAAGAGGGAATGCTGTGAGGGCTGTGGGGGAACCCAGGAGACCTGGGGGGTGGGTTGAATGTCAGCTTCTTGAAGAGAGGTCCATGGTGCTGGCACTGAGGCCCCGGGAGACCTGTAACAGACAACATAGGCCATCAGCCCAGGAACCTCACCCTCCTGAAGACTGTCCCCTGGACTCTGTCCATCTCGTGGCTGCAGTCTTATCTCTTGACCTACGATGGACCTGTAACCTCAACCCCAAGATCTGAGGCTTTGCTAGGATTTTCCAGAAGGCCACAGTCGGGTGGAGAAAAGACCTGGAAGAGCCACATGAATATTGGCATATACTTTGAATGTGTTGATGCAAGTGGTCATTTCCGTTAGAATGTCATTACTGTTTTTTCAAAAGGAGATGATTGGATACTTTTTTCTTTTTCCCTTTTCTTGACTACTGAGTCCCCAAGGTAAGGTGTCTGGTGGCTACAGGAGGAAGAGCAATTAGAAACCCCAAATCTTTCTTGAATTATTACTAATTCTAAAGTACCAGTTTAGAGAACACTGATTCCTGTTACTCCCCCCATGAATTTAATTGCTACTATCTCTGACCTGAAACTGTCCTTTCCTAGTCACCACCACCACCACCAAGCTGCCTGCCTGATTCGGGCTGCCAGGTCCAGTTCCCTAGCCAGAGTCTTCATCCCAGATGACTCTCCCCCTTCCCTAACTCCCCTGGGCTTGCTCTAAGGCTGTCCTTTCTTCCTCACCCACCGATAAGCTCACCAGCACTGCTCTCACCTGCAGGGGTGCTGCACTGGGATGGTTCAGATAGTTTAAGGAGGCTGCCCGCTTCATGTTGCTGCTACAATGGAAAAGAAAGAATTGAGGCCTCTTCCTTCCTTTTTTTTTTTCTTTGCTAGTCCTCACCCAAGGATATTTTTTCCATTGATTTTTTTCTTTAGAGAGAGTAGAAGGGAGGGGAGAGGAAGGGGGGAGGGGAGGGGAGGGGAGGGGAGGGGAGGGGAGGGGAGGGGAGGGGAGGGGAGGGGAGGAGGGAGGGAGAAACATGGATGTGAGAGAGACACATCAATTTGTTTCCTCCTGCACATCCCTGACCTAACCTGGGGTCCGGAATGGAACCTGCAACCAGAGTATGTGCCCTTGACCAGGAATCCAGCCCTCAAGCCTTCAGTGCTTAGGCTGACACTCTAACCACTGCTCAGTGGCCAGGGCACTTCCTCTTGAGTGTTACGTGGCCTGCCACACAAAAGCAAGTCTCTGCCTCCTCCCCATCCCCTCCCTGCCACCCCATCCCGCCAACACACACACACACACACACACACTTTCTTATCTGCATCGGTAAAGAGCATCTCCTCAGGTGTCTTTTCCCCCTACTGGGGCACCATTTTTCCTGAACGCTCTCCATGGACACCCCATGGACCTGCTCTATGATTCTCTCCAAGACACTGCTCCAGAGGTGAGAGGCCCAGAGGCTTTGGAGGACAGGCTCGCCTGCCTGCGTTGCCATATCTGTCTCACTGTGTACCTGGAGGACCGAGGTTCAGTTCCCTGGAGCTTCCTCACCAGGAGTTCACTGCTTCTACGAAGCACATCCCGGATCCTGCCGAGAGAGCCGCTCCTCTGCAGGGTCCCACTGCCATCCTGGTGGAGAGGGATGGGGAACAGAAGCCAAGGGGACCCCATGCAGACTGGCTTCTTTTTTTATTATTTTTTTATTGCTTAAAGTAATACAAAGGGTATTATATATGTGTCCATTTTTTCCCCCCGCCCTAGACAGTCCCCTAGCCTCCCCTACCCCCCAGTGTCTTATGTCCATTGGTTATGCTTATATGCATGCATACAAGTCCTTTGGTTGATCTCTTACCCCCCTACCTCCTGTCCCCCAACCCTCCCCGGCCTTCCCGCAGCAGTTTGACAATCTGTTTGAGGCAGCTCTGCCTCTGTATCTATTATTGTTCAAAAGCAGACTGGCTTCTGAGTCAAGTCCTGCCATTTATTCTACACACACACCCCTCCCGCAAAGGCCCAGGGACTGAAAACCAGAGCCCAGCCACTAGCTGGCTGGTAGATTCCTCTGAGAGGGAGGGTCTTGACTGAACTGGAGCGGGGACATGTTCTCATATCCTTCATGGACAGGCTCAGAGCCTCTCACTGACACCAGCAGGCAGGGGCAGGAGAGACCCAGGGGCAATCGCCAGACTTACCCCTGACCACTCCACAGCCACAGAGGCATCTTCACCTCCCTCGTATCTCACGCTGCTCCCAGGACCCTCCTGGGAGGTCCTTCCACTGTCGCCCTCCCCAAGCAGCTCAGCCACCTTGGTCTGGCTGATAGGGTCAGAGCCCTGGAAAAAAAAGGAAGAAGCTGGGACTTCCCACTCCTTACTCCTCAGGATAGGTCTTTCAAACCTTTTTTCACCATCAGCCACAGGAAGGAAGACACTTTTCCTTGTGATGTCCCAGTACACACACTGGAACGATACCCACCTTTTCTATGTGCGATGCATTCCTACGTATAGATGCATATATATGTTTAGCCATGGCACACACTGAATTGCTTTCTTGACCCACTAATGAGCTAACACCCACAATTTGAGAAGTTCTTGACATTGGGCTCCCCTCATCCACACCAGCGATGCATGCCTCTCTTTAACAGAGTCTTCAAATTGTGGAAGGGCAGGGCTTCCCTTTTAATAATCCCTTTCAGTGAAGTGAACCTTGAACTTGGATTTCTGACTGCAAAGGGCAGGTAGGGGTAAGAACACACTTAAAACCACCACAACCACAAGGGTTATCACCTTCCTCTCTCGGTCTCCCTCCTCGGTCCCTCCACTTGTTCTTCCGAGACTCAGAAGAAGCCTCAGTGGTCTTGTCCCTAGGGCACTACCTCGGGACACCCTTCCCCTCCCAGTCTCTGACCTGTTTCCGGGAACGCAGGGCACACTCCTCCAGGGTCTCGGCTGCCTCCAGCTTGCCCTGGCGCCTGTACAGAGCTCCCAGGTTTCTCAGAGTGGTGTTCACTGTGGGGCTGTGGGGGGTGAGACCAGGGAAGGGGGTGAGGATGGGCTCTAAAAAGAAACAGGAGCCCTAGGCGGTTTGGCTCAATGGATAGAACATTGGCCTAAAGACCGAAGGGTCACGGGTTCAAGGGAAGCCCTGCAATTCCACAATCTACAGGCTGCTTCGAGGCCCAGTCCCTGGTCAGGGCTCGTGCAGGAGGCAACCAATCAATGTATTTCTCTCATCAATATTTCTCTCTGTCTTTCCCTCTCTCTTCCACTCTCTCTATAGAATCAATTGAAAAATATCCTCGGGTGAGGATTAAAAAAGAAAAAAGAAACAGGAGAGGGAGAGAGCAGAGCTAAGGCCAAGGCAAGTCAAAGGGAGGAAAGGGAAAGGTCCAGGAGGCCAGGATCAGGGCTGAATGGAGGGCCTCAGAGCCAAGCCACCTTCTCACTGCCGCTTACCTGCTCACTTTGCAGGCCTTGTACCAGCCTCCGTACTCTGCGTAGGGTGTGCCACCTTCCCGGTGCCGGGTCTGCAGGAGGACAGAGGGGAGAGGAAGCCATAGATGTGACTACAGAGATTTGGGGTGCAAGCTGGAGCTGGGCAGGGTGCAGGCTGGGTTGGGGAAGGCACCATGCATCTGGAGCTGGGGCTTGATTGGGAAGTGAAGAACTGGGCTAGTGCCAGGAGTAAGACAGAGGCCCTGGGAGCCTCAGGCTCCCCAGGCTCCCCAGGCTGGCTCCCCACTCACTTTGCTCATTTCCTCCCGCTCCTCTGCATGCATCCAGATGGGCTTGTGGTTATCTGGGGGTGATACATGGGATGGCATGGCAAGGTTAGAAAACTGAGCTTTACAGTATGGGGGGAGCCAGGACCCAGAGGCCCACAGGGCTGGACTAAAGGGGTCTGGCTCCCCCTGGGAACCACTGTGGCCTAACCCCCAACCTTTGGTCTGCACTTCTTTCCCTCCCAGCAGCTCCCTCTCCAGGCCATCACCACTCACCGTCCACAGACCCAAACTCCTGCACATGGGCTCGGGTCAGGATCTCTTTGTAGAGCGTCTCCGCCTCAGCATATTTACCCTGTTTCAGGTAACAGGAAGCCTGGGGGCAGGAAGGCAAAAACACAGGAGCAAGAGATGGAGCAAGCTCTCAGCCAGGCTCAGGGACTTCCACTTCGTGTTCTCTTTATGGTCAAGAGTGTTCCCACTCCATCCTAAGAGGCTGTAGGACTTCTGCTTCCCACTGGAATGAAGCAGATCCCTCAGCCCCAAAGACAGCCCCAGAGATGGCACAAAGGTGATGGTGTTAATGTACCAGACTATGATGCTGTCCCCTCCCCTCCTTCCACCCACTGTGCCCCCTTGTCCCTTACCAGGTTGTTCTTGGTCCGGGCTACATTAGGGTTGTCTGGTCCCAGTTGCCCTTCATAGATGGCCAGTGCCCGCCGGTAATAGCGTTCCACAGCCTCATACTTGCCCTGGTTTTGGCACAACAGGGCCAGGTTGTTCAGCTGCTTTGCCACATCTGGGTGGTCGGTGCCCAGGACCTGAAGGGAAGCAAAGGAGGGATAGGTGGCTGTAAGTATGTGTGTCCGTGTGTGCACACACATGCACATGCACCTACAGGGAACGGGGAAAGGGAATGACAGAAGAGAAGACAACCAAGAAACCAGAAACACCAATTAGAAAGGATATATGCAGGCTATGTTCATAGCAGCACAATTCACCATAACTAAGATTTGGAAGCAGCCCAAGTGCCCATCAGCAGATGAGTGGATTAGAAAACTGTGTTACATCTACACAATGGAATACTACGCCGCTATAAAAAAGAAGGAACTTTTACCATTTGCAACAGCATGAATGGAAGTGGAGAGCATTGTGCTAAGCAAAATAAGCCAGTCAGAGAAATATAAATATCACATGATTTCACTCATGTGGGATATAATGATCAACAAAAATTGATGAACAAAAATAGATCCAGCCGAACCGGTTTGGCTCAGTGGATAGAGCGTCGGCCTGCGGACTCAAGGGTCCCGGGTTCGATTCCGGTCAAGGGCATGTACCGTGGTTGCGGGCACGTCCCCACTGGGGGGAGTGCAGGAGGCAGCTGATCGATCTCTCTCATCGATGTTTCTGACTTTCTATCCCTCTCCCTTCTTCTCTGTAGAAAATCAATAAAATATATTTAAAAAAAAAAAAAAAATAGATCCAGAGACAAAAGGCAGGGGAAGGGGGGGGGGGCGTGGTTAGAGAACAACCAAAGGACTTGTATGCATGCATATTAGCATAACCAATGGACACAGACACTGGGGCGGTGGGGGCTTGCCCGGGGTGGGAATGGCTGCGGGGGGGGGGGGCGCGGGGGGGGCGAGGGGGGCAGGGAGAAGATCAATGGGGAAAAAGGAGACATATGTAAAACTTTAGACAATAAAAAAAATAATTAAAAAAAAGAAGAGAAGACAAGGCAGAGATAGGGAGGTAAGAAACAAAGTGAGGCAAGAGGGTAAACCAGAAGACAGATGCTGGAGAAGGGGTCACAGCAGCAGGGAAGAATGGGGAGAGGATGTGGGCACCTTTTCTCGGATCTCCAGTGCCCGCTGGCACAGCGGCTCCGCCTCCTTGTATTTGCCCCTTTTACCATAGAGCACGGCCAGATTGTTGAGTGTGGCAGCCACCTAGGAAGACAGGCCTGTCCCCTCAGACACTGGTGCTTTCAAGGACGTTGAGAGTTGGAGGTCCTTCCCCACGCCGCACACCCCCAAGAGAAACGGACTCTGCCACCCTAGCCAGAGTCCGGGGAGGGGGAAATGCTGAACTGGATGGCTCTGGGGCTCTCTAGGGGGGGCATCGCCCCCTAGGGGCACTTTTTTATATTTCTGAAGGCGGGTTTTATTTGTGTGGTGTGTGTTTGTTTTCGGTTGCCATGAATATTGGGGGCCTTATTACCTTTGGGGAGGCAAGGAAGCTAGAGATGTTCTGCATGTGTGGAATAGCTCGGCCAAATGTTGAATGTCCTGCCTGACATTCTCTGACAAATGTAAGCTTTGACACTCGGTGGGACATCAAGACACAAGTGATGTTTTCTGAGATACAGCATCTCTGCCTATCACATGTCATAACATAGGGAATCATTTTCACACAGTGAGTTCACTTTCAGAAATATCTTATTTCTCATTTTCTCCATTTTGACAACCCATCGTTTACCTTAGCGTGCTACCCCTGCTTATTTCTCTCTGTTTTATGATATACAAATAAATCTGGTCTGCTGTTATTCTAACATTATATTTTAATCTCATATCCACCAATCCTTCTGCTGTCATTTTTAATACTTATTTTTTTAAATATGTTTTTATTAATTTCAGAGAGGAAAGGAGAGGGAGAGAGACTAGAAACATCAACAATGAGAGAGAATCGTGATTGGCTGCCTCCTGCATGCCCCCTAGCGGGGATCAAGCCCACAACCCAGGCATGTGCCCTGACCTGGAATGGATCTGTGATCTCCTGGTCCAGAGGTCAATGCTCAATCCCTGGGTCACACCTGCAGGGTTCATACTTATATAGAATGGTTTCCTGGTCTTACCCCTTCTAAATATAAAGTTATTCATTATATATCAGACTACTATATCATATCTTCTAGCATAGTTATATTCAGTACAACTGTTATATTGTGTTTTTGTTTCATTTTAATGTATTGTATATATTATTTTATTATAAATTACTTTCCCTGTTTCACTTTCATATTAATAAGTTATCATTCAATGTTTTGGAAATTATATGTGTAGGTAGATTACATAATCTATGAATTAAGTTTCTGGAAAATATTCATTATAAAGAGGAGTCATTTGGCCCTGGCTGATGTGGCACAGTTGGTTGAGCATCATCCCATGTACCAAAAGGTTACTGGTTTGATTTTCAGTCAGGGCACATGCACAGGTTTTGGGCTTGATCCCCAGTAAGGGGCATGTAGAAGGCAGCTGATGGATATTTCTCTCTCTCTCTCTTTCCATCTCCCTTCCTCTTTCTCTCTAAAATCAATAAAAACTTTTTTTTAAGGAGTCATTTGGGTCTCAGAGTTGGGATCAGTGGACAGTGCCTGGAAGAAAGGAGCCCTCACATCTCCTTCTTGAGCATCCCCGGTGACTAAGCTGTGGGCAGAGGATGGACAGCTAAGAGAGACCAAAAGAGCACGGGGGAAGGTGGGCAAGGAATACTGACCGCAGGGTGGTCCCGGCCCAGGGTGCTCTCCCGGATGCTGAGGGCGTCATTCAGCAGGTGGGCAGCTTCCTTATACTTATTCTGGTCCCTGGACGAGGACAAAAGTATCAAGAGGTTACCGTGAACTCTGCCCCCAAGCCCTCTCCTTCCCTCCTATCCTTTGGGATCTGAGATACATTTAGGGATTGGACCCACCATGAGGAGACACGAAGCCCCTTGTGAGCAGTGACAGGTTCACCAATTCACCCCTACTGTATGCAAAACTCACCATGTCAAGAGGAGCCATCGGTTATTGGACACAAGAAACAGAGAAAGAGACCCTCCCCAGGAGACAGACTGGGCAAGCAAAGAGCCTGAGAAAGGAGTATTCTCTAAGGTCAAGGGCTCAGGTATGGATAGAATGAGAGTTCTGGTACAGAAGAAAGCCTCCAAGTGGCATACACCTGGAAGGCCCAGCAGGGAGAAGAGATACCCAGTGGAGAGGAGGAGCGGGAGCCAAAGATGGATCAAGGTGGAACCTGGAAGCAGATTTGTGGCCAGAGGGAGGGCAGTGCTCACCGATACACCAGAGCAAGGATGTTGAGCATGGTTGCAACATCTGGGTGGCCCCGGCCAGATGTGCGCTCCAGGTCCTCCAGTGCCTGCTTACAGAGCGGCACGGCCACCTCGTAGCGACCCTGAGCTGCATACTGGATCACCAAGTTGTGCAGAGTCCGTAATCTCGCTGGGATCTCATATCCGCTATGCTGGGCGCCCTGGCCACGTGACACTAAACCATCCCAGAAAACGAACAGGAGACTTCCTCAGGGACTCTTCCTCTCTCCTTTGCTGCCTGCCCTCCGCACCCTTACTCCCTGTCTTATTCCACGCCTGCACCTACCCCCCCCCCCCCCCCCCAGCCCGGGCTCTCTCTCTGGAAATCTGCCTCAACTATTATTCTTTTGCCCACTCACTTGAACCTGTCCCATTTGTTCACCCAGTAATTCATTCATTCAACAAACATTTCCTTCATAAGCATGAGCCAGGGGCTGTGCCCGAGATACAAAGATAAGGGAGACCTGGTTCTTTCCCTGGAGGAGCTCATGTTCCTCCACTCCCACTCAGCTGTGACTCCTTCCTGCCAGCCCCGTCGTTCTCATCTCAGTATGCCTAGCGCCTAGCACAGTACCTGGCAATGTTGATGAGTAAGAAATGATGGGGGTGCTGAGGAACTCAGAGTACCAGCCAAGTCTCTGCCCCATCTCCAGAGGAAGATGGAGAACTATTTCTGGATGGTGAGCATCCTTTGTACGGGGGCTGGGGGAGGGGGCACAGCTGGGCCAGGCTCCTGCTGCCTCTCTTCACCCTCCCACTCCAGAGACAGACTCACAGCCATTGCTTGGGTCTTCTTCTTCCTCATTGGGGAAAAGGTCATCCAGGGAATCCTTGGTGGCATCACCCTCCTTCTCCTCCTAGAAAGAAAGCAGCAGCAAAGATATCCCCCCAGTAACCTCTTCAGGGCCCCTCTGAACCATGAAATCCCTGACAGGTGAGGTCCAGGAAACGAACCCTGTTCATGTCCCTGGCCCTGGGAAGGCCAGCATTCCTCTCACCAAGCTAAGGCCTCTCATTTGCAAATCTCGACTTTCCCTTTCTTCACATTCAGAAAGCTTCCTTCCTAAGTACCCTCATTCTCCCGCCTCCACCTCTCACCCCCTCAACTCCTGTAATTATAGTCCTGTGTGTTTACATTGATTATATGTCTGTCCTGTCTGTCCTGAGGGCAGGGAGTGTGTGATCTTACTGACACGTACCCATCACCTGCCACTGCTCATGCTGGACTTAGTGCCCAGCCCTCACTGTCTAACCTACTTTCACACGGGCAACTCTGCTGTGCCCACAAGGCATTGCAGCCTTGTACAAACACCTCCAACCCTGCTGCCCAGCTTCCCCATTGTGTCCCATGCAACCAGCACACTTTCCCTGGAATAGACCAGCTTCCCAGCCCTGGAGCCTTATCTGCGACACCCCCACCCCCTAGTTTAGAAAGCTCCTCCCTCTCCCTCATCATCCATCAAAATCTATCCAAACTCCTAACTATTTAAATGTAAAAAATCTAACCTACATCTCACCATCCCTGCACCCTGCCTCCTCTGTGACTCTTTCTCAGACCATTCCAGTCCTCAGAAACCTGTCTCGCCCTAACCGGTTTGGCTCAGCGGATAGAGCGTCAGCCTGCGGACTGAAGGGTCCCAGGTTCGATTCCGGTCAAGGGCATGTGCCTGGGTTGCGGGCACATCCCCAGTAGGGGGCGTGCAGGAGGCGGCTGGTCGATGCTTCTCTCTCATCGATGTTTCTAACTCTGTGTCCCTCTCCCTTCCTCTCTGTGAAAAATCAATAAAATATATTTAAAAAAAAAAAAAGAAACCTGTCTCCTTGCAATTCTTCCCACACTGACTGGATCCCTCACCCAGCACCGAGTACTTGCTGCTTTGTGTTGTCCCACATGAGTTCTCATACTTAAGTCTTGTTCCTACAGCTACATTATAAGGACAAAAAAACCCATGAATTCTCTTTTCTAGTTCTTTACATGTCTCCTATATGCATCTTCTTGAACTGCTTAAGGCATAAAGGTATATAAATGCCTGTTGAGTGAGAGTTAAATTTCATACATCTTGAGAGCAAATTTTAGGAGGTTCTTGTTCAACTGGGCTATGCTTTCCCTAATTGCAGCACTTGGGATTCTGGATGGGAACTGTCCAGGTGTTTACCTGTCTCCCCCGCACAAATCTGTAATTGTGAGAGCAGGAACTCTGCCTTGTCCACTGCTGCATCCCCAGCGGAGTGCACAGTGCCTGGCATGTGTGATAGTCACTTAGTGAAATGTTGATTGAATGAGCGAATATTCTTTCCCCTTGCGGTCGGCTGGAGCTGGGGTCAGGACCTGAATTCTGCCGGGTGGGGCAGGCTGAGCAGCAGTGCTGCCCCCTGCAGATGATGGGGCCATTGCCTCATAACTGTGGTGACTGCCAGCTATCCGAACCCCCCATCCCGGCAACCTCGCCCGTACACGCTTACCGTGGTGTGCCCATCGTCGTCGTACTGCCGTAGCTGCCCCAGGAACTCCAGGTGTTTCTTTTCCTCCTCCAGCTGAGCCACGGCCTGCTCGCTGCGCTGTAACCGCTGCTGGGTACCTGCCAGCTCGTCCCGGAGCCACTGGTTCTCCTGGCACAGCCGCCGCACCTGAGCCCGCAGCTTCTGTTTCTCCGACTCCACTGTGCTCAGGTGGCTGGCCAAAGCCAGCATCACCTAGGTGGGCACATCCTGTGAGCACCAGATGCTGGCTAGGAGTGTTCAGAGACAGGCAGGAGTGGTGGCAGGACTAGCAGGAGCCAGGAAGTGGGGATGGGGAGCAATGGCTCTACCTCCAAAATATAGCCTGAATCCAATTTCTCACCAACTCCACAGTCACCATCCTAGGCCAAGCCACCGTCAATTCCTACCCAACAGCCAGATGGTCTTTTTAAAATGTTATCTCTCCTCTCCTCATCCTTATGTTGACTTACAAGTTCGACACAATCTTCCCCCTCTCCCCAACCCCATTACCTCTGGAACTTCATTTTCTATTTTGGTTCCCCTCATTCACTCTACTGTAGCCACACTGGCTCTCACTAAGCTCATTGAAAAGGCCCTGGTTCGCTCTGGCTGGTTTGGCTCAGTGGATAGAGGTTGGCCTGTGGACTTAAGAGTCCTGGGTTCAATTCCGGTCAAGGGCACATGCCCAGGTTGAGAGCTCAATCCCCAGTAGGGAGCGTGCAGAAGGCAGCCAATCCATGATTCTCTCTCATCATTGATGTTTCTATCTCTCTCTCCCTCTCCCTTTCTCTCTGAAATCAATAATAATTTTTTTTTTTTTTTAATAAAAAGGCCCTGGTTCAGGGCCTTTGCACTTGCTGTCCACGCTGCTTAGGGTGCCTTTCCCCCATTTATTACATGACTCATTCCCTCATCCTCAAACCTTTGCTCTAATGTCACCATTTCAGTAAAGCCTTTAAAAAAAAAAAGTTTTTATTAATTTTAGGGAGATGGGAAGGGAGAAGATAAAGAGATGGAAAAAATCAATGATGAGAGAGAATCATTGGTTGGCTGCCTCCTGCATGCCCCCTTCTGGGGATCGAGCCCATAACCCAGGCATGTGCCCTGACAGGGAATTGAACTGGTGACCTCTTGGTTCATGGGTCTACACTCAACCACTGAGCCACCCTGGCCAGGCCAATAAAGCCTTTTTTTGGCCACTCTACCTAAACTCATATGCCCTCTCATATTATCCTTCCCTGCTTTAATTTTATTCTTTTATCCTTAGCAATTATCACTGTGGCATATTGAATCATTTACTAATTTATGTATGTATTGTCTGCCTCCCCCAGCTAGAAAGCAAGCTCTAAGATGGCAAGGATTTTTGAGTGTTGTGTTCATGATGTGTCTCTAGTGCACAGAAGAGTGGTGCCTGGCACACAGTAGGAGTTTAATACATATTTACT
Source organism: Myotis myotis (assembly GCF_014108235.1). Taxonomy (NCBI): domain Eukaryota; kingdom Metazoa; phylum Chordata; class Mammalia; order Chiroptera; family Vespertilionidae; genus Myotis; species Myotis myotis. Next base: position 85,825,216 of record NW_023416379.1, read on the forward strand.
GAATAAATGAATGAATGAATGAATGCAAGAATCTAGGACAAGGGGATCCAAGTGATCCCAAACCTCCAATCAGACAACTGCTCCTCCATGGGCCGCTTGGCACCATGTCTTCCCTCTCACCTGGGCCTCACTCAGCCCCAGCTCAATGTTCTCCATGGAACGGCGCAGCTGCCGGGCCTTCTCATGCATCACCAGGCCTTCTTCATGGCCTCCCTGCTGCAGACACTCCATGGTGTGGGACAGGCTTTGCAGTACTGCCTGGTGTTCACTGTGTAAGGCCTCCAGCCCTTGGCTCACCAGCCGCGTGCTTCCCAGGATCTCCTCCTGGCTGAGCCGGTGCCCCGCAGGCTCATCTCGCTGCCCCAACACCAGGCCCGACATCCTGGCCTGGAGGACCCTGCCTGGGCTGGGAAAACAACAGAGCTCCAGTGAGGTGAAAATAAGAAAGGGAGGCTGAGCACCTTGGTTCGAGGGTGGTGAGGATCCAAGTTAAGAGAGGAGAGGGTATGGGCAACCATGTGTTTTAATTGGAGAGAGACTGTGACCAGTGGGGAGGGAACCTAAGACACTAAAAACACAAAGCTTAAGGTTGTGGGAAAGAAAGAGGGAGAGGGAATGACTTAAACCAAGAGAAAGAGAGAGAGAGAGAGAGAGAGAGAGAGTGAGTAGGAGAAAACAAAGGTCCTGATGACTAGCAGAGGAATTTAGAACTTAGGACCAAAACAGAAAAGGAACTGGAGAGAGAGCTTGGGTTAGGAAAAGGCAGCAGGAGACGAAAGACAGCACTGAAGGAGCACAGGGCGTTTGGGGAGAGTTGCAAAGGGAACAGGGTTAAAGCAGACAGGAGACTTTGCAGGAAATAGTGCCGAGGTTTTGGGGAAAGGGAAGGGTACGTTTCAAAGTTAAATCAGGGAAAGGAAGAAAACAGAGCCTTCATCGCAGGACCCAGATGCGAGGGCCCCAGCGGGCTCCCGGGCTTCAGGCTGCGGCATCTGCAGACCTGGTCAGCCCTAACTCTTTCCCCCCGAGTTTCCAACCCATATTCCCCGCCCTCCAGGCCTCAGGCTATCTTCTTCCGTCCTCAAAGGGACCTGTTTCTCATCTTTGCAGTCCTCTTACCTGTTTCCCGAGCACAGCCCGTGCCTGGGGCGCTCAGGCCGGAGCCCGGAAGACACTCCGATCGGCAGCCAGGGACTCGGAAGGACCTGCCCTGCCCAAAGTCCAGGAGTCCAGCGTTTCACCCCTTCTCTCGCCACTTCACAGCCACCCAGAGGACCTGGCAGGGAGCCCCACCCAGGACAAACACCCTCCCTCCTGCTGCAAGGCGACCGGTGTCCCTCCTCCCTCCCCACGCCCGGAGCTGTCCTCCCCAAGGAGGGAGCGAGCCCTGACCGGGGACCTGGCCGCGAGAAGAGGCGCGTCTGGTTAAGACAGTGGTTCTCAACCTTGGCTGCACGTTAGAATCACCTGGGAATCTCTTTAAAATCCTGATTTCTGGGCCTCGCCCTCCGGAAATTCTGTTTCTTTGTTATGGGGAGGGGCCACAAATTAGTAACAAAGAAACAGAATTTCCGGAGAATGAGGCCCAGAAATCAGGATTTTAAAAAGATTCCCAGGTGACTCTAACGTGCAGCCCAGGTTGAGAAGCACCGGGTTAAGAGGAAGGAGGAAGACGTGCTCAGTCCCGGCGCAGCCACTGCCATGGCTGTCTGTTCGGATCACCTGCTAACCGGCTCGGAGAGTCGCCTAAGGGGCCTCCCAGCGCCTGACGGTGCGGGGAACGGTGCCGGGGCTGCTGGGCGGCTGCAGGGCCACCGGGAACGTGGCGCTGGGAGGGGGACTCCCGGCGTTGGCAGGCGGTGGAGGGCCCCGGGCCGCCCACCTGCCCTGGGCCCAGGATGGGGAGAGTGAGATGGGCGGGGGTGGCGGGGGAGGTGCAGGTGGACGATCGAGGTCTGCGTCGCGGGAGAGGACTCCGCGGCCCAACAATCCCGAGGTCAATGAGTCAGTTGGTAGCGCAGGGGGCGGGGCAGGCCGACTGACTGCCTGTCTGTCTGTCTGGACACCGAGGGGCGGGAAGAAGCGCAGGGGGCGGAGTTTTTTAGTCTGTCTGGAGTTGAGTGAGGTCAGTCGGCGGGGTGTGTTATCTGTCCGAGAGTGCGGGAATAAGAGGTAGCGGGACCTCAACCCTCCGCCCCAGAGTTACTCTCAAAGACTCACCCGCGCGGTGTCGATCTGGCTGCCGCCCTGGCCGGTACTGCCCCTTTAAATCCATCATGGCTGCCGCTCGAGGCAATTGTTTTGACGGCTCAGAGGGGCGGGGCCTGCTTCCCAGTCACGCGGCCTAAGAGCCGCCCGAGGATTGGCTCTGACCACGCGCACGCAAGAACGGAGGTGTGTACACGGCGTGCTCTCCGGTTCTCCTTCCTCCCCTTTTACGTCATGAGGGAGCGACGGCCCAGGGGATCTTTAGCGTCATCTCGCAGCGCCAGCCGCAGGGCTCAGCACGGCACCACTACCTCTAGCCCGGCGGTGCCTGGCTACACTGATGGCTCTGCGGGTACTGACCCGTGCTCTGGGCTCTCTGAGTCTGGGGCCCCCGGCTGCCGCCGCCCCCGGCCCGAGTGTGCTCCCGACCGCCCAGGTAACGCAGCTTACCAGGGAATGAGGCCGCCGGAAAGGGGACACCCGGGGATGGGAGGCGGGGTTGCGAGTCTGGTGGTTAGTCACGCCGGCCCGTGACCTTGGATAAAGTCACTCTAATCCTCAGTTTTCTCCTCTGTAAGTGTTGCTATCTCACAGGGCCGCTGGATTCCTCGGACGAGATATTGGAGGTGAAAGTGCTTTATGAATAACCGGTTGTACAAGTCTCAGTAGTAATTGACATTTATTGAGTGCCTAGCATAAGCCAGGCATAAGTAATAGAGGTTTTAAATAAGTGAACTCTTTCAAATCACTCTGTAAGGTAGTTATACCTTATGTTATCATGAGAGAAAACTGGTGAGTAGTTTAAGGTCATACACCAACGCTTTGAGCTAGTCCGACTGGCTTCAAAGCCTGAGATTATGCAATGGTTATGATATCATAACCATTATAAAAACCATTAAGGATGAGATTAGAGAATGCAGAGTGAGATACCAAGAACAGGAGCCTAAGGTTCCTAGTGGGCAATTGATGAGTCACAGAAAAGAAAAGTTGAAAGTCTTGCTCTGTCTGGACCTTGGGCTGATGGTAGAGTTCGGCAGATGCAGACCTTTTCAAAAAAGACATGTTTTTGTTGATTTTTAGATAGAGAGGAAGGGAGGAGAGAGAGATAGAAACATCAATGAGAGACACATCGATCCGCTGCCTCCTGCACGCCCACTACTAGGGATGGAGCCCGCAACCCGGGCATGTGCCCCTGACCGGGAATTGAATCCGGGGCCTCTTGGTCCATGGAATGACGCTCAGTCCACTGAGCTATACCAGCTGGGCAGCAGATGCATACTTAAAATTCAAAACCTACTCTGTGAAATTCTGGGAATGCAAGAGGGAACAACGCAGAAATGATCCCAACCTTCCATTTGTATCTGAAAAACTCCCAGAAACATAGTGCACATGGGCAAAAGGCATTGGTGCTGATGGTGGTACATGGGTGTGTGGAAGTTCCCAGCTCTGGAAAAGGGAGTTGTTTAGGGCAGGAAAGGTTTCCTGGAGAAGGAGAATTGAGCCAGAATTGGGAGCCGCACCAAGGGGAGAACATTGAAAACACTTCAAAGGTACAAGGATCAAGTGAGGAGAGGTAATCCACGAGCATACACCTGGATAAACATTCCACACTGTTAACGTGTACAAGCTGTGAAGGGTAGAGTTTTTAGACAGCTGATCTGGGACACTTCCAGGAGGAGGTGGGCTACAAGCTCAACTTGATGGTCACTCTGCCCTCTCTCTCGGTTCTATGATGCCTCCCCTTCAGTTAGCTTTCCGGTGAAAGAGGTTTATGTTTATCTCCAGGCGACAAGCAATGCTCTCCAGCTGTCCTCTGCCTCGATGTTGCTCCCCTGCCGCCCATTCCTTACCTCTGTGGCCCTGAGTGCCAAGTTTGTGTCCTGGAAAAGTCGTACCACGTATACCGTCGCACCACAGAAAATGAGGAAATCTGGAGGCCGAGACCACACAGGTGGGAGCAAGGGCAAGAGGATTTAAACAATAAAGGGAAAGCCGAAACCGGTTTGGCTCAGTGGATGGAGCATCGGCCTGCGGACTGAAGGGTCCCGGGTTCGATTCTGGTCAAGGGCATGTGCCTGGGTTGCGGGCATATCCCCAGTGGGAGATGTGCAGGAGGCAGCTGATCAATGTTTCTCTCTCATCGATGTTTCTAACTCTCTATCTCTCTCCCTTCCTCTCTGTAAAAAATCAATAAAATATATTTAAAAAAAAAAAAACAATAAAGGGAAAAAACATGGTAGGACGCTAGTTCTATGTGTTGGTACAGGCAGAGGGATATAATTAAAACACACTTATTGGCTTTCTTCTCCATGCAGGGTGAGTAGAATACAAAGCAACAGGCAGGTGGTCTGTGCACCTAAAGACATCTAAATAATAGAAGAAAACTGGGCATTCGCAGCAAGTTTCCTGGCCTTTTTCTCCACATCTTTCAAAAAATTGATAACAGTTGAAATTGATGTGGCCCTCAATAAACTTACTGAATTTAGTAATTTACAGAGAATTTATCCGGAAGTTTTATACAATTTTAATAATCATATAATTATGTTTTTACCAAGGTCCATGTGTTTCCCCATCCCCGTTTATCCCACTGTGCTGTGAAATTTTTTATAATTTTCTGCTTGACTCATGTTTAGAAACACTGCTCTTTGCCCAGGACAGGCCTGTTATTCTGACGTGGATTATGTCCCCTCACTGTCCTGACCATAGGCCGAATCCGAGTGCATGGTATCGGTGGGGGTCACAAGCAACGTTATCGCATGATTGACTTTCTTCGGTTCCGGCCGGAGCAGGACACCAAGCCGGGACCCTTTGAGGAGAAGGTCATCCTCGTCCGCTATGACCCCTGTAGGCAAGTTTGGGATGTGGGGTGATGATGGCATGACTGGATGACTACTCTGTGGCTTTTCAGAAATGTGGGGCTGCCTAGATGGTCTGCTCATCTGTCACTCACCCTGAACAGGTCAGCAGACATAGCTCTGGTTGCTGGGGGCAACCGGAAACGCTGGATCGTTGCCACGGAAAACATGCAGGCTGGAGATATAATCCTTAATTCTGACCACATAGGCCGCATGGCAGGTGAGAGGTGGCCACCGGATGTGTGTGGGCTGGGAGGCTCCTTCTGTTGCTGATGAAATTCTGTCTTTTAGTTGCTCCTCGAGAAGGGGATGCACATCCTCTTGGGGCCTTGCCAGTGGGGACCCTCATCAACAGTGTGGAGAGCGAGCCAGGCCGGGGGGCCCAGTATATCCGAGCCGCAGGTATGAAGAAAGAAGCTGCTGGGGGGTAGGGGGACGAGTCTTACAATTTGGAAGGCCAGGTGGTACCCAAGATCCCAATTCTCTGAACCAAAGACCCACATCTGGTCCATTGGCAGAGGAAAAGAAGAAAAAAGGAAAACAAGGATGAAGAAGTGCTTATGTTTTCACCTAAAACATTGCATGCATCCTTCTCCAGTTTATATGCTCCTGAAGGGGTGTGGCCCCTATAAGTCTGTCCCCCGCCTCCTCCTCTGTGGAGGGTGGCAAAGCTGCTTCTCCCTCCCCAGGGACGTGCGGTGTGCTGCTACGGAAGGTGAATGGCACAGCCATCATCCAGCTGCCTTCTAAGAGGCAGATGCAGGTGTGTGTGGGTACGGTGGGAGGGATCAGCAACGGAGGAATTTTTGGAATGTACCTTTCCTGGCCCACGTAGCTCCCAGGTGTTTTATGTCAGGAGCTGCCCTGAGCTGGGGCTGTCCTTTGGGCTGCAAGAGGGACTGTCCAGTCAGGCTGGCCCCACGATGGAACAGAGAACACTGTCTTTTGTTTTCAGCTCCTGTAGGACCTGCACTCAGGTTCAGTTATGCTGTGCTTCTCCCCGTCCTCTCCCTTCCCAAGAGTCCTGCCCTCAGCATGGTCAGACTCTCCCCCCACCATACGATCTCTCCCTCTGCTTTCTCTGTCAGGTGCTGGAAACGTGCATAGCAACAGTAGGCCGAGTATCCAACGTTGATCATAACAAACGGGTCATTGGCAAGGCGGGGCGGAACCGCTGGCTGGGCAAGAGGCCCAACAGCGGGCGATGGCAACGAAAGGGGGGCTGGGCTGGCAGAAAGATTCGGCCGCTACCCCCAATGAAGAGTTACGTGAAGCTGCCCTCAGCGGCTGCCCAAAGCTGACACCTCTGGACTCTAATAAAATGACCCCCCATTTTTATCTGTTTTTGGTGTTTTGGGAGGGGAGGTGGTACATATTGGACGGGCAGAAAGACAGAGGAAACGTGTCCGGGGAGAAAGGGAGAGACAATATAGGGCAAAGACTGGCTGCAACCTGCAACCTCCTCGCTTCCAGCCGTCGCCCCCCTCTCGGTTCCTTCATAGGTCATGGAGGAGGGGGTAATAAATGACCCCCAAGGTCTTAGTTATGGCTTGGGGAAAGGGGGAAGGCACTTCCGGTGGCAGGAGGGAGGACGCAAGGAAGAGGAAAGGGCGGCACGTTGTTGAGGTGGCAACCCCGGCTCCGCCCCCCTGCTCCCAGGGCCCCTCGCTTTCCGCTGGGCCAGGAAATGAGCCGAGGCTCCGGGCAGGTGGCAGCCCCCAGAGCTGGGCGGGTGGCACCGCGGCTGGGCCCCGCCCCTGGGGCTGCAGACCTGCGCGCTGGCAGCGGTGACAGCGCAGCGGCGAGGTCCCTGCTCGCCACGCCCCCGGCCTGACGCTGTCCTGCGGGGCACGCCCCCTCCCGCCTCCCCATCTCGACCCCCTTTGGGGGCCCAAATCTTTGCCCGCCAACGGCGCCGCCATCGCCATCGCCTGTGCGGCCCCAGCTCAGCGAAGAACAGGCCTCACCAGGATCTCCATCTGCTGCTGAGGTGGCCAGAGCCCCGCCGCGGCCCTCCCTGGGTTTGCCTCCGCCAATAGCCCAGCGAGCCCTGCTCTCCAAACCACCCGGGGTTCTGGTTTACGCTGCCCAGCCACCCACCCCACTGTCGCGCTCCCACCTCCCAGCTCCTCCCGCTGCTCAGGTCTGCCACCCCGGTCCTCCCAAGCCTGCCCCCCTCACGCACCCGGCCTCCTCCCCACTTTGTCCTGGGCCTCGTGTTGCCCCCGCCGGCCTTGCTGCTCCTGTGCCCCCAGTGCCCGCAGTCATCCGTGCCTGCAGCCCACCAGTCCTCCTCCCAGCCCTCCGCCTTGCCCCTACCCCACCACCAGTTCTCTTTCCTCTGCGACTCACACCTGTGCTTCAAGCATCGGAGCCAGCACTGCTTCTCATCACACTCCCCAACACAACCCTCTGGGCCGCATCTACCCCTTTCCCAGGGCTGCCTCCACCTGACCCAGGACCTCGGATTCCCTTGGGACTCTAAGGCTGCCCACCCCCCACTCCCCTTCCCAATGCGCTAAACCAACCCACTCCAGGCTGCAGGGCCTTAGGCCCCCTCCCTCTTAGCCCCCACATTTTGTGTTCTCTTGCAGCAAACACCCCAGTGTTCCTCTGCTCAAGCCTGGCCCCGACGGCCTGCAGCAGGCAACTCCTGGGCCCCGCTTTACCCACCCGCCCAACAGCTGGTGCCGCATTTGCTTCCCTTCTCCTGGGTGTCCTTGACTTTCTAACCTCTCTTCTCAATCTCACTTGCCTGCTCTCTTTTCCTTGTTTGTCCCAGGTGCCAGGATGGTGGGGGAACTCCGCTACAGGGAATTCAGAGTGCCCCTGGGGCCCGGCTTGCATGCCTATCCCGATGAGCTGATCCGCCAGCGATTGGGCCACAATGGGCATCCAGAGTACCAGATCCGCTGGCTCGTCCTCAGGCGTGGGGAGGATGGGGACGGGGGCTCTAGTCAAGTGGACTGCAAGGCTGAGCACATCCTGCTATGGATGTCCAGTGACGAGATCTATGCGAACTGCCACAAGATGCTGGGCGAGGATGGCCAAGTTATCTGGCCTTCCCAGGAGACTGCAGGGGAGGCTGGGGCCCTGGACAAGTCTGTGCTGGAGGAGATGGAAACGGATGTGAAGTCCCTGATTGAGAGGGCCCTTCGGCAGCTGGAGGAGTGCGTGGGCACCATCCCTCCTGCTCCTCTGCTTCACACTGTCCATGTGCTCAGTGCCTATGCCAGCATCGAGCCCCTCGCTGGCGTCTTCAAAGACCCAAGGGTGCTGGATTTGCTCATGCACATGTTGAGTAGCCCAGATTATCAGATTCGCTGGAGCGCCGGCCGGATGATACAAGCCCTGGCCTCCCATGATGCTGGTGAGGAGCAGTGTGGGGAGGAGGGGAGAGCAGGAGAGCGGCTGGGCGGGCTTAGGGCCTCACAGGAGCCTCTGACCTCATCAATACGTAAATGATCTGTTGCACTTCTCTCATAGTTGGAAGAAAAGAGGTGGGGTGGTAGGTAGGGGCACCTCTACAGAAAGAAGAAAGACTGAGTCCCCAAGAACCTCATATTAGTTGGCTGTCTAGGCAAAGGAAGTGTAGACTTTTGCAAGATGTGTGTGTATATACATATATATATGCATTCATATATATGAAAAAGGAAGTTTTGGCTTTTGAAGCAAATCATGTCATTCCTAGTGTAGGTGGGAAAAGGATTGGAGGGTATAGGGGGGGGTCTAGGAGAGATGCCTGGGAAAGTTAAGGTTAGGGAGCAGTTACTGATTGGGGTGTGGGTTACAGGGACCCGGACCCAGATTCTTCTGTCACTGAGCCAACAAGAGGCCATTGAGAAACACCTGGATTTTGACAGCCGTTGTGCCCTGCTGGCTCTGTTTGCACAGGCCACACTCTCTGAATACCCCATGTCTTTCGAGGGCATTCAGCTGCCACAGGTATTGTCAGGGGCATTGGGGGTGGAGCTGTGAAGATCTAGCAACCAGGCCTTTATACCTTTCCATAGAGGATGGTGTGGAGAGAGGGGCTAAAGCTGGGACAAAGTGGACATGGGCCAAAAACTGTGTCCTACAGGTCCCAGGACGGCTGCTCTTCTCCCTGGTGAAGCGCTATTTGCATGTCACCTCCCTCCTGGATCAGCTGAATGACAGTGCTGCAGAACCAGGAGCCCAGAACAGCTCTGCTCCCGAGGAATTGAGCAGGGAGAGGGGTCGGCTGGAGTTGGAATTCAGCATGGCCATGGGCACCCTGATCTCAGAGCTGGTGCAGGCCATGCGCTGGGACTGGGCCTCCAGCAGACAGGGGCCCTTGGCTCGGTCCTCCTGTTCCATCTTCCAGCCCCAGCTGGCAGATGCAGGCCCAGGACTGCCACCCACCCAGGCCCAGTCCTCCCTCAGGAGGTCAAGGCGGTTTCGCCCTCGCTCTGAGTTCGCAAGTGGCAATACCTATGCCTTGTATGTGCGGGATACACTGCAGCCAGGGATGCGCGTGCGGATGCTGGATAATTACGAGGAGATCAGTGCTGGGGACGAGGGCAAGTTCCAGCAGAGCAACAATGGCGTGCCCCCTGTGCAGGTGAGAGCGCATGGCGGTGGGACCCTGATGGGGCCTCCATGCAGGGGACTCTGGCAGGAGAAAACTCCCAAGGGAATTGAAATGGTCAAAGAGGGGTCTATTGAGAAGGGGGCCATTCGGAAGGCTGGAAAAATCTGGGTTTAGAGGGCTCTGAGGTCAGGAAGACTCCCAGGAAGGTAACAGACAGGCTTTCCCAAAGGGCCAGGGCGTCAGGGTGATGGAGGACAGGAGGAAGTGTAGGTGAGAGGAGAGGCAGGGCCAGTGCTCGTAGGGGAAGGCTGTGTCCATGCTCTCCAGTGTTTTGGCCAGGGGTCATCTGAGCGCTGTGTGGTCATCATGTGGCCACAGCCAGTCATTAAGTGAGCTTTCTGTTCCCTGTCCTCTTTCCCCATGTTCTTCCAGGTGCTGTGGGAATCTACTGGCCGCACCTACTGGGTACACTGGCACATGCTGGAGATTCTGGGTTTTGAGGAAGACATTGAGGACATGGTGGAGGCTGATGAGTACCGGGGGGCAGTGGGCAGTGGAGCCCAGGGTGTAGGTGAGCCCAGAGGGTGAGCTGGAGTAAGCTTTGAGCACAGGAGCGGTGGTCTGGCTGGCTGGGCGGGCAGTGATCCTTGTGCCTGATGCCCCATTTCCACAGCCCTGCCCTCCTGGCGATGGAAGCCCATGGCAGAGCTCCATGCCGTGCCCTACGTGCTGCCTGAGGATGAGGACACGGAGGAGAGCGAACACCTGACCCAGGCCGAGTGGTGGGAGCTCCTCTTCTTCATCAAGAAGCTGGATGGGCCTGACCACCAGGAGGTTCTGCAGATCCTCCAGGAGAACCTGGATGGAGAGGTAGACCCCAGAGCTGGGGGGCTCCACTGCACGGGCTGCACTGAACTAGAGCATTTGGAGGGCTCCGGTGGGACATGGAGGCTGATAGTGGAAGGGGCTGCAGGGGAGGGGTCTAAGTTCGGAGGAGTTGGCGAGTCGTCTGGGAGGAGCCAGCTGCCAGCCATGACAGGTTCAGGATGGAGAAGGCATATGCAGAGACCCCCGCCCCTACCCCGTCCCCTGAGCCTCTGTGCTCAGAGGGCTGCCCGCAGTGAGAGCTTCTCCCGATGGCAGGTTCTGGATGACGAGATCCTGGCTGAGCTGGCCGTGCCCGTGGAGTTGGCCCAGGACCTGCTGCTGGCTCTGCCAGAGCGCCTCGATGACAGCGCTCTCAGGGACCTGCTCAGCTGCCGCGTCTACAGGAAATATGCGCCCGAGGCCCTGGCAGGGCAGCCGGCTTACCCATCCCTGCTGGAAGCCCAGCCCCAGCCCCAGGAATCAGCGGGTGCAGCCGGAGTGGAAGGTGGGGCACCAGACAGACAGCGGCCTCTTGGAGGGCCTGAGCCCCGGAGCTGTCTGTGCTGAGTTCTGTGCAATCCTGTCCGGAAGAGATGGCACCCGAGGGAGAAGCTGAAACCTAAGAGATGAGCAACAAATCAGAGAAGCAGACACTGTGCTCCCTCCATAGAATGAAGGAGGATATAAAGTTAGAAAACGGAGAGAGTTTAAAGCCTGAGAAAGCCCAGCCTCCACATTTTTCCTAGTGTCGAGAAAAACTGTTAACGCTTTTAGATACAGGGAAATGCTCTGCTCTGTGGACGGGAAGCGCCTTTGCAATTGTAAGGATAGAAAATATAAAATTTGTCATGAAGCTGTCATAAGTACATTATGCGGTGTTATGAGACCCTAAAACAGTGGTTCTCAACCTTCTGGCCCTTAGATACAGTTCCTCATGTTGTGACCCAACCATAAAATTATTTTCGTCGCTACTTCATAACTGTAATGTTGCTACTGTTATGAATCGTAATGTAAATATCTGATACGCAGGATGGTCTTAGGCGACCCCTGTGAAAGGATCGTTCGACCGCCAAAGGGGTCACAACGCACAGGTTGAGAACTGCTGCCCTAAAACAAAGGGGACAAAGCAAATCAAAAACATTTTTAAAGAAGTTAGGAAACAAGATTGAGAGTTAGGAATTTGTCCTTTTTTGATCCTTCACATCACTAACCGTGGCCAACCCTTGTGACTTCCCTTGTCCTGTAGCAGAAGAACCCCGGACGCAGTGCCCCCGCAGCCCCCTGCGGCATCTGGTGGAGGGCTATGGGCCAGCTGGGAAAATTGTCCTGGATCTGGAGCAAGCCCTCAGCTCAGAGGGGACCCAGGAGAGCGAGGTCAAGTCGCTGCTGCTGCTGCTGCGGCAGCAGCCCCAGCCCTTCCTGGTGCTGATGCAGAGCCTGGACACTCCAGCAGCCAACAGAGCCCTGCACCTGGCCGTTCTGAGGTGATGCGGTGGTGACAGGTCGGGGGGTGGAGGGAGAGGGGTCTCTGAGACTCGCTGCATATCTCTCCTTCCACCACTGCTCCCCAGAATCCTGATGCGGCTGGTGGACTTCCCTGAGGCACTGCTGCTCCCCTGGCACGAGGCCATGGATGCCTGCATGGCCTGCCTGCGGTCCCCAGACGCTGACCGAGAGGTACCCCTGCCCTGCTTGGGGTGGGGGGGGGATGCTGAAGGCAGGGGACGCAAGGCAGTCTCTGATGAGGCAGACCTCCTGGGTGGGGCTCTGAAGGGCACAGCGGAGCATTGTGCCCTTGGTTTGGGTTTGGCTTTAAAATTGACTTTTATTTCTTTAAGTATGTAATACATTCACACAATTCACAAATCAAAACGATATAATAAGCTATATACTGAATTCTCACTCCCACCTGAATCCCTGTTTTCCATGGGCCCCTTATATATCCTCCCTGTGTTTCCTTATGCAAATATAAACCAACCCCAATGTGCGATCTTATTTGCCAGCTCCTTTTCTACACAAAAGGGTATGTCCACATGACATCAAGAGCCTCAGTGGGTACAGGAGACGGAGGAGACCATCACATCCCAGAGTCCCCTGCCACAAAGACATCCCGGGCACAGAGGCTGGGGCGGGTCAGAGAACTAGGGTCCTGGTGCAGTGGGTGTCTGCAGCATACACCTTGGCGGGGTAGACTCGCTGTGCGCACACACACTGGTCCCTCTCGGCCCCTCCCCGCCCACAGGTGCCTGCTTAGGGCCTGAGGATCGCAAAGTGCAGCCCCACAGCTGGTTCTTGGGACAGTTGGGCCGGAAGAGAAACACGCTGTGGTGCTGTCTGCACCTCCTGCAAACATAATCAGGAGTGGAGAACGCCAGGGGGGCAGAGCACCTCCTGGCTTTTCCATTTCAGTTTGTCTTTGGTTCTCTCACTCCGCCCAGCCCTTGTGTCTTCCCCATCCCTGTCATTTTACTTCCTCACTCTGTCTTGTTCACGGCAGTAGCCCCAGCACCCAGCACCCAGTGGGTGTATAGTAACCACTACTGCAGGTGCCCCTGTGGCCGGTGCCTTGTCCCCTTTATTCACTCCCCTGCCCACACCCCAGGTGCTCCAGGAACTGATCTTCTTCCTGCACCGCCTGGCCTCCGCGAGCAGGGACTATGCCGTGGTGCTGAATCAGCTGGGAGCCCGCGATGCCGTCTCCAAGGCCCTGGAGAAGCACCTGGGGAAGCTGGACCTGGCCCAGGAGCTGCGGGACATGGTGTTCAAGTGTGAGAAGCATGCCCACCTCTACAGGAAGCTCACCACCAACATCCTGGGAGGCTGTATCCAGGTCAGGGGGAAGGATGGAAGCTGTGGGTTCACACATGGTAAGAATATGAAGCTGAGCAGTGGAGGGGCGGGCGTGTTTCTGAAGTTGGGAGAGGCAGGTGAGTCTAGTAACCCTGGGGCTTTGTTCTCCACGCCTCTGCCCATGTGGACCTGCTCTGCCTGTGGCGCGGAGGAAGTTCCATTGCTGCTGGGTCTTTCTCCATACGTGTTCCTGTTTCTCCGTGTTCCTCCCTCTCCTTGTGCCCCTTCTCTCCGATGTTCCGGCTGCAGATGGTGCTGGGTCAGATCGAAGACCACCGACGAACCCACCGACCCATCAACATCCCCTTCTTTGACGTGTTCCTCAGATATCTGTGCCAGGGTCCGTGCCTGTCCCCACGTCACTCGTGCCCCCATACCTGCGTCTGTTTTCCCTCCACATCTACCGGGCTGTGACCGCCACCCCCTCCCACCGCCCCCAGGCTCCAGTGTGGAAGTGAAGGAGGACAAGTGCTGGGAGAAGGTGGAGGTGTCCTCCAACCCGCACTGGGCCAGCAAGCTGACGGACCGCAACCCCAAGACCTACTGGGAGTCCAACGGCAGCACCGGCTCCCACTCCATCACCGTGCACATGCGCCAGGGCGTCCTCATCAGGTAACAGGCTCCATGCATGTACTTGGCCACCCTACACTTGCTCACGATTTCCGTGTTTGTCTTGGGCGAAGCACCACCCCCGTGAACATGACCAAAGGGTCCCCTTGGCTCCGTCTGCAAGGATATGACTGGTTCCAGTTCCAACTGGTTCCTCTCCCTGCTCCCAGGCAGCTGACTCTGCTGGTGGCCGGCGAAGACTCGAGCTACATGCCGGCCAGGGTGGTGGTGCTCGGGGGCGACAGCGCCAGCTCTCTTAACACAGAACTCAACTCGGTAGGGACCCCTGTGCTGTGAGACCAACCCTCACAGGATCAACCCTCCTGCCCAGACTCCTACATTCCTCTCTGCCTTGGGCCCCATAGAAAGCAGAGGCCTTTATCCCTGTGCCTACGTGATGGCATCAGGCCCTGAACGGTGAGGGTGGCAGCAGCACCCTTGCATCAGGGCCTCCCACGTCCTGGGCTGGGAAGGGAGGGACACCGCAAGGGACAGGAACAGACTGTGCTCTCAGCACTCCCATCCACACACGGAGGTGACAGCCTCCCCCGCCCCCCACAGGTCAACGTGATGCCCTCCGCCCGCCGGGTGGTCCTCCTGGAGAACCTGAACCGCTTCTGGCCCGTCATCCAGATCCGCATAAAGCGCTGCCAGCAGGTAGGGCAGGCGTGAGGTGTGGCTCCCGGGCACCGGGCTCTTGCCCTGCAGCTGTTGCAGATCTTGGGCCAGAGCGCCAGCTGGGTGGTGGGCAGCTCCAGGAGTGAGGCCTGAGGGTGTGGCTGACGGCAGCCCCTCCTGAGGAGACTGTGCACCAGGTGAAGCAGGCCCGTGCGCCTTGCAGGGCGGCATCGACACGCGCATCCGGGGGTTGGAGGTCCTGGGCCCCAAGCCCACGTTCTGGCCAGTGTTCCGGGAGCAGCTCTGTCGTCACACACGCCTCTTCTACATGGTTCGGGCGCAGGCCTGGAGTCAGGACATAGCGGAGGACCGCAAGCGCCTCCTGCACCTGAGTTCTAGGTGTGTGCGAGCATGTGTGTGCCTGTGTGTGCGAAAGGTGAGAGGTCACAGGTGGCGGCTGGGCGGGCTCCGTGGCGGGTGGGAGAGAGAGTTAACGTGCCTGGGGAGGGGCTGGAGTGTTCTGTAGTCTGAGGAGGGAAGGAAAGAGTAAAAACGAGATTGCTTTGGTGCCCTGGGAATGGAATGTGCCAGTTAACTTGGGGGGGCGGGGGTTGCCAAGTACCCAGTGGGGATTTGGTCTGGGTGGACACTGGGGCCACTTATGACACCTTCCTCCTTCCTCCTTCCTCCTCATCCCCAGACTCAACGGGGCTCTGCGCCAGGAGCAGAATTTTGCTGATCGCTTCCTCCCTGACGACGAGGCCGCCCAAGCGCTGGGCAAGACCTGCTGGGAGGCCCTGGTCAGCCCCCTGGTGCAGAACATCACCTGCCCCGGTAACCATCCGACCCCTGACCCCTTTGCCATCCAGTTGTCGGCCCCACTAACGGGCCTCTTCATGCTCTACCCTAGAGCCACCGGTTTTTGCTCTTGTCCCTTTTGTGACCTACGCTTGTATTTGGAAACCCAGTGTCCCTCTTCTCACAGCCCAGGGGCCACCTCCTTTCCCATGTCTCTCAGGTGCCAGCCGACCCCATAAGATCAGAAGGGGCCTTGCTACCTCCCTCCCCCAGATCATTCTGTCCACTGCTCTTTCTCCACCCGCCAGTCCTGCCAGCCTCCCCCATGGCCCTGCAGACATGCCCTGCTGTGGCTTCTTTTCTCTGCCTCCAGATGAGGACGGCGTCAGCCCCCTGGGCTGGCTGCTGGACCAGTACCTGCAGTCTCGGGAGGCGGCCCACAACCCTCAGAGCCGCGCGGCAGCTTTCTCCTCGCGGGTGCGCCGCCTCACCCACCTGCTGGTGCACGTGGAGCCCTGTGAGGTGCCCGCTGCGGCGGGGGCCGCCCCTCGGCCCAGTGAGTACCAGAGGACTCGGGCGGGAGCTCGGTGGGGGCATTGCCCTGTGTGCCCCCACTCATTCTACGGCTTTTGTCCCTCCTCACCCTACCCCTCCCTGTGTGCTCAGCCTATTCCTCTTCCAAGTGTGTGTCCCCCCACCAGGAGCATCATTTGGGGTGGTAGCATGTCGGGAAAGGCCCCCGGGCTCAGCCTTGAATGGGGACCCAGGAGCTGAAGGGCTGCCCCCACCTTCCTCCGCCCTCCCTGTCTCCACAGACGGCAGAAACAGAAGCCACGACTGGGGCTCCCTGGCTACCCCGGGGCTTCCCAGCAGCATCGTGAAAAACCTGACCCGCTGCTGGCAGGCAGCGGTGGAGGAGCAGGTGGGCAGGGCGGGGCGGGGCGAGGAGGGAGGGAGGGAGGAACTGCCATGGTGTGGGGTGGCCTCCTCACGCTGCTGCCCCTTCCCCCCAGGTGAACAGTTTTCTGACCTCACGCTGGCGGGATGACGACTTTGTGCCACGCTACTGTGAGCAGTTTAATAATCTGCAGAAGTCCAGCTCCGAGCTGTTTGGGCCACGGGCAGCCTTCTTGCTGGCGCTGCAGAACGGCTGTGCTGGGGCCTTGCTGAAGCTCCCTTTTCTCAAAGCTGCCCACGTAAGCCTCCCACCTCGCCTCTCCCTTCCCCACCTCAGAAGGGCCCACCTTCCATTCCCATTCAGTAAGCAGCATGCACTGGGACATAACCATGTTGTTGTTGTTTGGGCTTTTATGTGTATATCCATGCTATCAAAAATTCAAAGAAAAGCCCTGGCCAGTTGGTTGGAGTGTCGTCCCATAGACTAAAAGGTTGAGGGTTCGATTCCCTGTCAGGGCACATACTTATGTTTCCAGTTTGATCCCTGTTCGAGGACCACAGGGGAGGCAACTGATTGATGTTTCTCTCTCTCACACTGATGTCTCTCTCTTTCTCCCTTTCTCTCTAAAATCAATAAACATATATTTTTTAATTCAAAGAAAAAGCATAGTGACCCACAGCATGCCATCCTAATATATGTTGATAAACTTTCTCCTATTTGAATGCATGACTTAACAGTTCACTCATGAGTACCTAAAATGCCGTATCCTGTTTCCCTTGATCGTTACATTAAAAGCCTTTGCCAGTGTTGCTATTTGCACTCATTTTTTCTTTGTGCCTAAATTCCATCTAATGGATGTACTATAATTTATTCCTTCATTCGCATCATCCCATAAATATTTAACAAGCGCTTAAAATGTGCTAAGAGTTGAAGATAGACGAAGTCTGTCCCCTCAAAAATTTCGTCTTCTAGGAAAGACATGGAATTAAGCAGATGATAAACTAAAATGTTACAGGCTCTCTGGTAAGCAAGGAAGGACGCAGTGGGAGCGTGAGGCAGCGGCTGCCCGAGCTGCTTTTGGTCGTTTTGTTTCATTAGTGAGGCTGCAGCGTGACCATTTTTGTACATATAACGTATTTCCTCATATTAAATTATGGTTGCTAGCCCTGGCCAGTGTGGCTTGGTTGGGCATATTCCCGTTCAGGGCACATGCCTGGGTTTCGGACTCATTACCCAGTAGGGGGCATGTAGGAGGCAGCCCATTGATATTTCGCTCTCACATCAATGTTTCTCTCTCTCCCTCTCCCTCTCATTAATACAAGTGTTAATGACTTTATAAAACAGTTTTATGGCCCAGCCAGCTCAGTGTTGAACATCAACCTGTGAACCAGGAGGTCACACCTTGATTCTCTATCAGGGCACATGCCTGGGTTGCCGGCTCAATCCCCAGTAGGGGGCGTGCAGGAGGCAATCGATCAATGATTCTCTCTCTCCCTCTCCCTCTCTGAAATCAATAAAAACATGTTTTGAAAAAGTTTTATGAAAGTGTTGACCAATTTATGAAGCTTTGAGCCATTCGTATCTACTGCATCAGACCCCCTCACTTGCTCCCACCCACTAACCCACTCATGGTTTTCCTGTGCTCTTCCCACTGCCCAGGTGAGTGAGCAGTTTGCCCGGCACATTGACCAGCGGATCCAGGGCAGCCGGATTGGTGGGGCCCGGGGGATGGAGATGCTGGCGCACTTGCAGCGATGCCTGGAAACCGTCCTGATTTTCTCTGGCCTGGAAATAGCCACCACCTTTGAGCATTACTACCAGTGAGTGTGGGCCTCGGGAGTGGGAGGTGGGGGGAGGCAGGCCGACAGAGGGGTCTGGGAGCCTGGAGGCCTGGAGCAGGAGGCTGGGCCGTGCCGAGTGCCCACACTGAGGCCGGGCCTGGGCTGTGTGTGCTGCAGGCACTACATGGCGGACCGTCTCCTGAGCCTGGGCTGCAGCTGGCTGGAGGGGGCCGTGCTGGAGCAGATCGGTGCCTGCTTCCCCCACCGCCTCCCCCAGCAGATGCTGCGGACCCTGAGCACCTCTGAGGAGCTGCAGCGCCAGTTCCACGTCTACCAGCTCCAGCGGCTGGATCAGGAACTCCTGAAGCTGGAGGACACGGAGAAGAAAATACAGGTGGGTGCCAGGGGAGGGAGGAGCAGATGGGAGGCTCGGAAAGCAGAGAGGCATGGAGCAGACCTGGGAGGCCCCCGGCTTTTGGGAACCTGTGTTCCTTCTTCTGGTGGCCAGGAGGCCAGTGGCAAGGAGCACGCGGGAGCGCACGAAGAGGAAGCTGAGGAAGCCGGGGCCGCAGCAGCCGCAGAGGTGACGGAAGAGGAGGAGGAGGAGAACGAAGACCTCTACTATGAAGGGGCAATGCCGGAAGTGTCTGTGCTGGTCTTGTCACCACGCTGCTGGCCCACTGCCTCCATCTGCCACACGCTGAACCCCAGAACCTGCCTGCCCTCCTACCTGAGGGGCACTTTGAACCGATACTCCAACTTCTACAACAAGAGTGAGGAGCGGAGCGAAGGAAACGGGGGTGGGGAGGCTGCGATGCTGGGGAAGAATTGGGGGTTGGGGCGGGCCCTGGGGTTGGGAGGCTTGATGGGGTAGACTTGAGAAGAAAGGGCAGGAGCTTAGGTTTGGGGCAGGGGGTGGGGCTATTAGGCACTAGGTCGCTGAACTATTGCCTTCTGAACATAAGACCCAGACTCTCTTTGTGGGTGGTGAGGAGGATGGAGGCAGGAGGCACTGAGGCCCCCAGAAAGGGCTCTCTTTCTCTCCCTCTGTGGTAGGTCAGTCACTGTACCCCAGCTCCCCCTGGGCTGGGCAGTGACACCGGAGGGGGATGAGAATCAGACCTACCTTCAGGGGGTCCCAGACTAACCAGGGAGACATGCCTTCTCTCTCAGGGGATCCCAGGCAATGGGAGCCCCTGCGCTTCCTCACTTTGTGGTTTTGTCTCCCTAAACTATGGGGGACTCCTCGAAGGCGCGGACCAGAGCCTGCCTGGGACAGAGGGCACTGAGGCCCCCATCCTCCTCCATCCTCCTCACCACCCACAAAGAGAGTCAGGGCTAGGCACGTGGTGGGCTCCCCGGTGCCTGAGGCTCCCCTGGCGGGAGCAGAGAAGGCTGAGCTCCAGAGAGCTCAGGCCAGGAGCCTGTGTCCACACATGCTGGGCCACACGCTCTGCAATTAGCGGGGCCAAAGCTTAATCAATGGTGTGCCCTCACCAGGCCAGAGCTACCCTGTCCTGGAGCAGGGCCCGCAGAGGCGGCTGCAGTGGACGTGGCTGGGCCGGGCCGAGGTGCTGTTTGGGGACCAGACCCTGCATGTGTCCACCGTGCAGATGTGGCTGCTGCTCTATCTCAACAACCTGAAGGTGGTCCAGCTGTCTGCTCCTCCCTGCTCTCTCCCACCTCATCTCCCATCTTTTTCCCTAAACATTGACTCCTGCCCTCCTTCCCTCCACCCTCTCCGCTCCACCCCGTGAGGAAGCCCTGAACGACCCCCCCTTCCCTAGGCGGTCTCCGTGGAGAACCTGCGGGCCCTCTCGGGGCTCCCTGCAGACACCCTGAATCAGGCCGTTGGGCTTCTCACCTCCTCACGAGGCCCCCTGGACCTTCACGAGCAAAAGGACGTCCCAGGAGGTGTGTGCTGAGGGCGGAGGGGCTGAGCCGGGAGGCGTGTGCTGAGGGCGGAGGGGCTGAGCCGGGAGGCGTGTGCTGAGGGCGGAGGGGCCTGAGCAGGTCGGCCTGGTCATGGGCCGCCTCCCGAGTGCCTAGTGCTCGTTTCAGGTGTGCTCAAGATTCGAGATGACAGCGAGGAGCCCAGGCCAAGGAGGGGCAACGTGTGGCTCATCCCCCCTCAGACGTACCTGAAAGCTGAGGATGAAGAGGGCCGGAACCTGGAGAAGAGACGGAACCTTCTGAACTGCCTCATCGTCCGAATCCTCAAGGCCCACGGGGACGAGGGGCTGCACATTGGCCAGCTTGTCTATCTGGTAGGCGGGTGGGGGTGGGCAGGGGTGATGGAGCTTTGGGGTGGGGGGTGCCGTCCACAGAGGGAGGTGGGCCCACATTTGAAGCCTCTGGTTCCCTGTGGTCCTGGGAGGGTTGAGGTTGGGGTGCACCTGGTGCCCTTGGAGCTCGTTGCCCTGGCAGCTTGTGCTTGGAGTGGAAGCTAGACGTGGGAGAGCTGGGTGTCTGACCTGTTATCCCCCTCCCTTCTCCATACCAGGTGCTGGAAGCGTGGCAGAAGGGCCCCTGTCCTCCCAGGGCTTTGGTCAGCGGCCTGGGTAGGGGGTCTGCCTGCAGCAGCACTGATGTCCTCTCCTGCATCCTGCACCTCCTGGGCAAGGGCACGGTGAGACGCCGTGATGACCGGCCCCAGGTGCTGTCCTACGCAGTCCCCGTGACGCTGATGGAGCCTCACACCGAGTCCCTGAACCCGGGCTCCTCAGGCCCCAACCCACCCCTCACCTTCCACACCCTGCAGATTCGATCTCGAGGTGTGCCCTATGCCTCCTGCACCGTCACCCAGAGCTTCTCCACCTTCCGGTAGCCCTGCAGATGGGACTAGGGCTAGGCAGGGCCCGGCTTCCTACAGAAATAAAATGCAGGAGTTGGAGTACGCGGCCTGTGTGGTGACTGCTGGGGATCTGGCAGGCTTCACTGGCTAAAAGGGAAGAAGAGTCCTCTGGTTCTGAGGCCGTCTCGTGCCGTCCAGGAGTCACTAGGGTGAGGTGACAGCGTGGGGAGAATCGTGCAGGGAGGGAGTCAGGTGTGACTTAGCATCGGCCCCTCAGCAGGGGATTAAGTGGACAGGGATGGATCGCCACCCCTTCTCAGAGGGTGTGTGGTCAGAAGTGCTTTCACCTGGTGGGCTGCAGGCTCAAGCCTATTTTTTTAAAAAATGTATTTTATTGATTTTTCACAGAGAGGAAGGGAGAGGGATAGAGAGTTAGAAACATCGATTAGCTGCCTCCCCGCATACCCGCTCCTGGGGATGTGCCTGCAACCAAGGTACATGCCCTTGACCGGAATCGAACCTGGGACCCTTCAGTCCACAGGCTGACGCTCTATCCACTGAGCCAAACCGGTTCTGGTGGCTCCAGCCCATTTTGCCACACGCTGGACGGCATGTAACGGGCAGATTATCAGACAGGGCTCCACTTTCCTTGTGGAGTTGGCCCAGTCACTGTGGCATTCTCACAAGCACTGGATGTGGGAGCATTTGATATGGTAAAGATTTTGCCAAAGGCCACCATACCCAGCAGTGAGTGCACCTGGCCTAGGTAAGGCCGACAGAATGAAGGTGAGGTGAAAGACCCTGGCAGGCACCCAGGGGCCTGCATGCGGGCCTGTCCAGATGCCTTAGGATCTGGGTTGGAAGCAGATGGAACTGCAGCCCCTGTGAATTCCTCGTCGCCACACAGAGCTGCCCACTGTCCCCAAAGCTCGATCCCTGCTCTGTAGGCAGGCCTGTGCTGCTATGATTGCTGCCCTGGCACCACTCACACTGAGGGAGGGCAGGTGAGGCTACGGGACCCAGTGCCAGCGCTGGAGCTCTGCCTCTTGGCAGGGGCAGTAGGAGAGGAGGGAAGGAGTATCCCAGGCATCCAGAGTTCATGGTTCTTGCAGCCAAGAAGTGACTAGGAGAAAGCTTCAGAAGGAAGGAGGTGGTGAAGGGTTGAGTCAGGTGGTGAGAGAGGGCACAGAGGCCAGACAGAGAACTGGGTGCCACCCAGGACTGAGATTTGGAATAGAATCTGCAAGAGAAAAAGAGGTCAGGGTTTGAGAGTCGGGGTGCCCAGGACGAGGCAACAAACCAGAGGGCCAACAGGGTGGACAGGGCGGGCCTGGCCTTACCTTGCTCTGCAGTAGGGTGGCCCAAGGCACTGTCGGTGGCCTGTTGGTCTGCCTATTCATAAGGCAGAGGACAGGCAGGCAGCAGCAGGCTGGGGCTGCTGGGCCCCAGGGCACAATAGGGTTGCTGCAGCTTCTCACTGGGGAACCTCCCCCCTCTGAGCCAGAGATCATGGCCTCTCTTATTGGTCCAGGCCGTGCCTGTGTGTGTGTGTGTGTGTGTTTAATCCTCATCAGAGGATATTTTCTTCAGTGATTTTTTTTTTAAATATATTTTATTGATTTTTTACAGAGAGGAAGGGAGAGGGATAGAGAGTTAGAAACATCGATGAGAGAGAAACATCGATCAGCTGCCTCCTGCACATCTCCTACTGGGGATGTGCCCGCAACCCAGGTACATGCCTGTGACCGGAATCGAACCTGGGACCCTTCAGTCCGCAGGCCGACGCTCTATCCACTGAGCCAAACCGGTTTCAGCTGATTTTTTTTTTTTTTTAAGAGAGAGCAGAAGGGAGCAAGGGGGAGAGAGAAATAGTGATTGGTTGCCTTTGACATGCACCCCAAATGTGGGACTAGGGATTGAACCTGCAACCCAGGTACGTGCTCTTGACCGGGAATGGAAGGGGAGACCCTTAGGGGTGCAGGCCGACGCTGTAACCACGGAGAACGATGGCCAGGGCAGGCCGTGCCTGTTCTCGAGGTAGCCTTTATGCCCACAGCTTTTCGCTCTTCTGCTCTCTATGCGCCTATTTTTCCCCACCAGAGACCCAGAGCCCCTGGGCTGGAGTAGCCAGGCCAGCATGCACTGCGTGTAGGGGACAAGGTGAGTCTTTCTCCCCCTCCACCCATGTTGCTGCTGCCTCCTTGGCTCCTGCGTGGGCTGAGCTCCACACCACACCACCAGCCTTCCTCACTGCCTCCTTCAACCCCTTATTCATCCTCAGTCACCTACCTGCCCCTCAGCCTCCCACAGGGGACCTACCTGCTCATCTGCAATGGACGAGTCTCCAGCAATTCTTAAGGGAAGGACATACCAGCTGTGGCCCCAAAACTGCATGTTCCTGTCTGCAGTCCAGCTCCTGTGTTGCCCACTGTCCTTAGCACACAATCTGACCCACCCCCAGACTTTGCCCACATTCAGCCATCCAGTGAGCAGTCCTGACGCTGCCCTTCTCGCCAGCACCACCAAAGATCTGAGCCTCTTCGTCTGCCCGCAGGACTTTCCATCCCTAAAGGGCAAACCTTGGATGAAGTTTGCTACCCTGACCCACTGTGAGACCATCCCCACAGCCTCAGTTCCTTGTATCCCTACAGCTGGTTTGCACATTAAGGACCACATATTGATTCCATTTATATGAAATGTCCCAAAATAGAGACAAAGTGGTTTAGTGGTTTCCTAGACCTGGGGGGACTGGGAAGACATGGGAAGTGACTACTAGAGTGTATGGGGTTTTTTGGGGGTTGTCGAAAATGCTACAAAATTGTGGTGATGGCTGCATGATTCTGTGACTCTACTAAAACCATTGTATTGTACATTTTATTTATTTTTTTTAATATATTTTATTGATTTTTTACAGAGAGGAAGGGAGAGAGATAGTTAGAAACATCGATGAGAGAGAAACATCGATCAGCCGCCTCCTGCACACCCCCCACTGGGGATGTGCCCGCAACCCAGGTACATGCCCTTGACCGGAATCGAACCCGGGACCCTTCAGTCCGCAGGCCGACGCTCTATCCACTGAGCCAAACCGGTTTCGGCTACATTTTATTTTTTTAATATATTTTTTATTGATTTCAGAGAGGAAGGGAAAGAGAGAGAGATACAGAGATTAGATAGGTAGATAGATAGATAGATAGATAGATAGATAGATAGATAGATAGATAGATAGATATTAATGATGAGAATCATTGATTGGCTGCCTCCTGCATGTCCTACACGGATTGGAGCCCACAATCCGGGCATGTACCCTGACCAGGATTCAAACCGTGACCTTCTGGTTCACAGTTGATGCTCAACTGCTGAGCCACACTGGCCAGGCAAATTGTACATTTTAAATAGGTAAAGAGGCCGAAACCGGTTTGGCTCAGTGGATAGAGCGTTGGCCTGCGGACTGAACGGTCCCAGGTTCGATTCCGGTCAAGGGCATGTACCTGGGTTGTGGGCACATCCCCAGTAGGGTATGTGCAGGAGGCAGCTGATCGATGTTTCTCTCTCATCGATGTTTCTAACTCTCTATCTCTCTCCCTTCCTCTCTGTAAAAAATCAATAAAATATATTTTAAAAAAATAGGTAAAGTGTACGGAATATATGAATTCTATCTCAATAAATCTGTTACCAATGGGGAAGAAAAACACAGAACAAAAGAAAAGCCCACCTAAACAAATCCACAGCTGAAGTTCAGAGCTGTCCATTGTCTCCTCTGCACCCTTGAAGGGAAAAGTCGCAGTTTGAAGGCTTAGGGCCAGTCCAGCCTGAAGTGGACATACGTTTTCTTGACCACCTTCATCTGAACCCCCTTCTCATGCTTGGAAACTCCCCATCATAAATCTAGATAGAAGATAGCATCCACCTCCCACCATATAAAAGACCAGATACTTGCTTTCCCAGCATCCCCGTGCAGCCATGTGACTGAGGCGTGGCTAATCCGATGCCTCTGCTGGGAATTGCTCAATCAAGAGCAAAGCAGGAGGGAAAGTGGGGAGTACCCTAGGTGGCAGCAATGACATCTTCACATCAGCACTCTGGTCCCAAGGTAGAACTTGGAGTGCTTTTAACTGCTCAGACCCCCCCTCTGCACCCCACACACACTTTTTTGAGCTCTTCTCCAATCTTCTGTGTTTCAATGAGCCTAATAGTTAAATGGCCTTTTTCTGCTTTTATCAGCAAGAAGCTGTTCTGTGGCTTTAAAGTAGTATTGATACGTGTCATCCGGACTGCAGCACTAGATCCCTCACTCCCTCAGGGCAAGGCAAGCTATCCTGACAGCTACAGCCCTCCGCTTCCACCCAGTGGGAGTGGAGCATCAGAAGCTTCATCTTATATTTCTGTCATCAGAACAGCTTTCACCCCATCCCAGAAGCATCCCGCAATAGACGTCCTAGTTTCTAATTCTGTCTCTCTCCCTTTTCTTTATAGCGGTTTTTTTTGTTAGTCTTTCTAATGTCTTACTAATTTCTTATGATTTAATATTTTTTTTCAATCCTGCTTGGAATTTCCTGATTGTTAGCGTTTATAAACTTCAATTCTCGAAAATTCTCAGACTCTTTATTCACTCCTGGAACTCTGGTTACGTCATACCTTCTCACTCCATCTCCAGTGGTTTTCCAGCCTCTTTGCCGTAGTTTCCATTTCTTTGTATCCCTGGGCTCCAGCTGTGTAACTTTCTCAGCTCTACTTCAGGTTCATTCTCCTTTTAGGTGTCTAACTTGCTGCTTAACCATTAAGTTTCTCAATTCATATAGCGTATTTTTCTGTAGGGAGTGGCTATAGGTGTTGGATTGACCTGTGGCAGGGCCACACACAAGTTTCAGCTTGGAGGGCAGAGCTCTCCTAACATAATTAAGCTTGACCTTATAGTCCTCCCTAGCTCCTTCCTAGGTAGCTAACGGGCTATGGGAGGTGCAGCAAGTGCTACCAAAACAAGGTGAAACTCACAAGAACATTGTAAACATGTTGACCACTTCCCTTGTTTTGCTTTGTGGACTCTGACTATAAAATAAAGCTTCAGCTTGCAGGCCGTGGAGCTGTCTCTCCATCAGAGAAGCAGCATCCCATGCCCCAGCTGTATTCTTTTTTTTTTTTTTAATATATTTTATTGATTTTTTGCAGAGAGGAAGGGAGAGGGATAGAGTTAGAAATATCAATCAGCTGCCTCCTGCACACTCCCTACTGGGGATGTGCCTGCAACCAAGGTACATGCCCTTGATCGGAATCGAACCTGGGACCCTTCAGTCTGCAGGCTGACACTCTTATCCACTGAGCCAAACCGGTTAGGGCCCAGCTGTATTCTCTTGTCTGTCTTCAATCCTTCACCGCCCCTCCTCAGGCTCACTGAACCTGCCCATGCTGAATGCAGCACATTTTTCATTTTGAAGTTTTACTTTAATCAAACCAATCTGGTCCTTTCTTATAGTCTTTTCATTAGTCATACTTTTTCTTTAAACATTTAAAGACATTTTATATTTTGTACTTTCAACTTCTGTCTTTGCTGTTCAGATTCTGTTACCTGTTGTTCCTAATGTTCCCTCTTGCTGGTGGTGGTTTCTTTCCTTGTGTGCTGGTGTTTCATTGTGAACACACAGCCCTTGAGATTTTATGTGAAGGAATTCCTGCAGGCCTGGGTTTCCAGTACAGTCCTAAGAGAGAACTGCATTTGCTCCTGCTGGGTGCCTGGAGGCACTACCAACCCCAGACCACTCTGAATGACCAGGTTGAAGATTTTTCCAGCCCAAATGTGTAATATGAATTCTAGACCCAAACAGTATTGGGAGCCAGCTGTGCTGACATTACTGGGAATGCAATTTTTGTCCCCATCTCCTACCTCCCCTTGCATCCAAAACAAAAGCAAAGTAGGTGAGTTGTGGGATTGGTTCACTCTCGGATCTGCTTTTGGGGCTTGATCTGACTTCTCACTTTGTAGGAGCCTTAGATTTTGGCCCCTTAGACAGTACTTCCTAAGACAGTAATTTAACCCCCCCCCCCCCCACACACATACACACAAAGCAGATGAGCGACAAGAATGTTTATTAACTGGCTCCTACATAAAGTCCCAGTCCTGGAAGCCGTCAACAGACTCCATGGCCTTCACTAACCTAAGGTCACTGACCCTTTTTTTCCTCTGTCAGAATTATTGATTTCACAGGGGCTGGGAATGTTCAGCCTGCGGGCCATAGAAGGCCCATGGCATCACTTGGTCGGGCCCTGCCACGGCATCAGGGGTGAGTTAATTAAATGTTTGATCAAATACGGCCGCTAATTTTTAAACTGATGATACTGGATGGCCCATGAATGATGTTATAAATATACAAATGGCCCTTGGCAGAAAAAAGGTTCCTATCCCTGGTTTAAGGCAAGGATGGGAGGACACGAGTACATGATGAACCAGATTCAAGCAGAGGAGTGTGGCATGGCGAAGGCTGAGCTGTTCCTGTCCATCCCTGGGCAGCCCAAGAACCCTTTAGTCATTGCTGAGCCAATCTAGTTCAAGGGCAGCTGTGATCCTTGTCCTTGAAGGGGAAAGACCCAGAATAGGCCAAGCCCCAGTCTGTCCCCACAGACCCAGTTCTCACTGAGGCAGTGGCAGAGCTGAGGTCAGTTCCTATTAGTCCTTATTCAAAGGGAGATGTCGCCTGTCTTTGCCTGCGTTTCGGCGCCTTTTTCGACTCAAGAAGCTGTCTAGCTTCTTGCTGCGTTTCAGCTCCTTGAACTTCTCAGCTAGGACCAGCTGGCGCTGTTCAGCTAGAGGGTCGGGAGAAAGCAAGCTGGTAAGCAAAAGCAGAGCACCACCCTTTCCCTGTTCCCCAGTCAGTCATTCTCAACCCCTCTGCTGGGAAACATGACTTAAGAGTTCATGGTGTGTGCAAGCAAGCTGTCTTTTTCTATGATTCCTTCTTTCACAACGCAACGACTGTGAGCTTCTACGTGCCCAGTGCAGCAGATCGGGGGAGTACAACAGAGAAAAAAGCGACACCCTGCCCTGGCCACGTAGCTCAGTTGGTTACATGGTCATTCAGATATGCCAACGCTGTGGGTTTGATCCCTGGTAAGGGCACATACAAGAAACAAGCAATGAATGCATAAATAAATGGAACAACAAATTGATGTTTCTTTCTCCTCCCACTCCTCTCTCTCTGAAAAATCAAAAAACAAACAAACAAAAAACCGTATGGTGTCATATCATTAAAAATAAAATAAATAAAAGCAACACCCCCTGTCGATAATCTGATTAGGGAAATAAGAATGGGCACCTCCTCCCCACAGTATTTCTACTCTCCTCCTAATTTACCATGGGATCCAGCACTCATGCCTCCTTTAGGGCCTGCGACCCCCCAGCCCTGTACCCAACCTGTAACAGCTGTGCCCACTCACATTTCTTCAGGAAGTATGGACGATGGCCCTGCTGGGCCTGCGCCCGCCGCTCCTGCTTCAGAGCCAGGCGCAGCTCCTGCTGCCGCTTCCGCTCCTGCTGTGCCATTTCTTGCTGCTCCTGAGGAGCAAAGATGAGATGGGTGTGAGGGACTGTGATCTACCCCCTGCCTTGAACTACTTTCACCGCCACCCACGACCTGACTCACTCACCATTCGCTGAAGCAGCTGCTGCAGCTTCTCATGCTTCTCCCCTGAACGGTGCTTCTTCAACTGCTTTTTCACAAGCTCCACAGCGGGAAATGATGTGATGGTTAGCATGCTGAAAATGTGAGCTGCACTTCTGTGCCAGGCATTACTCTAAAACAGTGGTTCTCAACCTTCTGGCCCTTTAAATACAGTTCCTCATGTTGTGACCCAACCATAAAATTATTTTCGTTGCTACTTCATAACTGTAATGTTGCTGTTATGAATTGTAATGTAAATTACAATTTACATTACAATTACATTACATTACGTTAAAATTTACATCCTGATATGCAGGATGGTCTTGAGTGACCCCTGTGAAAGGGCCGTTCGACCGCCAAAGGGGTCACGACCCACAGGTTGAGAACCATTGCTCTAAGAGGTTCGCATGTTAACTCAGTAACACTATGAGATAGGAGTTATTAGTTCTTTTTATGATTAGAAAACTGAAGCAAAGCCAAGTTGAGTAACTTGCCAATGGTAAGCTAGTAAACTGATGAGCCAGGATTTGAATATAAGCACCTACTTAGGGAGAATGAAGTCTGCCCATCACTACGCTCCCAGTTCCCTCTGCCCGATTCTAACCCAGCCGTGGGCAAACTACGGCCCGCGGGCCGGATCCGGCCGTTTGAAATGAGTAAAACTAAAAAAAAAAAAAAATCGTACCCTTTTATGTAATGATGTTTACTTTGAATTTATATTAGTTCACACAAACACTCCATCCATGCTTTTGTTCCGGCCCTCCGGTCCAGTTTAAGAACCCATTGTGGCCCTCGAGTCAAAAAGTTTGCCCACCCCTGCTCTAACCTGTGCCCTAGTTTCCCAACCCCAGACACCAGTGACCCAGCCACCAGCCGCATGCAGCACACCTCTTTCTCTTTGGCTCGGATGTCGTTCAGGAATTGATACGTTTTGTCAAACACTTCAGGATTATATTCCCCTGACAAATCGTCAAAGCGGGGGTCCCGGGCTACCTTTGGAGAGAACGGAGAGAATATGAAAATACAGTTCTGTCTCCTTTCACAAGAAAGCACTTCCTGCCTCTTTCTCACCTTCTTACTGATGGAGACAACTTGACGCAAAAATGGCACCCGGACTTTGGCTGACATTTCCAGAGGCCTATGGAGAAATTACAGGACAGGTCCAGGGGACTCCAGTCTTGGCCAAAGGCCTCCCCCCTGCCACCTAAGACAGCAGACACCGACTCAAGGTCCCAGACATCCTCCAACTCCTGGGGCAGGCCTTGCTCCTCACCTGTGCTTATCTGCAACACAGGCATTTTGGACAGGGGGTCTAGAGCCTTGCTTCTTAGTGCTGCTTCCAGCTACCAATTGTTTGTATGCCTTAGTCCCCGCTTGGCTCTGCAATTCCAACAGCTCCTCAAAGGACATGTTAGATGTGTCTGCAGAAGGAGGTGAAGATAGGGGACACACACAATTGAGCTCAGCATTTCCCGCTGCTGGAAAGACATCATTCCATTCTCATTCTTAAGGTAACTGATCCTTTCCAATACCCCATCCAACCAATCCCTACAGGTCCTGGGCAGCATAGGCCGTCATGGTGCTTCATCTAAGTTCCCAACGGTTCCAGCTACCTTGGGGCCTCACCTTGCTAAGGAAGGTGTATATGTAAGGCCAGTGGTGGACCAAGTCACAGTCCCTTTCTTTTAAATTATTCCTTCACA
Source organism: Myotis myotis (assembly GCF_014108235.1). NCBI lineage: Eukaryota > Metazoa > Chordata > Mammalia > Chiroptera > Vespertilionidae > Myotis > Myotis myotis. The sequence goes on from NW_023416379.1 coordinate 85,855,398, forward strand.
GGTTTCCCCAGAAAGGCCTGTCTCCCTTGCCGTTACTGTGGCCAGTGTTCTGGTTCATCCTCTCAGCACCTCACCTGAATCAGTGCTCTAGTCTCCTAACTGGTCTCCCAACCTCCAGTCTTACTCCTCTCAAAGTTATGCTCCCCACTTCAGTTTGAGAGAGACATCTAAAATGTAACTCTGGCCCTGGCCGGTTTGGCTCAGTGGATGGAGCGTTGGCCTTCGGACTGAAGGGTCCCGGGTTCGGTTCCGGCCAAGGGCACGTGCCAGGGTTGCGGACTTGATCCCCAGTGGGGGGCGTGCGGGAAGCAGCTGATCAATGATTCTCTCTCATCATTGATGTTTCTATCTCTCTCCCTTTCCCTTCCTCTCTGAAATCAATAAAGAAATATATTTTTAAAAAATAAAAAATAAAATGTAACTGGTCTTATCACTCCAACCTCATTACCTACTCCCAGATAGACAGACTTCAGATCATGTCACTCCAGAACTCAAACTCCCCAATGCCTTCCATCTTTGCTCAGCGTCAAGGTGGCTGGAAGCCCTAGGGGACCTAGCCCCCAGGTTGCATCTAATCCAACTATTGAAAAAAAACTATTGAAAAAAAAGACCGTACCCCTTTATGTAATGATGTTTACTTTGACTTTATATTAGTTCACACAAACACTCCATCCATGCTTTTGTTCCGGCCCTCCGGTCCAGTTTAAGAACCCATTGTGGCCCTCGAGTCAAAAAGTTTGCCCACCCCTGATCTAATCTCATTTCCTACCAATCTCTTCCTTCCACTCCTCTCGTCAGCTGGCCTCCTGGCAGTCCCTGAGCAGGAAGGTGTTCTCTGCACTTGATGCTGCCTCTGCTTGGAGCGCTTTCTTCAGATACATTTATTACTTCTCCGGCACCTCCTTCAACCACGGCTCAAATGTCACCTACTCAGTGAGGCCTCCTGTGGTTACTTATAATTGTAACCCCTCCCCTGCTTTCTCTCCATAACCTTGTCACCTTCTTGGGAAACTGAGATATAATTCATATGCCATAACATTCACCCTTTTACAATATACAATTCTGCTTTGCTGCCTTTTAATAGATTAATTCACATGTCCTTTTTTTAACAGCCCTTTCTAAATGGTAAGTTCCACGAGGACAGTTTTGGGCTGCTTTATTCACTATTGCATCTCCAGCATCTAGAACTGTGCATGCATACAGATACTCAATAAATGCCTATATATATACCTGCCCTTGACTGGAATCGAACCGGGACCCTTCAGTCCGCAGGCCGACGCTGTCCCCTGAGCCAAACCGGCCGGGGCTGCCCAATCTCCTTCATCCTGACCTGCTGAGTCCTTCCCCAGCCCCCCAGCCCTGGCCTCGGCGCGCTCCCACAGGCGTCTCAGCCCCGGGGAAATCTCCATCCTCCCTTTAAGAAACCGCTCAGATGTCCCAGCCCAGGAAGCACCCCCTCCCCACTTCCCACGGCGCTGCGGGCGCTCCGCGCGGGCCTTTGGAGAACTTCGCAGGCTCTCGGGACCTGGCTGCGGCTCGGACACCGCACCGGGCGGGGAGCCCGGACCTGCGCTCCTCCCGCCCCGGGGCCTCCCCCTCCCGCAGGCCCCCGGCCCCCGCCGTCCTCCCGCCCCGCGGCCCACCGGCCTCCCCCTTCCGCGGGTCCCGGCCCCCGCCGTCCTCCCGCCCCGCGACCTCCCCCTCCCGCAGGCCCCCGGCCCCCGCCGTCCTCCCGCCCCGCGGCCCACCGGCCTCCCCCTTCCGCGGGTCCCGGCCCCCGCCGTCCTCCCGCCCCGCGGCCTCCCCCTCCCGCAGGCCCCCGGCCCCCGCCGTCCTCCCGCCCCGGGGCCTCCCCCTCCCGCAGGCCCCCGGCCCCCGGCGTCCTCCCGCCCCGCGGCCTCACCCTTCCGCAGGCCCCCGCCGTCATCTCCGCTATCCCCGGCCCCGAGGGGAGAGCCGGCGGCGGGCCCGGCGCGGGACCTCGCTCTCGGCATCAGCTCGCACGGCGCGGACCAACGGCGTGGCTTCCGCCCCGGCGGGCCTGCCCCGCCTCTTCCGGCAGCTCAGGAGGCGGGTCCGCATCGGCGGAGACACCACCCCACACGCCCAGTGCCCGCTGCCGGCCGGGCAGGGGCGCCCACTTGACAACGCGGCCACTTTGTCACCTGGACTCCGCGCCGACGAGAAGGTGGGCCAGGCCACGTGGCACTTGACCTGCGAGCGCCCCCTGCCCCGGGCAAGCGCCTGCCACCCCATTCATTCCACACACACACAGATGGTTCGTTTAGAGGTCTTTAATCCATTTTTATAAAATCTGAGCTGGCTGTGAGCAACAGGGTGACAGCAACAGCTCAAGGAAGGGGTAGGATTATCTGCTGGTCCTCGCCTTCCCCGGGTCAGGGCGAAGGAGGTTTCATGGCAACAGCTGCAACTTCTCTCGGCTCCCAATCAACGCTCATGGCTCAAGCGGGGGCAGGGGTGAAAATAGAGCGGGAGGGGAGCTTCTGAGGACCAGACACTGCTTGCTTCTCCCTCTCCATTCTCCCCATTCCCTTCACTTCTCAGAGCCCCGCTGGCCTGGGACAGAGCAAAGTCCAGGAGCAGTTGGAAGAAGGTGGATGGGACAGAGCACCAAGGGAAGGGGCCCTCGGCCCAAGGAGGGGGGGAACCTAGCCCTCCCCCCACAGCTCCCCACTGAGTTCACAGCACAAAAAACACCTCTAGTCCAACAACTCCATGTGGAGGTATACCAGGGTCCAAAGGGGCAGGCGGGTGAGAGACAGGCAGGGGCAGTGAAGACAACAGCAGGCTCAGGAGGGATGGCGGCAAAAACTTCCTTCTACCCATGGGAGGAGACGATGGGGCGACTGATATTGCTGTTGGTGGTCATGGCATTCAGCTCCCACCTGGAAGGCCAACAGTGACAGGTATAAAGGACAGGAGGAACCTCCACCCCAAGCCCAGAATTGCTAACAAAACTATGAACACACCAGTGCCTTCAACTTCCTGAAACCTTAACTACCCACAGCCACCTCTTCCTTACAGCCCTCCTAGATTAACAATCAGGCCCCGCCCACCACCAAATCCAATACCACCCACAGCTCCACCTGCAAGCTCAGGTGGACTTCCTGTTTATGTTTATATATTCTTTTGCCCAACACCTGGAGAAAAGCATGGGTGTATACATCGCAGTAAATTTCCCAACCTATCTTTCCTCTGCTCAGATCCAACCAGGCAGCTCCTCCTACCCCACATCAGGAATGCTCATTTTTGCTCTCAACTACTATCCCTTTCAGAAAGAAGCCTGATTCGTCTCTCCTACCCTCCCACCCCAGGACTTCCCTACTCATCCCATCATATTAAAATTAAATCCCTCTTTTTGACCATTCTGTCATTCTACAAAGATTTACCAATAACCTCCTTAATTCCACTACTCACTATAGTCTACTTGACTTAGGTATGAAAAGGACAATGGCGGGGCTTGCCACCTAGTTCAGTATCTGGTTAAAACTGTAGTCTTACTTTCCCACTCTCACTGACTTGGGCAGAGCCGCAGGGACCCTCAGGGGCCACCACAGAGGAGATATGTCAGTCAGAGCCTCCCCATGAATTCAACTCAGGATCTGAATCCGGAATTCCCCTGGACTAGCCAATCTGCGAAATAAAGGTTGAACTTTCCTCCCTCAGAGTGCTGGCTGATCGTTCTCCCGTGCATTCTGCCACAACAGGTACCTGCATATATGTCACTCCTAGGCCAACCTATGACCCACCAGGTCAGCCTTGCACACACCATGTCACTGAATACTGATCACATAGACCCTCAGCAAGTAAGAGTTAAACTGAACTGATACAAGGAAAAGTACGTGTCGAAGAATGACCCAAAAGGGCATAATTATACACAAAGTACTTTTGGTACTTGACTTAGACCTAAGAGTGAAACTAAAAGGGAGGGGGCTAGGAAGAACCTCCCTTAATTCCAGAACTAAGGTGATTCAGAGGCTCCTAAACTTGTCTTTACTTTGCAGCTAGGTTCTAAGATTTCATCAAACTTTTTCAGCATGTTAACAAAACAACCGTATAGGCTCAGATCTCAGGAAGTGATGCTCCTGAGCTTTGTATGAAAAACAATTGTTTTTTTCATGTAATTTACCCAGTGGACAGTCTGTATCTCCTTCCATCTCATTCTCCACAAGAATTCTATCTCCTCCATATGAGGTCATGCTTGTGCTGCCACTTACCCTCAACCAATCCCTCCTTCCCAACCACTCACTGCACCTGATGTCATGGGGCAAACAGGACTGGTCCAGGTTATACTGAATGACAGCCAGTTTGCACAGGGTCTTCAGACTAGGGCCTTTAGAGGAAGAATGGTAGACAGGGAGAGAGTCACAGCCAAGGAAAGATTCCGTCCTGGATGTCACCACCCAGAGACAGGGACCCCGATGGCAGGAGCACTTTGGGAATAAGTGTACTTACTAAAGTCCAAAATGTGTAAGTCAGAATGATCTATGAGGTCAAACTCATCTCCCAGGCCTTCCTCAGGAGATGGACTGTAGAGATCAAGAGAGAGAGAAAGGAAGGAGGAAAGAATGCTCACGAGACCCTTCTTGCTCAAATGCCTCCCAGTTTAGTCACAGACTTAGGCCTTCCCCGAGCCCTCCCCTCTCCTACTAACCTGGTACCCCCAAAGAGGACAATTTTGTCACCAACAATACAGCAGCACTGGCGCCGGCGTGGACATGGCCCCTTTCCCTTTGGTTCAATCTTTTTCCAGGTAAAGGACACTAAAGAGAAGTTTACATGGAGATTCAATGCCTGCCCTGGCCAGATATCTTCTCCAACCTCAACCTCTCGCCTACTCAGGATTCTTTCTTTCTTTCTTTCCCCCCTCAAGTGCTCCTTGTTTCTCCCTTAGAGGCAGTGTTCTTTACCAGGGTTAAATTTCCACAGGTCATGGAAGTGCCGGTTCAGCCTTGCATTATAGCCACCAAAAATGTACAGTTCCCCATTGTAGCCAACTGGAAGGAGAGAGGAGTGTCAAGAGTGTGAAGACAATGGGTGGGAAGGGGGACTCTGAGGGGCATAACAGACACTCACAGGCCGAGTGGCTCCGGCGCCCCTCGGGCAGCACCGGAGTGGTCGGACAGTCCAGCCAGGTCTCAGTCCTGGTGTCAAAGACTCGGATGCGGTTGCAGTAAATCTCATTGTTGGAATGGAACGGCCCAAATCGGTCAGCGCGACCCCCAAAGACATACATGCGACTGCCCAGCATTGTGGCTGAGTGGAAGTCCCTCCAGCGCGCAGGATTGCCCTGGGCAGGAGCAGAGAGAGGAGTGAGCAAGAAGGCTGGGAAAGGATCTGCTCTCACTATTGAACTTCCTATGGTTTCTTCAATTGAGGGTGGGGGTCTGGGAGAAAGAAGAAAGGGCAGACCTTTGTACAGATAAGGGTCCATGTCATGGTGCTGGTATCCAGCTTGTGAATGTCATTGGAAAAGCAGTCCGCCTGAATGGGAAGAGAAAGGAAGTGAAGGAAGGAATATAAGATTGGGTCAGTAGTCTCTGACCTCCATCCCTCCCCTCAAAAACCTGCAAAACAGCCCCAGCTGATTTGGCTCAGTGGATAGAGCTCCTGGCTTTGGACTAAAGGGTTCCAGGTTCAATTCTGGTCAAGGGCACATACCTCAGTTGCAGGCTTGACCCCCAGCCCTGGTTGGGGCACATGCTGGAGGCAACCAATCGATGTGTCTCTCACATCAATGTTTCTCTTGGTCTCTCCCCCTCCCTTCTACTCTCTCTAAAAATCAATGGAAAAATATCCTCAGGTGAGGATTAACAACAACAAAAAGCCCTGCAAAGCAAGCCAAAGCCTCCCATTCCAGCATTCCCACCCTAAACCTCTACTTGCTTTCCAGACCTACCAGCTGCTCGTAGCCCCCGAAAATGTACATCGTCTTGCCCAAGACACAAGCCGAATGTCCGTCCCGAGCCCCAGGAATTGTTCCTAACACTCGGGGCGTGGACCACTTGTGAGTATCTGAAGGAGATGAGAGGATGGGCCAGTTAAGCAACTCTGACCCTCCTGAGTTGCCCTATTCCCAGCCCAGCCAACATCTCCCCAGCCCGTGAGGTACCATTTGGAAGAACAGAGCCCCATACTCACTGACGTCAAAGGCGTAGAGCACATTGCAGGCCCCTTCCGTGTCATTCCGCCCGCCCCAAAGGAAGACCGTGTCATCGATGAGGACGGTTGAGTGTCCATACCGCATGTATGGTACCACAGGAGGCTGCCCTCGGATGGTGGGTCTCACCGGGGGCAGCTTTGTCCAGCGCAAGGACACTGTGGGCATAGCTCAGCTCAGCCCTGGAACCCTCCTTCCAGGCTGTCCACCTTTTCCCAAACCAGGTCTTCATTCCTTCACCCCCTTGGGCCACAGCAGCCACCACCAAAACTCATTCAACCACCTGTTTCCCTCCCTAATGTGGGCACCCAGGGATGTCCCCAGGATTAGCTTACCTGCATTGAAAATGTGCACATCAATCTGACGCAGTGTCTCGTAGTCTTCACCAGAGCAGTAACCCCCGAAGGAGAATACCCGGTGCCCAACAGCCACTGCAGCATGGTTCACCCTGCGGGGCCCGCCCTCCAGGTGCACTGTCCACCGTAACATCCCCTGGGCCACTGGTTACAGCAACATGCCCCCCCGGCACGGCCTGCTGCCTCTGCTACCTGCACACAAATGAGGGCCACAAAGGCCTTTGCCTGGCTCACCAGGACTCTGCCCAGGACCAGCCCTGGCCTCCAAGTGTCACCCAGGTGTTCGACCCACACCACCCCTCCACAGCTCAGGTGGCTGGCCCTGCCCCAGAGGAGCTGCTGAGGTCAAGGAGCTAGCCCTGGCCCTGTGTTCTCCACAAGCAAAGGGTGGGGCCACTCCAACCTGACCGCCAGCTCAGAACCTGCTGATCCAGGGCTCAGCATGCTCACCCCCTACTCACGGAGGCTCCACCCGCTCCGTGGCCTGGCACAGGCTCCAAGCCCCCTTCCCAGGCTGATGGGTTCGCTGGTACCTCCGGCTCTGCTCTGCTTACTGCCGCCTGTCTAAGAATCTCTGTGCTCTTTAAGATGGGGAGAGGCATCTCAAAATACTCAGAGCTATTAATAGCCCAGCCAGCCCCAGACAGTGCATTGAAAGCTGGCATGGGTGCTTCCAAGCAGAAAGGCTTTTAGGCTTTTCCAGTGGATGAGCTCCCCTATCCAAGATGGGGCGGGGTCCAGGACAGGGACCTCCAGAGTACCATGGATGGTTCGCCCCTGGTCGGAAGCTCTGGTCAAACTGAGCTGTTGTCAATGGGGTGACCCAGGGCCCCTCACAGGCCTGAGGCGTTCCTTTAACAGCTGGGCCTGGTCTGCTGCCAAAGCTAGGAACTTAATCAGAAAGGTATGTGTTCGCTGTAGATTGAGGGAGTGGGGGCGGGGAGGAAGGGGTTCCTCCTCCTGCCACCTCCCCAGCCCTGCTACCCGGGCAGAGACAAGCTGTTCCCAGCAGCTGTCCTCCCCGGAGGGTCCCGGGAAGGGGGGCGACGGTAGGCGTGTGCACGGGAAAGGAGAAGGGAAGCCAAATGCCCTTGGGCAGCACATGAAGAAGACCCAGGGAGAGGACTGATCTCTAAGACAACCTGCCAAGCTAGCGATAATGCGTGCATCTGCAGCCCGCGTCGGGCACCTCCTGCGGCCGGCACCTGCTGGGTCTGGGCGGATGGACCATCCTCTCCCTGTTCAAGGCTGAGCTTCGGGCACAGAGAGGGCTCAAGGGAGGCCCCTCGAGAAGAAAAAGGCATGGCTTCCAGCGGGCTGGCACGTCCCCTACCGCCCCGCCTCGGCCCCCGCCCCGGCTTTAAGCAGCCACCAGGCCCACCCTGACGGAGCCCCAGCAGGAACTGGTCTCACTCCATGGCTCCCGTCCTCAGTCCCAAACACCTGGGACCGGGGCTCGTGGGGCCAGACGGGGGCTGAAGGGCTGAAGAAGGGGAGCCCTCAGTCTTCGCTCTGAGCTCCTGCGCCCTTCAAGTCCATCAAGGCGCGGGGCTCACAGGAGCAGCGCGGAGCAATGCCACCCCAAGGCGGAGAGAGAATCCTAGCTTCTCTCCCGAAAGGACAGCTCGAGCTCATGGAAAACGGGCCCCCGAGGTCTCAGGGCTGCGTCCTCCCGGAGTTCCCCCCACACTCCGTCCTGGCCGCGTTCTCGACGCCTTCCATTCCCTTCACGTGCCTGCCCCCCTCTCTGCTCTCTTGCAATTATCACCCCCCCTTTTTTTTTTAATCTGAGAGCTTTGCAGTTTTCTCCTTTTTCCTTTTCCCACCACTCCAAGCGCCACCCAAAAGTTCTCCATTTCCCCCCTTCCACTGAGGGAAAAACGCTAGGAATCGTTGTCCCCTTTCAGCCAGAGGTCTTCCTCCCTGCATATGGTGGCGCTCTCTCTGGATCCTTCCAGTCATCCCCGCCTCCCCTCCCCCACAGCGCCGGACCCCCCGCCCTCCATTATCCTCAGCTCCCCCGTTCTCTTCACAACCCGGCCTCCCTCCCAGTCCCTCAGTGCCTCCTCCAGCCACCAAGTCTCCCACCTGTTCCACCCCATTCTCCCGCGACCCTTCCCCATGAACACGCTCCTTTCCCATCATCCCCTTAGTTCCCTCCCCACCCCCACCCCGCCCCCACCTCAGCCCCCTCGGGCCTCCCCCTCACGGCTCCGGCTCCAGACAAGGACGCCCCCAGCACCTCCACCTTCCTTGTAACATCAACCCATCCCGGGCTACCTTGTCAGGCCGGGCCGGGGCGGGGCCGCGGGCAGCCTGGAACCCGTTGAGCGCCAACCGACGACTGGGTCCCCAACGAGATAAACACAGCCAGGCTCGCTTCTTCCGGCGGGCAGCTGTGTGCGCACGTGCAGTCGGGGCCGAGTTCCGGAAGCCTACCGGGACTTGTAGTCCGTCGGTTTCCGCAGGGACGCGAGGTGCGGAGCCGCGCACAGGCGCTCGAGGAGCTTGTACGCATGTGCGTCTGCGTCAGAAAACCGTGGGGGTCTCAGGGTAATGTAGTTCTTTGTTTGGGCCCGGATGATGGAGGCGGGGCAAGGGGCGGAGTCGTTGTCCCCTTTCGCGTCCATCATGAGCCCTGGGCGGGGCTGGAGGACTAAGCGCCCAGCACGTCCTGCCCCGGCGGAAGTGGAGGTGCGGGTTCGGCCGCGGGCTCTGAGCGGGTGAGGCGCGCGGAGACGCCGGCGCCGACCATCGGTGGGGTGGGGGCGGGGAGGGGGTGGGAACGCCGCAGCTGGGACCATTTGAGGGGAGCCCCTGGGGCCTGAAGGGCGTTTGTCAGGTGGTACAGAGGGGAACCCCGTTGAGAGGGGAGAAGGGAACGGGTCCGCCTTGTCTTTGGGAGCTTGTTTGCCCAGCCGAAGTTCCCAAGTCAGGAGGGGGCGGGAAGGCGGGGTTCTGGAAGGGGTGTGTTTTGAGAGATGGCAGCCTTAGCCTCTGGTTCTGCTGTTAAATATTTAAGAAATGGCCGAGCAAGGCGGGTGGGCCTCGGCTCGAGATAAGAGCCCGACTTAAAAGGCGAAGGGCCCAGGAGATGCCAAGGTGGGTTGGGGCGCAGAAGGTTGGGCGTTTAGATGTTTTGTGGACACAGAAGGAGACCACAAGGAGCTGGATGGGAGGCGGAATGCACAGCTCATTTAATCAGGTCCCTCTCGTGCCCCCCTGTTCTTGCAGCCCGTGCCCGGATGGCAGCAGTAGTTCTAGGGGCAGACAACATGGGCCCGGAGCGTATCTTCCCCAATCAGACTGAGGAACTAGGGCCGCACCAGGGCCCCACGGAAGGCACTGGGGATTGGAGCAGTGAGGAGCCTGAGGAAGAGCAGGAGGAACCCGGGGCAGGCCCAGCTGGCTACTCCTACCAGCCCCTGAACCAAGACCCTGAGCCCGAGGAGGTGGAGCTGGCGCCGGTGGGGGACGGAGAGGACGTAGTGGCGGACATCCAGGATCGGATCCAGGTATGCTGGAGGAGGCCTTGTTCCCGAGGAGGTGACGGTGGGATCCCTGAAGGGCTGGCCCTGAACTGTCTTCTCTGGCTGTTCAGGCCCTGGGGCTTCATTTGCCAGACCCACCATTAGAGAGCGAGGATGAAGATGAGGAGGGAGCTACAGCCTTGAGCAGCCACAGCTCTATTCCCATGGACCCAGGTAAAAGAGATTATTCTTTTCATTATGGGGGAAGGAACTGGCCAGAGCCAATAGAGAGGTCACAGAGCAATACCCTGTTCCTAAAATGACAGTTTGTAATCTAATATTTTGCAGATGTCAGAATCCAGGTGAGCCCTAGCTGGTTTGGCTCAGTGGATAGAGCATCAGCCTGCGGACTGAAGGGTCCCGGGTTCAATTCTGATCAAGGGCATATGCTTGGGTTGTGGGCTCGATCCCCAGTAGGGGGCATGCAGGAGGCAGCCGATCAGTGATTCTCTCATCATTGATGTTTCTATCTCTCCCTTCCTCTCTGAAATCAATAATTTTTTTTTTTTTTTTTTTTAAAGAATCCAGGTGAAATGCTATTCTGCTAGACTTGGGGAATGGGCAGGCTTGCCTAGAAATAACAGACAGATTTGGTGACTTTACTAACCCAATGGTTCTGGGTTAATTCAAGGAATGGGCAGGGAAGCAGCTCCCATCTTTCCTATCCTCTAATTAGTCTCTGCCTGTGATTTCAGAACATGTAGAGCTGGTGAAAAGGACAATGGCTGGAGTAAGCTTGCCTGCACCAGGGGTTCCTGCCTGGGCTCGGGAGATATCAGATGCCCAGTGGGATGACGTGGTACAGAAGGCTCTCCAAGCCCGGCAGGCATCCCCTGCCTGGAAGTGACCACCTTGAGAGCTGCCTTAGCTCCCTGCATTCCACTGGAACCAGGACAGGACTGAACACATCCCTGGTTGTAACGCCCATCTCCCTTCCACATCAAGGCAAATCAAACTTCTCAGAGACCCACTTTATTCAGTCTGTACATATGGGGACATCGGCCCAAGCCCAACCCACCATAGCATGTATCACTCTGGAGAATAAAGCACCCTATGTACACAGCCCAAAGCTGCACTGCCTGTGCCCCTGGGACCCAGGTCTGGCTCTCCTAAGCCTCTTGCCTCTCCATGGTGCCTGAAAGGGACAAGCAAGGGCCTGCCCAGCATTAGCACAAACAAGGAAAATAAATAGATGTTGGAGGGAGCCATGCTTAGACACTGCTCCCTGTCTCCTTCCTCTTGGCTTTGGGAACCAACAGCACAGGAAAGCAGTCAGCCCCAGGTGGTCCCTTCCATGTTTGTGATCCCAGGGCTGCTGCTCACCAAGGAGGGGGCACAGGTAGGGTGTTTGTTCATCCCTTTCTCTTGATCCATCTGGGCCCTTTATTCATTACCTGATGTCCATAGCTTATGTGGTTCTCTTTTTGACCTCCCACATGGTCTTGGTCGGGCAAGGGGTAAGAGGAAATAATACGGCCCCCTCAGCCTGCACGCTGCTGGGGCTGGGGGCCTCTTTGTGCTGCTGGGGGTTGGCGCCCCTCCAGCTATTGACTTCAGGGGCCAGTGGGGCTTGGCATAACTTTGGTGAGAATAATCTGCTGCTGCTCCCGGTGTGCCTCTGCCGGGAGGGAGAGGAGGAGACCCCTGGCGTTCAGATGAAGATGAAGGGAAGAGGAGAGGAGCCCATGTGTTCCTGTGTGTATTTCTCAGAGCAGCCTCAGGTAGCTGTGGGGTCAGGAGCAGGGGTACAGGCGTCCCCAGTTGTCTGAGCACTAAGCATCTCAGTGCTCAGCCTGTCTGTACTGGCCACCAGGAGGCACCAACACATTTTGGGGAGAAGAGGGACCACTCTGTGGGCATCCCTGCTTCAAGTGCTGCATCACCCTCCCTAGAATCGCTAAAGAGGCACTGCCTTGCCCCATGTCAGCCAGTGGGGAGCAAAGGGTGGAGGGCTAGGGCAGCGTCCCAGGGCTGAGTGGGCTGTGGCCCCGTGGAGGAAACTCGGGGCGTCAGAGAGCCTCCTGGCTGGCAGTTAAGAACTCTTCCGCCCGCTTGTGAGCCTCTAGCGCCTTCATGGTGTACACGTCCTGGGGCAGCTCTGACTTCCTCCGAAGCAGCACTTTTTCTTTCTTGATATCCTTTAGCATCTGTGAGTGGACGGGGAGAAGGAGAGGAATGGTGACCAACTCCCAGTGTATCTGTGGCTTCCCCTCATTGCTGGGCTCTGCTGCTCCTGTCTCCTCCCCCGCAGAGCTGTCTATTGCTGCTCCGCCTCCCCCTGTGCCCTGCCACCTGCACGGCCTCCGTCTCCATAGTCCTCTTCAGAAGCTGGATGTCCTCTGCCGTGGGGGTCTCCGTCTCCATCGAGTACACAGGGGGCAGCGGTGGTGGAGCTCGGAACATGGGATACTGAGAGGAAAGGAGGCACGGACAAGTGGGGGAGCCCCTTCAGACTCTGTGAACCTGTTTGCCACTATTCCTCCTCAAACAGACCCTCCCCCAGCCTAACAGGGGCCCCTCAGTTCAAGACAGTGGCAGGAAAACCTCACCTGGGGGTTAAGTCGGGCCAGCTCCTCGATCTTTTGCCACATCTCTTCTCTTTCCTTCATTCGGAACCGGCCCCTGAGGGAGCAGACAGGATGGGGGTTGAGTTTGAGAGAGAAGCAAAGGGGCTGGCGGTGGACAAGGTGGACAGTCGGAGGCTCTGAGAGGGGACACTCACTTCTGCTTCTCCGCCTTGTACTGTTGTGTGCAGTCATCAAACAGCTTCTGATTCATCTCCATAAACAGCTTCAGGGCATTGTAGATCAGTCCATGGATTGTCCTGCCACCGCAAGAAAGACGAGGTGTAAGAGGCCACAGCCTGCCCTAGTGCCAGGCCCTACCTGCTCTCTCCTAGGTGTCTGCTAAGAGCAGGGGTCCTCAAACTACGGCCCGCGGGCCACGTGCAAATACAAATGTCGTATTTGTTCCCGTTTTGTTTTTTTACTTCAAAATAAGATATGTGCAGTGTGCATAGGAATTTGTTCATAGTTTTTTTTAAACTATAGTCCGGCCCTCCAACCATCTGAGGGACAGTGAGCTGGCCAATGTTTAAAAGGTTTGAGGACCCCGGCTAAGAGCCTTCTCATTTACTACTCCCATTTCACAATCTGCTACAGTGTAAGCTCATCTCTCCGGTCAAATCATGTGACCTGAGATCGGCATTGCAGGGTTTTCACAAATACCGGTCTGCCTGTCCATCCTTCCTGCCCCCCATGCTCCCAGACCCTCCTCCTCCCCACTTGCCTGGCCCACACGGATGGCCTCCCAGCAGCATGATGTGCACCTGCCCCACAGCATGCTTGCTCTTAGCGGGAAAGCCCTTACAGCACTGGGATTCAACACATCCTAAGGCCACATCAGCTTCTCACAGCGTGGAATTAAGTGACCAAAAGCGGCAAAATGTCTGACTGCAAGAAGAGGTGTACTACAGGCCACTGCTCTGCTGTTTGGTCTCAGATCTCTCACGTAGGTATCTTTTCTCCCCGTTCCTCAAGGTCCTCTCAACCTACAGTGGGCACCACCCCTATGTGCAAAGTGACCAGATGAGACTCCGTAGGTCTTCCACACCCTCACAGGCTCCAAAACCACAGCCCCACCGCAGCGCCTACTTGTTCCAGTGGCTCTTGGAGTTCCGGTAGAGCGCAGGGAACATGATGGGGAGGACCCGGGCAGCATTGTCACTGATCAGGCTCATGATGTACTCGTTGTTCCAGTAATAGAGAGCTCGCTCTGCCACCTGATGGGGACAGGCGGGACTCCGTGAGGACACAGCTTGCTTTGCTCAAGACCCCCTCAGTTCCTGGGAGGTGGGCTGGATCTCACCTGGAAATGGGGGCTGGAGACACACTTGGCAAGCTGGCGGAAGAGTGGGTCCATGACTTTGCTGAACTCTGAAGGTTCAATGACATCCAGAATCTCCTCCAGCTCGTTCAGGAACATCACCTCCTTGGGGCTGTGGGTCTTCGGCCAGAACTTGAGAAGCCCCACAATCACCTGTGAGACCAGGAGGATAAAATTCTCACTCAACACCTGCCTGGTTCTCCAGGAAGTCTTCCTGCCCCCCCCCCCCCCCCCCCGCAGTGGGCGTAGCTTGGGTGGCCTCAGCTAACGGCTCAGGGTTCTCCGACTTGGATCTGCTTCCTAGGTGTACATGGGTTTTCTCCTTCAGAGAGGAAGCCATGTCACCTGTTGGGCTCCATCCCTCCAGAGCACCTGCTACAGCACTGCCCCACAGAGACAGACAGACGTGCTGCTGACAGACAGGCGGGCGCTGGGGCTTAGAGAGGGAATTACCGGCTCAGTGAGGCTGCTCTCCTTCTCCAGGAACTGCACCACACAGTATGCCAGCTGCAAAGGTTGAGGCCGAAAGGAGGTGAGGCGCAGGGCCCAGGCCTCACGGAGATCAGAGACAGGAGCAAGACCCCAATGGAAGAGGCAGCGTAGACGGGAATCATCCCACCCACTCCCTCTGCCTCCCCACCCGGCCGGAACATCTCCCCTCCCTGTCTTCTCTGCTGCCAGGCCCAAGCAGGGGTCACCAAGAGGAAGGCGGCTTACCTGAGGGTGGTAGACACTCAGGGACTTGACCTTGTGAAGGGGAAGCAGGACACGGATAAGGAACATCTTGTGCTCTTCCTTAAGGGGCAAGGCAAAGCCGTTTATGATGCTAGGAGTTAAGGAAGGTTCGTTAGGGCCAAAGGGCCTGGTCCAAGCTCAGTGAACCAACCCTCCCAACTTCTTTCAGGCATGTGTGACCCCACCCCACCTCTCACCTGCCCAGGATCTCCAGGAGCTCGGCAATCCCGTTGTGATGCTCCGTCTCATAGATAAACCTGAGGGAAGGAAAAGGGTCTCCTGACAACCTGAGGCCCCTCTACAGTCCCCCCTACCTCCCTTCTCCCCCCACCTTAGCGGTGCTTGCTTTGCTGCTGAGCCTGGCTCCTGGCCTCACCTGTAGAAGATGTGGTTGATCTGCCTACGGATATAAGCCCGGAGCCCCAAAAACTTGCCATAGATTCGATGCAAGATGGTCTTGAGGAAGTCCCGCTCTCGAGGATCCTCACTGTCAAACAGGTCGAGGAGCTGGGAGCGAGCAGGGAGAAAGGTGGCAAGTGAGGCAGGAGCTGAGGAAGGCAGGGCTGGGTGACATAGGGTCCTGGCTGGGAGAAGCTCAGAGGTTCTCTGGAGAGGGCCCTGGGACAAGGCCCTGGAAAGAGTAACTGGATTGATTTCTCTGCTCTCCTCAAGGGGACAGCTGAGTATGCATGTGGCATACTGAACGTGGTGGGTAACTCTGTTGCTGCTTCTGTTTCTTTCCATTGTGCTGGAAGCTTCTTGCAGGCAGAGTAGGTCTGTTTAACCCTCTTAGTGTCCTGTACAGACACAGCTGAAACCCAAGATATTCTTAGAGGGAGAAAGAACTGGGACCGGAGTAAGGGATGTGGGGCCAGAGTCCATGCACTGGAAGGAGGGGAAGGACAGGAACTCAGGGACTCACAGCAAGGACAAACTTCTGGTCAATGTACTTCTTGGCTATGTTTGGCTGGAAATCAGGAGACTCAAGGAAACGTAAGAAAAACTCGTACACCAGCTGTGGAGGGAAAGGGGCATCCCTTCAGGGGGTGTTCCCCAAGGACTGGGAGAACCCTGACGACAGGTCTGAGTGCCCCTGGCCCCGGTACCTGGAGGTGTGGCCAGGCGGCTTCCAGGGTGGGCTCGTCTTCCTCTGGGTCAAACTCGGCCCCGGTGGGATTGGATGAGGGTGGCAGTGTCCGGAAGAGGTTCACTGAAAACTGAGGGGTGGGGCCCAGGTGAGAGCTCTGTCGGGGCTTCTCCAGGGCGCCCACCCTGCCCACGTTCCCGCCCTGCGCCCACCATGGTGACAGCCTCTGGGTAAATGGCCTCGGTGACGACGTCGCGGCTATGGGTGATGTACTCCACCATTTCGTTGAGTCCTGCCCGCTTCACCTCCTTGAACTTGAGGTCGCTGAGTGGGTCTGACACAAAGTCGAAGAGGACGCAGCACTGGCGTAGCTTCTGGATAAACAGCTCCTCCCGCTCCTGGGTTGGCGAATCTAGAGGGGCCAGCAGTCAGGTTCCCTCCCCGCCCTTCACTGCTGTGCCCTACTGGCCTCACAGGGCTTTCCCTGACCCTGTCCCGCTCCCCTGGCACCCTCTCCCCAATGGAACTCCCCTCACATTTGCTAGAACTCCCATCCCCCAAATAACCAAAACCACCCAGTGCCCCCAAGCCTGGTGCACCAGCCCCCGGTGACCTTCTCCAAGTACCTTTCAGGGCAGGAAGCTTCTGCAGCTCCCGGTTCTTGCTGAGATTGAAGCGGGAGGAGCTTTGCCGTCGCTCCTTCTTGACAATCTGGGGGCCCCCTGAGTACTTGATTTTGCTGAGCTGCGTGGGGGGTGGCGTGCTGTTGCTGGGACGCTTGTTGGATGCCGGTGGCTGAGACTGGGGCTGCGGCTGGGGCTGGGGCGGCGGCTGTGGCTGGGCCTGGTCACACAAGTGAATTGTTGAAGTCCCTTCCCCAAGCTCCCCAGACGTCTTCCCAAGGTGGATCTGAGTGCGCATGTCTGCGTACTAATGTGGCCGGTAACTCTGCCCCCAGGCCCAGGCCACCCTCCATCCCAGCCCGTGTATGTACCCTGCCCTGAAGGAGCTAAGGCCAGGGTCAGCGACGCCTACGGTTATCCCTGGGCGTGATCGCAAAGGGAAGTCTCACAAAGGGATGCACAGAGCCTTCAACATGTTCACTCCAGTTCACAGGTGGGGTGAGGGTGAACAGGCTAAGCCAAGTCATGGATTGACGGCAACAGAAGTCAGAAAAGAAGCTATCCTTCCAGGGCCTTGCTGGAGGTGGTGAGGGGTGGTGTGTGAGTGCTGACTGAGAGAGGGCAGGAGGAACCTTCTGAGTAATGGAAACATTTTTTATCTTCAAAAAAAATACACACACACACACACACACACACACACACACACGCTAGAGACCCAGTGCACAAAATTCGTGCAAGGGGCTCAGCCCTCGCAGCCCCGGCTTCGTCAGGAAGGTCGTCCAGCTATCTGGTCTAATTAGCATATTATGCTTTTATTATTATAGATATGTGTGTGTGTGAGGGGGGGGGGAGATAAAAGCATCAATGATGAGAATCACTGATTGGCTGCCACCTGCATGTCCCCCACTGGGAACTGAGCCCGCAACCCAGGCCTGCACTCCTCACTGGAATCGAACTTGGGACCCTTCAGTGCACAGGTCAACGCTCTATCCACTGAGCCAAACTGGCTAGGGTGAAGCATTTATATCTTGACCGTGTCTGGGAGATAGTTCATAGCATATATACCTGTAAAAATTAAATGAGCAGACACCTAAGATTACTGTACTGTATGACTTTACTGAATGTGTTACATTCTTCCATTAAAAGTTAAAAGAAATTCATTCCCATGTCTCAGTTTCTAAGTACTAGAAATATAGCTTAAGAAAAATCCTAACTATAAAAAAAGGCTTTGGTCCTGGCGGGTGCAGCTCAGTTGGTTGGGCACATCCCATGTACCAAAAGATTGCCATTCGATTCCCAGTCAGGACATATGCCCAGGTTGTGAGCTTGATCCCCGGTGGAAGGTGTGCAGAAGGCAGCCAATTGATGTTCATCTCTCTCACACTGATGCTTCTCTCTCTCTCCCTCGCCCTTCCTTCTCTCTCTAAAAACACACAAAAAATTCAATTTAAAAAAGAGGCTTTGGCCTTTTTATACTTTTTACAGCCTTATTTATAATAGCAAATAAATAAATAAGTGGGATGTCATGGAGTTAAAATCATGTTTACAAAACTATGTACTAAATGTAATCATACATGGTTCAGCTGTAAAAAATATTTACTCAATCACAGTTATTTACCCAAAATTGGTGATGAGTAGTTTGAGAAGAGGGGAGATGTCTGTGCAGAGGTATAAGACACTGAGGTTTGCCGAAACCGGTTTGGCTCAGTGGATAGAGCGTCGGCTTGTGGACTGAAAGATCCCAGGTTCGATTCCGGTCAAGGGCATGTACCTGGGTTGCGGGCACATCCCCAGTAGGAGGTGTGCAGGAGGCAGCTGATCGATGTTACTCTCTCATTGATGTTTCTAACTATCTCTCTCCCTTCCTCTATGTAAAAAATCAATAAAATATATTAAAAAAAAAAAAGACAGGTTTAATTTTCCACAGTACAGTCAATAGATAATATCAAAATCTCAAAAATTTAAAAAAAGGCAGTAACAGAATCTTATTTGGAAATACAGAAGTCACCCTCCACGGAAAGTTAGGAGTTGAAGGAGAGGAGGAGCCTGGGAGGGCTGCCCTGACATTGCAGCCCAAGTACTATCTGATTTTCTGAACAATGTACATGTTCGTGTGATCACGGCGATAAAAACTTAAGATAAAACAAAAAACCTAAAACTATGTGATTACAGAAAACTGCTTGCTATGCTAAGCAAAATAAGGGTTTTACAAAACTGTACATACATGAGCTCCCCCACAATGCCACACAAGGCACTAAGCCCAGGTAAGGGGGAAAGGACAGGAATAAGCCCACCACTGTGGCCATGCCCATCTCCTGTGGGAGCAGAGTGAAAGGTGACTTTTTTCTGTATTCTGTAAAGACAGCTACTTTTAAAAACCATCTCCTTACCTCCTCCCAGACAAGGGTGTCAGGGCCTCACAAAGCCCATTTTCTTTTTCAAATATATTTTTATTGATTTCAGAGAGAAAGGGAGAGGGAGGGAGAGACAGAAACATCCATGATCAGAGAGAATCACTGATAGGCTGCCTCCTGCATGCCCCATACTGGGGATCCAGCCTGTAACCTGGGCATGTGCCCTGACGGGGAATCGAACTGTGACCTCCTGGTTTATAAGTTCACGCTCAACCACTGAGCCACAGCAGCCAGGAAGCCCATTTTCTTTTTTTAAAACAAACATGTTTTTATTGATTTCAGAGAGGGAGAAAGAGGGAGAGAGAGATAGAAACATCAATGATAAGAGAGAATCATTGATTGGCTACCTCCTGCATGCTCCCTAATGGGGATCGAGCCCACAACCTGGGCATGTGCCCTGACTGGGAATTGAACCGTGGCCTCCTGGTTCATGGGTTGATGCTTAAACACTGAGCCAGGCATTTTTTTTATTTTTTTTATTTTAATATGGAACGCTTCACGAATTTAGGTGTCATCCTCGTGCAGGGGTCAGGCTAATCTTCTCTGTATCATTCCAATTTTAGTATATGTGCTGCCGAAGTGAACACGAAGCCCATTTTCAGCCTACACAGACATTTGCAGGGCTGTCCACCCACAGGTACTGTCCAGGCCCCCCCTGTTGGGAGAGGAGAGAGGCTGACCAACCAGAAATTACAGTAGCACCAGAGGGGTGAGGCCATGTCTAGCTGGGTACCCCAACCACAGGGAAGTTGTCCTCTTGTCCTCATACCTGCCATCCCCACCTCCTCTCCAGCCTCCTCCACAAACTCTTCCTTCATACAATAAAAATGGGAAAATCTGAAAGCATCTGGGGTACGGGGAAGGGAGGAAGACAGAAATGTTATGCTTTGTAAGCTCTGAATTTGAAAAAAAAATTATTTACTGATTTTGAGAGAAAGAAACCGATTTGTTGTTCCACTTATTTATGCATCATCCAATGATTGATTCTTGTATGCATCCTGATCAGGGAATCGAACCCACAACCTTGGCATGTTGGGACAACGCTGTAACCCACTGAGCTACCCGGCCAGGGCGTAGGCTCTGAATTTTTTATAGAAACAATTATGTCGAGCTTGTGACCTCTGTGGGATCAGAGAACAAAGGGGACAGGGTCCAGCTCAGGGTAGCCCTTGGGTCCAGTGTAACTTTGCCCTTATGGCCCTCTCCTTTGCCTGAAATGACAGCCCCAGACACCAATTGGATGAGGGGAAGGTAAGGAGGTGGAGCAAAAGCAGCTATCACACACCTCTCCTGCCATGACCAGAAGACTTGGGCCTGACTGCCTGGGTTTGACTCCTGACTCTGCCATTAATTAGCTGAAAGTCATACAGTCTCTTGGTGCCTCAGTTTCTCATCTGTAAAATGGGGATGATAATAGTACCTATTTCTTAAAATCTCATTTCTTGATTTGAGAGAGAGAGAGAGAGAGAGAGAGAGAGAGAAGAAGGGAGAAAGGGAGGGGAGAAGGGAAAGAGGGAGAGGAAGAAAAAAAGATACAGGGAAGAATAGAAACTTCAATTCTGGAGATCAAACCAGCAACCTTGGGGACAACGCTCTAACGAATTGAGCTACTAGGCCAGGGCAATAGAAATTATTATTTCCCACCCCATGGATTTTAGGAATGCGGCCTGGAAATTCCTGGAATTAGCACACTTCAAATGTTCCTCAGAGTCTACTATCCTCCTTGTTTTAAAATGGGGCATTGCATCTTTCAAGACCCAGCCTTTTTCCAAAAAGGCTTCTCACATTCCAGGCCTTGGGTGTCCATGCCCTTTCCCCAACTGGACCTGTGACCATCCCTAGTGACACCTCTTACTTCGTCTGTTCAAGTGTCATTCCCCGACTGGACAGCAAGTCCCTCGAAAGCCTGGACCCCACTTGGCACCACTCTGGGTCCCCTCAGCACTGGCAACTAACGCGCAGTTAGCAAATGTTTGGTTGGCTGATTGACTGGGGGCCAAACCCAGGCCCCTCCCCACAGGGTTTTCCTGTCCCGACTGGAGACCCTCGGAACAGAGCCCGGGATGGGGCAGAAGCAGAGCGGGAGGGAGAAACATTGGTGACACTAGGGTGAGGGCCTTTGTGGCAGCTAGGAACCAAAACTCAGGAAAAACAGGTCTCTCTCCATCCTCCGAGATAAGATGCAGTCACCTGCCCCTCCACGAACCCCCTACCAAGGGGACATCCAGAGAAAGGAGGCATTCCTCCCAGAAAGGGAAAGGCAAGGCCTCAATTTTCTCTGCTAGTGAGGAGGAGGGTGGGACTAGATCAGTGTTTCCCAACTCTACTCCATGTAGGTGTCAAGGGAAGAGAAGGCTGCATGGCGAAAAACCAAAGTTTAAAAACAATCCCGGTTTTATAAGGCCACCGGCTCCCAGGCCTCAGACATAAGCAGCATCTGAGAGACAGCTGGCCCAGCCAGCAGAGCCCTGGCTGCCAAGCCTGGATGAGGCGTCTCCTGGTCTGTGCGCCCTTCGCTTTCGCGAGGAAACGTGCTTGCCAGAGGGAGGTATGGGGATATGCCAGCGACGCACTTCACGTTCAACACTCTCTCCTAAAAGCTCCAGCTTCTGACTTCTCCACCGACCTGGGCTGGAAGTGGGAGGCAGGTGAGCCCCTGGAGAGCCTTTTGCAGCTATCAGAGCATCCCTGGGCGCCGACCACAGCCCACGTGGCCAACCTGCTCTCCACCCCTCCTACGTCCTGCCTGTCCCACAGCCGAGACTCTGTAGTGGCCATCTCCTCTGCCCGAAACACCAGAGTCCCTAGTCCAGGGGTCCTCAAAGTTTTTAAACAGGGGGCCAGTTCACTGTCCCTCAGACCGTTGGAGGGCCGGACTATAGTTTAAAAAAAAACTATGGATAGGTTAACGCCGGAGTTTGCTGCTTTGAACAACTACTTCAAAAGTGAAACCAAAAAACAGAAGGGACAGCACCCAGAACCACAGGAACGCTGGCTGAGTGGAAGTCCTACAACTAGGAGGAAAGAGAAACGCATACGGACACTCAGAGGAGGCGCAGTGCTGAAGTCAAATTCTGAGGTGCGGAGTGCGCGGAGCGGGCTGGCGGCGGAGGGCGCGGTTGGCGTTTTCAATCGGGAGGGAGTCGCAGACTCTGAGCTCCAGATCCGGGCGAGTCTTTAGGGACCCAGACTCAAACGGGAGCAGCGGGACTGTCTGGCTTCGGTCAGAGCGAGTGCAGCTTTCTCTCTGAGCTTTGCAGCGGGTGGTGGGACTCAGAGAGGCAGAGCCCCTGGGGACAGGACTGAGAGCCGCCATAACTGCTCTCTCCGGCCCACCCTGTTGATCCTGTGCGACCCGCCCCGCCCAAGCCCTGCACACAGGCATTTGCCGGATAGCCTCAGGCAAAGGCTAGATTAGCACCTCCCTAGAGGACAGAAGTTCTCTCACTGCTGACACAGCTGATTCTCATAGCCACTTGGCCTGGAGGTCAAACCCTCCCTGGAATTAGCTACAACAATCAAGATTTAGCTATAAGACTGCGAACAAAGACCACTAGGGGGTGCACCAAGGAAGCATAACAAAATGCGGAGACAAAGAAACAGGACAAAATTGTCAATGGAAGATATAGAGTTCAGAACCACACTTTTAAGGTCTCTCAAGAACTGTTTAGAAGCCGCCGATAAACTTAATGAGATCTACAAGAAAACTAATGAGACCCTCGATCTTATATTGGGGAACCAACTAGAAATTAACCATACACGGACTGAAATAACGAATATTATACAGACTCCCGACGGCAGACCAGAGGAGCGCAAGAATCAAGTCAATGATTTGAAATGCGAGGAAGCAAAAAACACCCAACCTGAAAAGCAAAATGAAAAAAGAATCCAAAAATGCGAGGATAGTGTGGGGAGCCTCTGGGACAGCTTCAAGCGTACCAACATCAGAATTATAGGGGTGCCAGAAGATGAGAGAGAGCAAGATATTGAAAACCTATTTGAAGAAATAATGACAGAAAACTTCCCCCACCTGGTAAAAGAAATGGACTTACAGGTCCAAAAAGCACGGAGAACCCCAAACAAAAGGAATCCAAAGAGGACCACACCAAGACACATCATAATTAAAATGCCAAGAGCAAAAGATAAAGAGAGACTCTTAAGAGCAGCAAGAGAAAGAAACTCAGTTACCTACAAGGGAATACCCATACGACTGTCAGCTGATTTCTCAACAGAAACTTTGCAGGCCAGAAGGGAGTGGCAAGAAATATTCAAAGTGATGAATACCAAGAACCTACAACCAAGATTACTTTATCCAGCAAAGCTATCATTCAGAATTGAAGGTCAGATAAAGAGCTTCACAGATAAGGAAAAGCTAAAGGAGTTCATCACCACCAAACCAGGATTATATGAAATGCTGAAAGATATCCTTTAAGAAGAGGAAGAGGAAGAAAAAGGTAAAGATACAAATTATGAACAACAAATATGCATCTATCAACAAGTGAATCTAAGAATCAAGTGAATAAATAATCTGATGAACAGAATGAACTGTTGATTATAATAGAATCAGGGACATAGAAAGGGAATGGACTGACTATTCCTGGGGGGGAAAGGGGTGTGGGAGATTTGGGAAGAGACTGGACAAAAATTGTGCACCTATGGATGAGGACAGTGGGTGGGGAGTGAGGGCGGAGGGTGGGGTGGGAACTGGGAGGAGGGGAGTTATGGGGGGAAAAAAAGAGGAACAAATGTAATAATCTGAACAATAAAGATTTAATTTAAAAAAAAAAAAAAAAAAAACTATGAACAAATTCCTAGGCACACAGCACAAAAACACCTGGCGGGCCGGATAAATGTTCTTGGCGGGCCGCATGTGGCCCGAGGGCCGTGTTTGAGGACTCAACTCTCAATAGGATCCAAGCTCCAGGAAGCTTCCCGAGGCTCAGGCCTCCGGCCATCGAGCGGCGCTTTGATTTACACACCCCTCTCTCAAACGCAGTATATACTGCAACTGTACTTGCTCGTTCTGAACCAATGCAGGTCCAACCGGATCCTAACACAGCCACCATTAACAATTCAACCCACGTACTCACACATAAATAAAGTGGGAGATAGAAATATTTAACATTATAGAAAGTATTGTTAACAGAACGATGAAACATCAACAGTGAAAAATGCAAAGACTAATGTTATAGCTTTTATATAATGAATTACTAGCCAAATGAAGATCCTTTTCGTTTAAAACCCTGAAAATCACAGAAGCTTTCTCTTCTATCCTGACATCTAGAGCTCTGTTTAGCTGTGCTTAATTCTTTCCTTCCTTCATTTATTCAATCAACATCATTAGAGATTAAAAGGTGAGTAAGACATGGCCCTTGCCCTCAAAGAGCTCACAGTCCAGTGGGTGAGACGGACAGAGAGCAGCTATTGGTACAAGGGAAATGCCAAAGCAGAGAAAGCAACAAAGCATGTGGGAACCCAGAGGGCTGAGCTACAACTCTGCCTGAAGGATTAGGGAAAACGGCCCTGAAGAGGTGACTTTTAATTTGGCTCTAAAAGGATAAACATGAGTTTAAGCAAAGGAAGAAAGGAGGGAGATAAAGCAGTCCAGGCCTACGGAATCACATCAATAAGGGCTCTGAGTCATAAGGGCTCATCGTGACAAGAAACCAGGATGGGAGCTAAAAGAATGGGGTGCAGCCGGCTCAGCAGGCCGACAGTGTCAATTTGAATTTGTGAACAACGAGGTGCAGACAGAGGGGTTTTTTTATCCTCGCCCAAGGATATGTTTATTGATTTGCAGGGAGATGAAGGGAAACATCAATGTGAGAGAGAAACATCGATCAAACCGGAAACCTAACTGGGAACCGAACCCTCACCTTTTTGGTGTACAGAACGATGCTCCAACCAACTGAGCCACCCGGCCAGGGCTCCAACTGAGGCTTTTAAGTAGAGGACTGATAAGACCAAAATATTTTTAGGGTAACAACTCTGGATTCAGGGAGGTCAGGCTGAAGTGGGGAAGAACAGGATAATTTTTTCCTCCCCCTGTCCTCACTTCCAGAACTAAGGACATAGCAAAGTCCACAGCACTGAACTGCCTTCTCCAAAGACAGACCAAGAAAGAGCCCCGCCCTGCCTGCAGCAGCAGGTCAGAGTCAGTCTGACCTAACCTTTTAGGGCTCCTTTCCATTCCAATACTGTCTTCTAGAATCTGAGAGCCAGTGCATCATGCCATCAAGAACACAGGGGAGCTGGCCCTGGCTGGTTGCTCAATGGTTAGAGCATCTGCCTGCAAACCAAAGGGTCTTGGACTCAATTCCTGGTCAAGGGCGCATACTTGGCCCTGGTCGGGGTGCATGTGGGAAGCAACCAATCCATGTGTCACTCTCGAATCGATGTTTCTCTCCCTCCCTTCCACGCACTCTAAAAATAAAAATAAAAAAACGGGAACTGGCTCCCAAGCCACACAGACCTAGGTTGAATTCGCTGTTTTACTGCCAAGTAAAAGCTAGTTAACGCTGTTAAGCCTCAGTTTCATCTGTAAAATGGGGACAACGATAACGGAATGACCTACGGGAGTGTCGTGAAGATTAAATGAGAAGGTTATAAAATTAAATGCATGCACAGTACTCAGGTACTCAGCAGTGTTTGGTACAGAGTGTAGTGAGTAGAATGGTGTCCCCCAGATCCACATCAACCCAACATCCGTGAATGTGGCCTTATTTGGAAATAGGCTTTTTGCAGATGTAATCAAGTAAAAATGAGGTCATATTGGATTAGGACGGGTGCTAAATCCAACAGGACTGGTGTCCTTATAAGAAGAGGGAAATCTGGACACAGAAACACAGTTACACACACACAGGGGAGAAGGCCATGGGGAGCGGGGGGTAGAGGTGGGAGTGATGCATACGTCAGCCAAGGAGCACCAAGGAGTGTTGGAAGCCCCGGGAAACTAGTAAAGAGGCACAGCACAGACTCTTCCCCAGAACCTCAGGGGAGACTGGCCTGCTGACACCTCGATTTCAGACTTCTGACCTCCAGAACTGTGAAAAGATAAACCCGTTATTATAATCCACCCAGTTGTGGTAATTTGTGATGGTTGTCCCAGGACACTAATATACAAGTTACTGTTCAATAAAATCAATGTTGGCTGCTATAATTATTAGGGTCAATTGGAAAGACTGGCAAATGCTTAGCACGGGGTAAATTTGGCTGTAAGAGCCCAAAATTCTGGACTACACGAAGGGCAAGGAAAAGACTGCCAAACAGCTTTTGATGACCTGGGCCTCACAGCCTGGCCACCAACTTTCCCACTGTCCCTCTGCGTGGGGCCACCTGGGCACATTTCTAGGAAAGCAGGTGGCAGAATTCCTGTAGCTGCCTGCAGGTAAGCCCTGAGCAGCGTTTCACAAAGCAGCGCAAAAGGTGAACTGAACATTCCTGTCCCAGAGGGCCTGATACTGACCTACTCCTGCCTTTATCAGATTTGTCCAGAAAGGCAGTGCAGAAATCCTAGCAACTGGTCTTGGCATATTTCTTACTCTGTTGGAGCCTTCGCTTTCCCACCTATGAAAGGAGAGCGTTAGATTCTAAGGTTCCTTCCAGCTCTAATTTGAATTTGGTTTGCTTGCTCCTTCAGTTTTCACTCACTAACGCACTCAGATGCTGGCGCCTCCCGTGTGCCAGGCCCCTGACACTGAACGAGGCCTCACAGAGCTCACACACCAACAAAGGAGCCAGCTCCTGAACAATGGACTCCCATGGAGTTTTTCATTACGTGTTGCCGTGGATGGCACTGGGTGCCAGAGGAGCGAGGAGCGAGCGAGGAGCAGGAGCCCTGACCTTGTCCTGGGCAGGTGGGGATGGGGGTGAGGCGGTGGTCAAGAAAGGCTGCTTTCAGGACATCAATCTTTTTCTTTTTTTTTCATTTTAGTCAGTTTGATTTTTAAAAAAAATATATTTTTATTGATTTTAGGGAGGAAGGGAGAGGGAGAGAGAGATAGTAACATCAATGATGAGAGAGAATCATTGATCTGCTGCTCCCCACTGGGGATTGGGCCCGCAACCCAGACATGTGTCCTGACTGGGAATAAAATTGTGACCTTCTGGTTCATGGGTCGATGCTCAACCACTGAGCCACGCCAGTCAGGCTTAATCAGTTTGATTTTATTTAAAATAAATGAAATACTAGAAATGTTTTGGGCATTTATATTCTTACATAGTAAATCTTTTATAATCAACATCATAGACTCAGTTAATAAGATGCTTATTTCTTTGTTCCAATAAAGAAAAAAATAGCCCGGTTGGAATATATATCTTGTTTTCTTATCCATTCAGCTACTCTTTGTCTTTTGGAGAACTTAGTCCATTTATATTTAAAGTGATTATTGATAGGTATGTAGTTATTGCCATTTTATTATTTATATTTATGTTCCTCCCTGCCCCCTTTGTTCTTCTTTTTTTTTTCAAATATAGTTTATTGATTTTTTACAGAGAGGAAGGGAGAGGGATAGAGAGTTAGAAACATCAATGAGAGAGAAACATCGATCAGCTGCCTTCTGCACATCTCCTACTGGGGATGTGCCTGCAACCCAGGTACATGCCCTTGACTAGAATTGAACCTGGGACCTTTCAGTCCGCAGGCCGACGCTCTATCCACTGAGCCAAACCGGTTTTGGCCCTTTGTTCTTCTTAAAAAGTCCTTTTATTTCCTATAATCCTGGTTTGATGATGATAAATGACATCAATAACTGAACAAGTAGGTAATAGGCAAAAGCTGAGAGCAGCCCCCCAACTATTCTTTTCCGTCCTACTTCTAAGTCTCTTGCTGCTTTGCCTATCAGTTGCCAGTTCCCAACAACCTTCCCTGTGGGTTCCACAGGTGTCATCATTCCTACAGGGGAGGCTGAGCCCAGAGGGAGTGCTCCGAGGAAGTCTTTACGGATCTGCTTCGAACGTCAGGAGCGCACGGGTATGGGAAGAAGCCAGCTCCTTCTCTCAGAGCCCGCAGTTGGTGGGGAAAACACATGTGAGAAGTTACAACACCCAGTGATAAGGACTATTCTGGAGACCTGATCAGATTACTGTGTCAGTGCAGAGAAGGAGGAATTTATCTGCGGTCCTCAACTTCCGTGTCTGCAAAGTGGGGGACACCCCCCCTGCTTCTTCCAATTACTCAAGTGAGGCCTAAAACAATGGTCATAGGCGTAAAAAGTGTGTAGATCTCTTTAAAGGTGCCAGGGACCAAAAATACTCAGAAAAATCTAAATTGATTAACCCCAAACACTTGTTAATCAATCTCTTCTCCCAAAAACACACAAGACCTGCCCCTGTTTTCTGTTCTCCTCCATCCCTCTGAACAGTTTAGAACAGGAAGCAGGAAGCAGAGAAATCAAGGATCGCCAGCTCCCGGGAAATAAGAGCATTTGCTCAATGACGTCAGGACCATCCACCCCCCTGAGCATCCCCTGCACACTCGGAAACCTTCATGGGCACACTCCGGACTTCCTTAAGGCCCCCCACCCTCCAGGGCTCTCTCCACTTGCCATTTATTGCTTTACAACCCTAGATTGCTGGGCTGCGCTGACCTCTGCTCATAACTGTCCTTCAGTAGCTCCCATCTGATCAGGACCAAGGGCAATGGGCCCAGCCCGGCCGACTCAGGAACTCCAGCCACTCCCCAACCCCACCCCCACCCAGAGCCATGCTGAAGCCACTCACCACTGAGCACCGTATACTTCTCCCCATCTCCCCAGGACCTGGTACCCCTAGCTTTTTGCCCCAAGGAAAAAGGAACTCAATACTCAAAGTTCAGACAACTTTCACAGGAAGGGCTAAAGAACGGGAGAACTTACTTGGTCTGCACCAGCCGAAGCAAAACCTGCCTGAGGTCCCTCCCAGGCTGTGGAGCCTCCTCCCCTTCTGCCCGGGTAACTTCTGGCCCCCTGGGATCCCTCACCCCACCAGCCAGCCAGCCAGCAGTGGGAGCTGGTGTGTACAGCATAACTAGGGCTGCGTCCACGTTCATTACCTCCTCAGCACTCTCGCCTCCGCCATCCTTGCCTGAGCTGCTGGACTTGGCTGTGCCTTTGGCAATCTTGGGGGGCTCCTGAAGGAAGAAGATGGAGGTCGAGTTAGTATTTGCCAGGGGAAGGGAGAGGCCTTGTCTGGCCCCTTAGGTCAGGGGTCCTCAAACTACGGCCCGCGGGCCACATGCAAATACAAATATCGTATTTGTTCCTGTTTTGTTTTTTTACTTCAAAATAAGATACGTGCAGTGTGCATAGGAATTTGTTCATAGTTTTTTTTTAAACTATAGTCCGGCCCTCCAACGGTCTGAGGGACAGTGAACTGGCCCCATGTTTAAAAAGTTTGAGGACCCCGCCTTAGGTCTTTGCTGTAATTATCCTCTGTCCAGTTGAGTCAATCCATCAACCAGAACTACCGAGCACCTGCCTTGCATCTAGCCCAGGGGAGGAGGGTTTGGGGTACAAAAAGGGAAATTCAGTCTCTCTGAGGAGTTTAGAATGTGGTTGGGAAGACCTCTCCAACACACAGTAATGAAGCACGATAATGCTCTTTCCCCTCCCAAGGCTGGGACATGAGCTAGGGCCTGGGAGTGCCTCTGTCAACAACCAGGGGAAAAGTCTTAAGGGGAAAGCATGATGGAACAAGCTGCTCACACTCGCTGGGGCTAAAGTGGGCAGAGGGTGCCTGAGGCTCTCCTGCTGGAGGGAAGGATCACCACTCTCCCCCCAGAGCCATCTGGAAAGAGCGAGAGGCATTTTCTTAAATGTCACAAATAGCACCCAGATGACAGGGTGACACCGGCACCATCAGTGGGGCCCAGGAATGCTAACATGTATAGGAATTGTCCCAGGAACGCCTCAGTGGACAGGACAGAGACAGGGGTGGGAGTGAGGCCCCGAACTGCTACAAAGAGTGAGCACTAGACCCAAGTCTCCCTCGGGAACCTGGCCGCTGGATCCAAGCCCTGGCCTGCCCAGCATCTCTTCCTATGCTTTGGGCCAAAATAAGCAACTGCACAGGGACAAGATGGGGAAAAAGTGAAAAAGACGGGGATTTAGGTCTGGCTGCAAGCTCACAACAATTCCTCTGTGTGCCATGGATGCCCCGCAGCTCACTTACAGGAACCTTCCATCAGCTAACAGGCCTGTGTGGAGTGCTTGGCACTGGGGACCCGGCCATTGTGGAGGATCTGGTTCAGCTGTGCGCAGCAGACTTCGGGGGGGACAAAGACAAATTCTAGGTTTTCTTTGGGGTGGCGGGGTGGGGGAGGGGGGAATACAACCCATACTGGAGTGGATTCAAAAGCATGTCCCGAGAGCAACAGCTGCAGGAACTGGGAGAGGTGACAATGGAAGGGAGGAATCATGGCAAGAGGGATCTTTACAAATCACTAAAGGACTGTCCTGTGGACAGAGATGCAACTTGTTCTATGTGGACCCAGAGGCTCAAGAGCCCTGGCTGAAGTGACAGGAAGACAAGAGGAGGCTCCAAACAAGGAAGAATTTTCTCCAGAGCAGCTGCACAGAAGCCGGCTGCCTCGAGAGGCTGCAAGTCCCCGACCCCAAGAGCATTCAAGCAGGGGAGCAGTCACGCCTGCCCCGAGGCTTGTTGCAGAAGGGGTTTCGAGCCTTAATGAAGACTGGACTGGAGGACCTTGGAAATCACTTCCAGCTCTGAGATTCCGCAACTCAATGGCATCCAAGCCCCTTCAGTGAGAAGTGTTAAATCAAGTGGTTGTGACTATGGGGGCAGAAGGATTTCAGGGAGAAGAAAGCTCTGTGTGGGTGGAGTTGGGGGAAGGCTTTGTGGGGGCGGGGAGAAGGAAGCCATTCCCAGGTGTGGAGCAGCTCCGAGTGAGCAGTGAGCAGTCACGTGAGCGAGCAGGAGCAGGCAGGCGCGCCTTCTTTGTGTTGAATACTCTTCCACTGCCTACTGACCACGCTGGGCACACTGACCCCTCATCAAGGGGCCAGGGAGTGGCTCAGATCATGGGGTGGAGAGGAAAAGGATGAAGGGGTGCAGGCAGAACACAACACTGAGGTGACTGTACAGACCCCCGATGTGGGCCCCTTGGACACAGGTGACCCCTCTTCATACGTGTCTCATCTTTTGACTTGATCATGAGCTACTGGGTCTTTTTTGTGCCCCTCCACCTACCCTAGAAGCACTCAGTCGTATCTCTCAGGGAATGTGCCTAAGAGAGATCCCCGCTGCGGGGCCCACCACTCTCGCTCCCTGGCTCCCGCAGAACAGGTGAAGGGCACACACGCCAGCCCAGCCCAGCCCAGCGGTCCAGAGATGCAAGGCACCATGGAGCCAGCCCTATGTTCCGGGCCTAACCCTTACCAGTTACATGATCATACGCAAGTTAACTAGCCTCTCTGAGCCCCAGTTTCCTCATCTACTAAGTGACGAGGATCGTGGTTCCTGATTCCCTTAGCACAGTGTCCATGAAAAGCTTAACGTTAGTCAATGTTATTACTATCATTCTGAACAAGAAGAAAGTGGGAGGGAGCAGGGGCACCTGACTCAGAACCTAAAAGATGTTAAGTCTCAGATCGGAACATGAGGGAAGAAGAGGGATGGAACCCCCCCCCCCCAAGAGATTGACTCAGCACCCATCCATTGAGGGCCTACTGTGTGCAAGGGAGATGCCAAAACAAAATGGAACTCAGTTATTATTGCAAAGGGAAGAAAAGACTTGTCCATAATTAATTCCAGTCCAAAAGAGCACAAAAGGGGCATCGGTGACCTACCAAGTGTTCTGTAAACCCAGGGCACGAGGGAGAGCTCCCTCCCACCGGAAGGTTCAG
This sequence comes from Myotis myotis, assembly GCF_014108235.1. NCBI lineage: Eukaryota > Metazoa > Chordata > Mammalia > Chiroptera > Vespertilionidae > Myotis > Myotis myotis. Next base: position 85,887,051 of record NW_023416379.1, read on the forward strand.
GAGCGGTTTCGGGGGAGAGGCTGTGAAGGATGGACAGGACTGGGGCCAACTCGGATGGAGGAGAAAGGAGAGAAGTGATGGCTGAGCATCACTTCTACCCACCCCTTCTTTCTGTCCCTACCCCATCCAGGCAAACCTGTCACATGTCACCTCCTTCCTCCTCAGGACTTGCCAATCATTGACTGAAGAAGGCCAAAGGCAATTGGAAATCAAAAGCAGAATGTTAAACCTCGAAGGGGATCAGAGATGCCTGGCCTCATGTACTCCAATCCTTCCAATACTCTTTTCCAACCAAGTACTTATCCCTGTGGTCCTAGCAAGTCAAATGCAAATTTCTTCTTCTCAATCATCTCGTAGAGAAAGGTTTTCTGTGGATGGGACAGTATCTGTTCCATCAGACCAAAACCTACAGATAGGCAGAGGCCTCACCAGCTTCCCCTGAATTCCATGCCCCTCCGCATTCTTTTTTTAAAAAATATGTTTTTACTGATTTATTTTTATTTTTATTTTTTAGAGAGAGGAAAGAAGAGGGGAGTGAAACATCAATGTGAGAAACATAGATCGGCTGCCTCCTGCACACCCCCTACCAGGGATGGAGCCTGCAACCCGGCATGTGCTCTGAACAGGAACTGAACAGATGACCTCTCGGTTCATGGGATGATGCTCAACCAACTGAGCCACACTGGTGCAGGGCTTTCTTTTTGGTAAGATTTCCTTCTCTTTTTTAAATATATTTTTATTGTTTTCAGAAAGGAAGGGAAAGATAGAAACATCAATGATGAGAGAGAATCATTGATCGGTTGCCTCCTGCACGCCCCACACTGGGGATCCAGCCTGCAACCTGGGCATGTGCCCAGACCGGGAATCGAACCGTGACCTCCTTATTCACAGGCCTACGCTCAACCACTGAGCCATGCCGGCCGGGCAGGGCTTTTTTTTTTAATCCTCACCAGAGGATTTGTTTTCCCTGTTGATTTTTAGGGAGAGTGGAACGGAGGGAGGGAGGATGGGAGGGGAGAGGGGGGAGAGAGAGGGAGAAAGGGAGAGAGGGAGAGAGGGGAAGAGAGAAAGAGAGAGAGACATCAATGTGAGAGAGACACATCTATTGGTTGCCTCCTGCATGCAACCCAGGTACCTGCCCTGGACTGGGAATCAAACCTGTGACCTTTTAGCCCCTTGTGTGGCTGTGTGTGTATCATCTAAAGCTAAGCTGCCCAAACCACTGTAGCATGCTCACTTGCCAAGGACAGGACCCTGGGTGGGGCACACAACCCTGGCCAATTCAGTGCCCCACGAAGTTCAGTGCCTAGTGCACCATCACAGCCCTACACTCAGAACATCAGGACCTGAGAGGTTATAGGGACAACCCTGGCAGATCTCTAACAGCCCCAGGATAAAGAGTTTAACTGATAAGGTCAGAGATGGGAGCCCAGCAACCCAGCCCATCAGAGGACAAATGAAAGCATGACACCTCTGGGGTCGTAGAGTAGGTTGCTTTATGTTGGTGCAGAACACCAGGCCAGAGCTGTCCCCTCACCATGAGGAACCAGCCCAGGAAAGGAGAAGCTGGGGGAGGCTGGAGCTGGCATTCTAGCATCCTCTGTGTGAATCTGTACCTCAGAGGAGCCACACCTCTGAGTCAGATCTCAGCAACAGCAGGAAATAGAGGGCAGAGAAAGGCAGGGATGAAGAACAGGGGAAGGTGGTACGGAGGTAGACGAGGAAGGTAGCTCAGTTGGTTAGAGTGTCGTCCAGATACGCCAAGGTTGTGGGTTTGATCCCCAGTCAGGACACATCCAAGAATCAACCAGGGAATGCATAAATAAGTGGAACAGCAAATCGAATTTTCTCTCTCCCTCCCTCGCTTCCTCTCTCTCTAAAAGTAACCAATCAATAAAGCATTTAAAAAAAAAAAAAAAAAAGAAAGAAACAGCCTGTGTCAGGACACCGTGACAAAGGCAAGGGTGTTCAGGGGTGGCTAGTCCATGGGTAAGAAGGAAAACTAATCTGATAGTGAGGGCAGATTCCAGATTTACAGACAGTATGGCCCAGGAAAGACAGAAGTCCAATACTGTGCAAAGAATAAAAAATGCAAAGGTTACCCCAGGATTAGGGGATGGCGCCTGCTCAGCCTGGGAATGGTGACGGACTGGTTTGAACCTGGGAGACGGTTGTGCCTGGGAGAGGGGACTCTGGTAGGAAGGGGCCTTTAAGCCGGAAGCCCCGATGGTGCAGCTGGGCCTCCAGCAGGTTGTGTGACCTTGGCCTCAGTCTCCCCATCTGTACCACTCCGGATGGCGCTGAATGCACTCGGAGGTCCCCTCCAGCACTGACATTCTGAGGTTCCACGGACAGAAGGGAAGGCTCAGTCCTGGCTCACAAGTTTGTGCGAGAAGGAAGAACTAGAGGGAGGGGCCTAGGCCAGATTCGGTGGAGGAGAGAGAAGGCAGAGCTGTTCTAGGTCAGGGAGCTGGGCAGGGCGGGAGAAGGGGCTGCAGGGAGCGGCGGGGAAGGCCAGTGCAGGCCCGGGCGGTCGGAAGAGGAGGGAAGGGGCTGGGAGGGTGGGTAGTCCTGGAGGGACTCCCTGGGATGAGGGCTGTCCCGAACCAGCAAACGGGTGGGGGTGGGGGAGTGAGTGGCGCGGGGAGAGAAAGCCGGGGAGTGACCGGGGAGGGAGTGGGGCAGATCTGGAGGGAGGGGGCTACCCTGGGCCGGGGCAGGTCGGGAGGTGTAAGTGGGGGGACTCGATGTCGCGCAAGATGAGGGTGCTTTCCCAGCTGCAGCACAGGCGGGGGTGCGCCCGGCAGCGGGGACGGCGGGCTGGCCCAGGGAGTCCTGCGGGGGCCGGACGGGAGGGTCAGCCCGGGGCTGTCCCGGGCCTGGCTCGAGCCCCTCCCAGAGCTCCGCGCAGGCCCCAAGGCGGAGGCGGAAGGAAAAGGGCCACGCTCACCTTCTCCTTCTTCAGTTTATAGGGCATCTCGGCCCGTCCGGACCCGGCCTGGCTCCTGCGGCCCCGCTCCGGCTCCGGCTCCGGCTCCGGCTCCGGCTTTGCTCGGCCGCACTCGGCCCGCTCGGCGTCTCCTCGCCACCGCCTGCGCGCTGCGCCCGGGTTGATCGGTGTCTGCGCCTCCAATTGGCCCGAACTCTTCCAAACCTGCCTGACAACCGGACGCCGCCTCTTCGGATTGGCCATTGGCGCCAAGCTGCTTCCTTTTTTTCTCATTGGAAAAGAAGAGTACAAACCGCCAGGGTTCGGCTCCAAGAATTGGCTCGAGTGGGAGGTCCCGCCCTAGAGTGGGTCGAGCTTAGCGAAGGAGGCGGGGGTCAGGGGAAGCCCAGGCTGAGGACCGAGTGCCGCACTCCGGCGGCGTCGGGGCACGTCGGCCTCGGCCTTTCTTCGCGGCCCGTTCCTTTCTAAGGGGGTCGCCCTCTGTCTCCACTCGGCTGCTCTGCCCAGTCCGAATGGAAGGAAAGAAGCCCTAAAATGAAGGGGTGCCTTTCTTCTTCAGGGTAACGTAGCACTAATTGGTGGAGAGGACTCGATGGCATCCTTTCCCCAGACAGGGCTTGCAGAGAATCCAAGGGGAAGCCTCGCAGACGGGGGCCTGGGTGAAATGAGACCAGAATCCCGGGTTTGTTGCTTCTTTGGGAAGAGGGTCCCTGTTCCTACTGCAGATCTCCTGGGATTGGGGAACCAGCTAGATCTGCGCACTTGGAAACTCAGGGTTTAGTGTCTCGGGGAAATACATCCCTTACTCCCCACCCTGCACAAGGTAATGTCCTAATGGATAAGATCAGTTCCTGCCCTCAGGGAGTTCCAGTCAGGTGACGTTCACAGACAGGTATAAACAGATGGTTAAGATACAGTGTAATAAATTGCACAAACCTAGATTGGGCTGGAGGAATATGTTTCAGAAAGTTGACTCCAGTAACAGATTGACTACATGAAGAAACTGGAGAAGGTTTAAGAATAAGCCTGTGCTCCTTGCCCAGGAGAGCAATGTTATAACACAACTAGAGGCCCAGTGCACAAAATTCGTGCATGGGTAGGGTCCCTAAGCAGCTGCCAGCTGGGGCCTGCCTTCATTCCGAGACGCCCCCTAGTGGTCAGTGCACATCATAGCGAGCGGTCAAACTCCCGGTGGGTCCAACTCCGGAGGGGGCTCTTTGCATATTAGGCTTTTGTATATATAGATGGCCATGGGCATGGAGAAGAAGGATGGAATTGGGAAATGTGTAGAATCAACAGGATTTGGTGATTCACTGGATTGTGGGGAGGATGTGTAAGGGAAAGGGAGGAGTTGAGGATGACTTCAGGAAGCTATTAGGGATGTAGGAGGAAAACTGGTGTCATAATGGCAAAGGGATTAAAAGAATTGGTCAATAGTGTCAGATTCCAGAGGAAGACTGAGTAAGATCAAGATCAGACAGCATCACCTTGATTCTGCAGTTGAGAGGTTATGGGTGATCTTTACAGGAAAGTTTCAGAGGAGTAAAAGGAAGCTTAAAGTGGGTTGAAGATCCCTAAGAGGTGTGAAAGTCTTATAGAAGTAGTGTTTGGCTCCCAGTGACTAATACAATTTTAAGGTAATGCAGATTGGACTGTATGCCAGCCATTATTTGCTGGGGGGAAAGCCTGGGAGGAAAGGACATTTATTTATGGATGGATATTTGTGTCCATGTGGGTGCCAACTGAGACAGGATACCAGATGTATTTACCCATTCCAGAGGCCTTAAGAAGTACCATAGCCCTAAGGCCTAGAGCAGTGATGGCAAACCTATGACACGCGAACTCATTTTTTTGGTTGATTTTTCTTTGTTAAATGGCATTTAAATATATAAAATAAATATCAAAAATATAAGTCTTTGTTTTACTATGGTTGCAAATATCAAAAAATTTCTATAGGTGACATGGCACCAGAGTTAAGTTAGGGTTTTTCAAAATGCTGACATGCCGAGCTCAAAAGGTTCGCCATCACTGGCCTAGAGCTTGCCTGCTACTGTGTAAAGCAAGCATATCCTCTTTGGACCCACTCCACTATCCTTTCAGTCCTTGGACCTCTGGGAGGCAGGGGACGGAGGCACATAATAGTTTAGAATTACCAAATAGGAATTTTCATCCATGCAAATTCAGCTACCTCGTACGTTCTTGCCCACTGTTGTAAAGATGTGGGACTGTGCAATTTCGGGTTTAGGACGAGAGTTACCTCCAGGAACTATAATCAGACATTTTTCCAAATCTTATCACTTTAGGGATGGAAATGCCTTATAACATGTAAATGTAATATTCAACTAGCATTTTTAGGAACGCATAATGTACAGAGTAGAAGACTGCCTTAAGATGCTCGCTGCAAAGGAAAGGAGAAAGTTGGGCAGTAGCTGGAAGAGCATGCAAGGTCCAGAACGAGTAGGTTACCACCAACGAATCCATTGATTCTAAGTACATATACAGTACAGGGTGTCCCCCCAAAATGTATATACACTTTAACAGCTGATAGCTCAATTTTGAAAAAGAAATGTATTTTAATAAACACTGCCTTTATAATTATTCAAAGCGTATGTATACATTTTTGGGGACACCCTATATTTTGTTAATAACTGGAAGTGTGGCCTACCAGTGTCTAGTGTCGTGTACAGAGCAGGGAGATGGAGACAAGTATGAAATCGAAGTAACAGTACAGGTGGGACAAGAGCTGTTGGTTTGGTGCTCATGACTGAAGCCTTGAACCACTCTCTTCTGCCTGCTCTGCTATCCCCCCCCCCTCCCAACCCCCCTAGAAACAGAAAATGGATCTCCAGTTTGCAAGGATTGACTGGGAGAGAGCAGCTGGTTTTGGAGGGATGAAAAAGCGAAGCTGCTTTGTCTTTGCTTCAAGTTTGGTGGGAGTAGAAGAAACAGGACAAGAAACACTGGAACGTGGGTTTTGTGTAGGATGCGTTGGAACAGGTGTGGCAGCACTCAGCACTCCAGGGCTCCATGGATCACAGGCAGCAACTCAGCCAGCCAGCACTACATACCCACAAGCACGCCTGAGACCGTTTTATAATCCTACCACTCCCTCCTTCAACCTGCCCACAACCCCCAATCTCAGTGCCTACACTCGCACAGTGGGAACGGTAGGATTTCCACAGAGAAATGGGCTCCTTCCTGAACACTCCACCCACAGCCCCCAGCCGCGGGCCGAGTTGGCCCGCGGCACGCTGACCGAACATTGATGATTCAAGAAATGAAGCGCATGCTCTGGGGCAAGGTGGTTGAGAGGACGTGCCTCCCTTAGCAGGCGCGCAAGGCAAATCCCTGGAAACGGTTTCCAAGGACGCGTGCGCAAAGACTATGCCACCGCAGCGCACTGTGTTGCTGCCATCGAGGTACCAACCAGATCGAGCCAGGGCGCCGCTCACCCTCCGAGCAAGCGCGCGGCACCCACGCCCCACCCACCCGCCCCGCCCCGCCCCGCCCCCGACGGAAGCGGAAACGGCGCTCGCCGCGGAGCCGCGGGGCTCTCTGGCTCCGGGAGGCGCGCTGCTTCTCCGGCCCCCCGCGTCCCTGTCGCCATGGCGCTGGCCGTCTTGCGGGTCCTGGAGCCCTTCCCCAACGAGACACCCCCGTTGGCCGTGTTGCTGCCGCCCGGGGGCCCGTGGCCTGCGGCGGGGCACGGCCTGGTGCTGGCCCTGCGGCCCGCAGGAGAGAGCCCGGTGGGGCCGGCGCTGCTGGTGGCGGCCCTGGAGGGAGCGGGCGCGGGGGTCGAGGAGCAGGGTCCCGGGCCCCCGCAGCTGCTGGTGAGCCGCGCGCTGCTGCGGCTCCTGGCCCTGGGCTCCGGGGCGCGGGTGCGGGCGCGGCCGGTGCGGCGGCCGCCGGCGCTGGGCTGGGCGTTGCTTGGCACTTGGCCGGGGCCCGGGCTCGGACCGCGGATCGGGCCGCTGCTGGTGAGGCGCGGGGAGGCCCTGCCCGTGCCCGGGCCGCGGGTGCTGGAGACGCGGCCGGCGCTGCAAGGGCTGCTGGGCCCGGGGACGCGCCTGGCGGTGACTGAGCTCCGAGGGCGGTCCAGACCGGGCCCGGAGACGGGGGACGGCAGCCGGCCCCCACCCCCGCCCTTGGTGTCCTCCTTTGCGGTTTCCGGTGCAGTCCGGCGACTCCGGGGCGTTCTAGGGGGGACTGGAGAGTCCCTGGGGGTGAGCCGGAGTTGTCTCCGGAGCCTCGGCCTCTTCCAGGGCGAGTGGGTGTGGGTGACCCCGGCCGGAGCGTCCTCGAAGGCTTCCCAGCCCCGCTTGGCCAGGGTGCAGGTCCTGGAGCCTCGCTGGGACCTTTCTGAGCGGCTGGGACCCGGCTCTGGGCCGGTGGGAGAGCCCCTCGCCGATGGACTGGCCTTCGTGCCTGCCACTCTGGCTTTTAACCTCGGCTGTGACCTCCTAGAAGTGGGAGAGCTCAGAATCCAGGTAGGACATAGGACGGAGGCCAGGAATGCTTATGCGCCTTCTCCCCTCTTCGTTTTAATCAGAAGTAAAGGCCCTTTGCTACTTAGATCTTGGACTTTTCGCTTAATGTCTCAGCCTGATTGATCCTTTCTCTACAAAGTATCGTTCTCCATAGTGCGCTGGTGCATGGGAAGGGCTTTCTCCTATTGGGTGAAGTGTGAGGTGCACCAAGCACCAGGGGTACACGTTAATCAGCTCAGCCTAACAAGTGTCCGTGGAAATGCCAGTGTACCCCGTATTGTGCTGGGTAGTATGGAGGATGGTACTTCAGTGCTTTAAATTGGCTTCAAATTCTTTTCCTGTTCTTCTCCCCTTTATCTTAAAAATCCTATCATCCTTTCCTTCAAGGCCCATATAAAGATGCCGCCGTCCTCACAAAGCCTTTCATAATTTCACCATCAAAAATTTAACATGACATCCTCTTATATATAGCATTGTGCCTTTTTTTTTGCAGCATTTATTTTATTCTGCCTTTTTAATGCCCATGTCCTCTGTCGAATCCCCAATTATATATTGTAAATTTCTTAAAGGGAGGGCCCTTTATTATCTTTGGTGCCTGGTGTTTAATTGTAATATTTTATTAAATATATCCAAGTAAAGTTTTTTTAAAAAAATATATTTTATTAATTTTTTACAGAGAGGAAGGGAGAGGGAGAGGGATAGCGAGTTAGAAACATCCATGAGAGAGAAACATCGATTCAGCTGCCTCTTGCACGCCCCCTACTGGGGATGTGCCCGCAACCCAGGTACATGCCCTTGACTGGAATCGAACCTAGGACTCTTGAGTCCGCAGGGCGACGCTCTATCCACTGAGCCAAACCAGCTAGGGCCCAAGTAAAGTTTTTGGTTTCTGCCTTTAAGGAACTTACTTCAAGAAGATAACTGTTTTTTTGTTTGTTTGTTTTTTGGGGGGAGACAAATACAGTCTAATGTTTAATTAAGCTCCTAGATTGATGTTTAATTAAGCACTGTCCAATATGGAAGCCACTAGCCACTTTGTGACTCTTGAATTAAAAGTAAATAAAGTTAAAATTCAGGTCTTCGGTTGTTTTAGTCCAGCCGTGGGCAAACTACGGCCCGCGGGCCGGATGCGGCCCGTTTGAAATGAATAAAACTAAAAAAAAAAAAAAGACCGTACCCTTTTATGTAATGATGTTTACTTTGAATTTATATTAGTTCACACAAACACTCCATCCATGCTTTTGTTCCGGCCCTCCGGTCCAGTTTAAGAACCCATTGTGGCCCTCGAGTCAAAAAGTTTGCCCACCCCTGTTTTAGTCACATAGCAGGTACTCAGCGGGCACATGTAAATATAGAACATTTCTGTCACTGTGGGTAGCTCTCTTAGATGATGCTGGACTAGCCAACTAGGGCCATGGGATGTCGAGAAGAGATGTACGCATGAATGGGAGCCAGGACTGGGTTTCCTTCTGAACGGAGGAAAAACTACTAGAGGACTCAGACTTGAGCTCATTCAGCGGAACCAACCCGTTAAGCTTCGGTGAGATCATATCCTCTTCCCACCGCCTGAACTCAGAGTGTCCGCCCTAATGTCCACTTAACGTCAAGCCCAGTGGCTGCCTGGTGCCGTTCAAAGGACTGTGGGAATTCAATGGCTACCATCTTAGTGGCTCTGGCCCAACTTGAAGGTATCACAGAGGAGTTCTCTTTACTGGGGAACTTTTGGAGTTAACGTCAGAAAAGTCAGAGCCAGAAACCCTTTCCTCATGCTCATCTGGAGAGGTTTCTGTTTTCTAGGGAAGATACAGGTGTTCAGCTCTGCTCCCCTAGACCTCCCCTCCCACCAGCCTTGGGGTTATGGGAATGAAAGAGGGTGAAAGTAGAAATATTGGTCGCTAAGAGAGAGGACAGAGCCTGGCTCTGGGAGAAGGTCATAAGGTGATGGTTATTTCTCTCACAGAGATACTCGGAAGGCTCCAGCGCCCCTGAAGACAAAGGAAGCTGCTCGATGCTGCCTGGGCCTCCGTATGCCAAAGAGTTACACATCGAAATTGTGTCCTCTCCCCACTACAGCACGAGTGGGAATTATGACCACGTTCTGTATCGGCACTTTCAGACACCCAGGTTAGCTGGCTACCCCTTTTAGAAGGATAGCATCTCGCCTCCATTGCTCTCCTGTCCCATCACACCGAGATCCAGGTTCCATGGAGCCTCTGGTTTTAAAGAGCCACATTTTCAGCAATATTGTGGCTGGAAGGCTCCTGGTGTGTCAGGCAGACAGGAGACGAGAAATCTGGACCTTGAGGTGAATCTGGACATTCTAAACGGAGAAACCGCTTTGATTTGAGAGGACTCTCAAGAGAGCCGGATCCTGCTTCACCCCTCCCCGGTTCCTGGTCCCTTTCCACCTCCCCGCCATTTCCTCAGCCCATTCTAGGACAGACTTGCTCTCTGGACAACTGCTTGGGGTCTGTGGGTGGGCAGTAGGCCCCCAGGAAGCAGTCTTCATGTTGATGGTGGGGATGGGGGTTGGGGGGGAAATATGTCAGGCACATGCTCTTGACGCCCACTGTGAGCTGACCAGGGCCACTGCTGTGTTACAGGGCAGTCCAGGAAGGGGATGTTCTGTGTGTGCCAACAGTTGGGCAAGTAGAGACCCTGGAAGGAAGCCCAGAGAAACTGCCCAGGTATGCAGCTGCCTCCTCTCTCACAGCTGGGGTTCATAATCTGGGTGCTGGATGTGAGGGCGATCTGGCTGCGACATCTGTCACCCCATTGATCGCCAGGGTTGATTCGGCTGATCTGGCTGGCTAGGCGGGTGTCCCCCTCCTCCCTCACCGATCCATGTGCGTCCCTCCCGAAGCTGATGCTCTGTCGAAGAGGATGACCTTCCCCCCAGAGGAGGGTCTTCGGTCAAGGGTATACGAGTAGCTTTGCTCCCCTGCTAGAACCTCCAAACAAGCTCTCAAGGTCCATAATCTGGGTGCAGGAGTTTTACAGTCCTCTCTTCCCAAGTGGTATGGAATAATTTTGTGCATAAGAACATTTTGTTGTTGTACATTTTCCAATCTTCAGGTTCTCGATAGGCACATAACGGAAAAAAGATTAAGAATCACTGCCTGCTAGCTTTGGGAGGGGTTTATCCTCCAACGGAATGGTGGTCCTAGGTAAGGCAAAGCATGAGAAATCAATGAATGGCCTAGACCCAGGTGGAATTCCTTGTTTTCCATTCTCAACCACAGCGTTGTCTGGGCCATAACCCCCCTCCCCCATACTCAGCATGAGGAGACCCAGGCTCTGGTTTCTACCCTAATTGATGGAGTGTGCACATGCTGCTGTTCAGTTTTATGTCCCAAAAGGGGGAGCGAGGGATTGCTGCTAGCCTAGAGAGGCCTTCCCCCTTTCCTTATCCTCAGTAGAGAATGAGAAATAAGTATAAATGAGCCAAGAACCTTGAAACAGGAAGAGTCCAACCTTTCTCCTCCTGTTGACTCTTGACCACAGAGGCTCCTTGTACAATGGTGAGGAAAGGGATTCAGAGACTGCTGTGGCCTTATATGAAGCGGGAAGAATGTGTAGTGCCTGTACCCCAGTCAGTCCCTCTATTCAGGACTAATTTCCAGTGGCGATTTTCTAGGAGAACAACTGACAGACGCACAAACCCAACTCTCGGGCAAAGCTCATTGAGGTGGTGGGACCAGCTTGCGGGATCTTGGGTTTAAGCATCATCAGGACCAAGGTCTCAGGCCCAGCCAGCCTGGGCCCTCTGCCCAGAGAGAGATGCTTTGCCTGGAGTGCTTGATTTATTCTTGACCAACATCTAGGGCTGCGGTAGTGCCCTGTGTAGCACATGGCGCCTCTTCGAGCTTTCCCAGAGCAAATCTACACCTGGGACTGGGGGGGAAGTGCCAGGCTGGCAGGTACCAGTCACGTCCCACTTCTGTCTTCCATCCTCAAATGCCTATGAGCCAGCGTTCTGTAGGAGAACTATAGAATGTCTACCCTTTGCATTATCAGAGGGGAACAGGCACTAGGCCCTCCTGAGACAGACCAGCAAGCCAATCCTATTCCTGGGCATCTGCCATTCTAACCCTCTAGAGGTCTGTCTCCCTCCTTGGGGTGCTGAGCACATACTCCTTCCCCCTGAGCAGGTCCTGGAAAGCGGGGTTGGAAGGACAGTTGGGTCCAAGGACAGGTGAGGATGAGTGCTTTAGCCCTGTCCCCTGAGCTTGGTAAGGGAAGCCCTGCAGGGAGTCTCCTGTGATAGTGTAACCTCTACAGATTTTACCCTGTGTTCCACTTCCCTAACCAGGCTGACGGGAGCCAGGCTCCACTGTCTCCCATCTGGCTCCTGGGAACACAACCCAGTGTTCCCCAGCAGAGTCCAGTTATGTCTCAAAGTTCTGACCCTTGTACTCAGTGAAGTGGTCCAGCCGCCCTCCCCGGAAGAGAGGAGTCTCCCCGACCCCTGCGCTGAGCTGTTCCTCCTTGGGTCCCAGTGCTGGCCATATATACCCTGACTCACGATGTTGGGCTTGATTGAGAGTCTAGGTTGTAGACCCATTCATTGTTTATTTATAATGAATGATTAACAGGAAGATAGTTTTCCTTATGTCCTAGTTTTTAGCAGGATCACTGCCTACCGTAATAGCTACAAGAATTTCATAATACTAGCGTGATGTGCTTCCCCCTGCCACCTGGAGGCATTCCCACCACTCCCCTTTTGCTCACAGAGGGGGCAGCTTTGTGACTGTGGGTCACTGTGAGCAAAGGAATTTGCAGGTTGATTGGACCTCAGCGAGGCCAAGGTTATGGACTAGCTCTGTCATTGCCTTGCTGCCTGAGGACTACAGAGAGGAAAAGTTCATCATTTCGTCATCTGAGAAACTGGGCTGGTAACCGCTCCCTGCAGCAGCAGTCACAGCAGGTTGGGTAACCCTAATTCTCTATGACACCGGCCAGTGCCTGCTTGGCCCTGTTTATGACTGAGGAGCTTTTGAAAAATACAGATGCCAGAGCCCCACCGCAGACCTATTGGAACAGAATCAAATGAAGCTGGGGCGTGTGCAGTCTTTTCAAATTTTTTCCAAAGGAAAGGAAAATGTTAACTTTTAAATTGAGATATAATTCATATACCATAAAATGCATGCTTTTAGAATGTACATCTCAGTGCTTTTTGGTATATTCACAAGGTTGTGGAACCTAATTCCAGACTCATGAGCAGTCACTCCCTATTCCCTCCTTTTTTCAGCCCCTGGCAAACACTAATCTGCTGAATGGATTCATACATCTTAGAAATATTGATTTTTATGCCGTGGCTGGTAAGCTCAGTGGTTAGAGCATCAGCCCACACACCAACTGGTCTTGGGTTCAATTCCCAGTCAAGGGCATGTACCTCAGTCAGGACATGTGCTGGAGGCAACCAGTCCATGCATCTCGCTCACATCTGTCTCTGTTTCTTTATCCCTCCCTCCCTTTCACTCTAAAAATCAATGGGAAAAAATATCCTTGGGTGAGGATTAACCAAAAAAAATTTCAAAAACAAAAATAAGAAGTCCTGGCCGGTTTTTCTCAGTGGTTAGAGTGTCGGCCCTTGGACTGAAGGGTCATGTACTCAATTCTGGTCAGTGTGTCTCTCACATCAATGTTTCTATGTCTCTCCCCCCTCCCTTCCACTCTCTCTAAAAATCAATGGGAAAAGATCATCCTTGTGTGAGGATTACAAGAAGAAGAAGAAGAAAGACCCTCTACTTTCCCTTCCCCCGATCCCCCCGCCACACCTGGGACATTTATTTGTGCTGCTCTTGAGTTTGTCCCTGCAGTGGACCCCTGTGATTGACAGCCACCTTGTCCTTGGGGAGGGGCTTTGTGGGTCTGGGTCTGGGACTCACGGGGCCTCTTTCCTGCAGGTGGCAGGAGATGTTCTTTAAAGTGAAGAAAATAGTTGGGGAAGCTCCAGATGGGCCAACCAGCGCCTACTTGGCCGACACCACCCATACCTCCTTGTACTTGGTGAGGCCCAGGGCGGGTAGTAGACTGAGGAAAGGAGCAGAAACAACTTCTCAAAACTAAAGGTTCCTCCCACCTTCACAGGTGGGTTCTACCCTGAGCCCTGTTCCACGGGTCCCGTCGGGAGAATCCAGTCTCTGGGGCAGCTTATCTCCTCCGGGCCTGGAGGCCTTGGTGACCGAGCTGTGTGCTGCCCTGAAACCTCGCCTCCAGCCAGGGTGAGTGAGGCTGCAGCCGCCTCGGGGGTCGCAACACCCCCGGAGGGGGGCAGGCCAGACTAATAGTGCCCCATGCCCTGGTGGACGTGCTATCGGCCGGACCTCCCTCACACCAGCATGCCAGCCTCCCTCACACCAGCATGCCGGCCTCCCTCACACCAGCATGCCGGCCTCCCTCACACCAGCATGCCGGCCTCCCTCACACCAGCATGCCGGCCTCCCTCACACCAGCATGCCGGCCTCCCTCACACCAGCATGCCGGCCTCCCTCACACCAGGAGGCCAGCCTCCCTCACACCAGCATGCCAGCCTCCCTCACACCAGCATGCCAGCCCTCACACCAGGAGGCCAGCCTCCCTCACACCAGCATGCCAGCCTCCCTCACACCAGCATGCCAGCCTCCCTCACACCAGCATGCCAGCCTCCCTCACACCAGCATGCCAGCCTCCCTCACACCAGCATGCCAGCCTCCCTCACACCAGCATGCCAGCCTCCCTCACACCAGCATGCCAGCCTCCCTCACACCAGCATGCCAGCCTCCCTCACCAGCATGCCAGCCTCCCTCACACCAGCATGCCAGCCTCCCTCACACCAGCATGCCAGCCTCCCTCACACCAGCATGCCAGCCTCCCTCACACCAGTATGCCAGCCTCCCTCACACCAGCATGCCAGCCTCCCTCACACCCGGAGGCCAGCCTCCCTCACACCAGCATGCCAGCCTCCCTCACACCAGCATGCCAGCCTCCCTCACACCAGCATGCCAGCCTCCTTCACACCAGCATGCCAGCCTCCCTCACACCAGCATGCCAGCCTCCCTCACACCACAAGGCCAACGCCACTAGCCCCTGTGCTTTCCGTAGGCAGATTCCCAGACTCCTTTCCCGGGATAACATCCATCCTCCAAGGTTGGCAGTGGAGGAAGAACCGCCACCAGGGGCAGCTGTCTCTGAGACGACCCTTCCCCTCGGGGGGCCCACTAGCCATGCCGGTCCTCACCAACCACCCTGACCTGGAGGGACACAGCTCTCCAGGCCACTGACACAAGTGCAGACACAGACCCTTCCCTGATACCAGCCCAGTCCAGACCAGACACTCAGGGCTTTATGGAAGAAGCAGGGGTGACAACGGGAATCAGTGCTGGCTGCTGGCTACCCCCCACGCCCTGGCCAGAGCACCATAGGTTGGCGTGGGAAATGGTGTGGAGACAGCCCAGGGGTGGGCGGGGGAGCTTCAGGGAGAGAGAAACAGGGTGCCTGCGCTCTAGATCCAAGGCTCTCCTGTTACTGGGGACTCTAAGGTTTGGGCAGAGTGGAAGAAACGTGTCTGTGCTCTGGTTGCAGGGGTGCCCTGCTGACGGGAACTGGCAGCGTCCTTCTACGGGGCCCCCCGGGCAGTGGGAAGACCACAGCAGTGGCTGCTGCCTGCAGCCGCCTCGGGCTCCACTTGCTGAAGGTGAGGGTACCTGGAGAGTAGAACCCAACTGCTTCCCCTCCCCAGCCCAGCTTCTCCCTTCTCCCTCTCCCCTCTTCCTTCTGGCTACTAGCCTGGCTCTAACTCCTCAGCCCAGTGGGTCGCCATTTCCCTTGATGCTCAGCTCCTGAGAGATGCTGTCAAGGAGGGGGTTTCAAGATTTTGATGGACGGTCCCAGGAATGAGGTTGGGGTGAAGAAGAGGTGGGACTGGTCCCTTTTTCCCCATCCCTGCCCTTAAAGAGAGGTGGCCTGCACCTCCTCACTCCTCCTCCCAGCCCCACCTGGCCCTTGCTCACAGGCCCATCCGGACGCCTCCCCAGGTGCCCTGCTCCAGCCTCTGTGCAGACAGCAGCGGGGCTGTGGAGACAAAGCTGCAGGCCACCTTCTCCCGGGCCCGGCGCTGCCGGCCTGTGGTTCTGTTGCTGACAGCCTTGGACCTTCTGGGCCGGGATCGCGACGGGCTGGGTGAGGACGCCCGTGTGGTGGCCACGCTGCGTCGCCTCCTCCTCGATGAGGACCCCCTCGCCAGGTATCCAGAGCCGGGCCCAGCCCTCGTCCCTCTCTGCAGCCTTTCGTTCTCTAGCCTTCACCCGTCCCATGGCTTCTCCAGCGTCTACTGCCAATGCGGCTGCCCTCCTGACAGCCCCGAGGAGCTTAGGGGTACCCAGGGGGAGGAGGATGTGGTCCCTAGTTTTTCTTGGGGAGCACTAGGTTGAAGGAAAAGCACAACCTCTGCCCTCAGTGAGCTCCCTGTGTGAGGGGGACACAGGTCCCCCTCAAGGTATTCCCATGGAGCCCATCCAGGCAGCCTGGGGTGCTCATCTCCTTATCTCATCTTAGCACCCACCAACCTCTCCTCCCTCCTGCCCCTGCATCAGGACAAGGCAGTGCTCAGCTGCCAGTAGAGTTCTCCCCCAGTCCACACTCCCAGTCCCCACTCCCTGTCCCCACTCCCTGTCCCCACTCCCAGTCCCCACTCCCTGTCCCCACTCCCAGTCCCCACTCCCAGTCCCCACTCTCTGTCCCCACTCTCTGTCCCCACTCCCTGTCCCCACTCCCAGTCCCCACTCCCAGTCCCCACTCCCAGTCCCCACTCCCTGTCCCCACTCCCAGTTTCCATTCCCTGTCCCCACTCCCTGTCCCCACTCCCAGTCCCCACTCCCAGTTCCCATTCCCTGTCCCCACTCCCTGTCCCCACTCCCAGTCCCCACTCCCTGTCCCCACTCCCTGTCCCCACTCCCAGTCCCCACTCCCAGTCCCCACTCCCTGTCCCCACTCCCTGTCCCCACTCCCAGTTCCCACTCCCTTTCCCCACTCCCTGTCCCCACTCCCTGTCCCCACTCCCAGTCCCCACTCCCTGTCCCCACTCCCTGTCTGCAGCTGCCCTCCACTGATGGTTGTAGCCACCACAAGCCGGGCCCGGGACCTGCCTGCTGACGTGCAGACAGCATTTCCGCATGAGCTGGAGGTGCCTGTGCTGTCAGAGGGGCAACGGCTGAGCATCCTGCAGGCCCTCACTGCCCGCCTGCCCCTGGGCCAAGAGGTGGACCTAGCACAGCTGGCTCGGCGGTGTGCAGTGAGTACCAAGGCAGGGTCTGGTCCTCCCACGTTCTCTGTCATAGGAACTCAGACCTGCTGCCCTGCAAGTGAGGGTAGAAAACCCCGAGGCACCAACATTGGGCCTCAGCTCCGGCTGGAGGGCCTGCCACCCAAGGGTTCCTGCCTACTGTGCCCTGTTCATGCGTCCTTTCCTGTGGTTCCCAGGGCTTTGTGGTAGGAGATCTCTGTGCCCTTTTGACTCACAGCAGCCGGGCAGCTTGCACCAGGATCAGGAACTCTGGGTAAGAAAACTGGGTATAAAAGGGCAAAGGTGACAAGAGGAGATATGGGTGGGTGGGAGCTGGTAAGGAAGGGAGGAGGGAACAGGACCCCGATGCGGGGAGGCCTCAGGCTAGGTCCTTCAAACACCTCCCTGGGTTTCTCTTTGCAGTTTGGCCGGCGGCCTGAGTGAGGAGGATGAGCGGGAGCTGTGTGCTGCTGGCTTTCCGCTCCTGGCGGAGGACTTCGGGCAGGCCCTGGAGCAGCTGCAGTCAGCTCACTCCCAGGCCATCGGAGCCCCTAAGGTAGAGACTCTAGGCCCTTGGAGGTGGGACCTGAGCTCCGTCCTCCGGCATATCCCCAACCGGGCTCTTCCATCGCCTAGATCCCCTCGGTGTCCTGGCACGATGTGGGCGGGCTGCAGGAGGTGAAGAAGGAGATCCTGGAGACCATCCAGCTCCCTCTAGAGCACCCTGAGCTGCTGAGCCTGGGCCTGAGGCGCTCAGGCCTCCTGCTCCACGGGCCTCCTGGCACCGGCAAGACCCTCCTGGCCAAGGCAGTGGCCACTGAGTGCAGCCTTACCTTCCTCAGGTGACCAGGGGGCCTGGAGAGATGCTGGGTGGATTGAGCCGATCGCCTTGGGGTGTCTAACGAGTGTTGCCTCCCACATCCTCTCCCTCAGCGTGAAGGGGCCAGAGCTCATCAACATGTACGTGGGCCAGAGTGAGGAGAACGTCCGGGAAGGTGCGTGAGTGGGCAGGGCTTCCAGTCCTGAAACAGTGGCCCCTGCGCCCCACCCCCACCCCCGGCCCTCAGGCTGCTCATGGGTGTTCCTAGCCTTCCTTTCCACAAGTGTACTTCCTGGAGCGCTAGTATTGAATTGTCAAGCCTGGGTTTTCTTCCCTCATATCTTGACTTTAAAGCCCCGCTGAGCTTCCCCTCCTGTGGGTCCCTCTCTCCTCAGTGTTTGCCAGGGCCAGGGCCGCGGCTCCCTGCATTATCTTCTTTGACGAACTGGACTCCTTGGCCCCAAGCCGGGGGCGAAGCGGAGACTCTGGAGGTGTGATGGACAGGTGGGGGTCTGAGCCAGAATGGAGCCTGGGTCCGGGGCAGAGGGATGCGAGATGGGTTGCAGCAGTCTCCAGAGCCCGGAGTGCCTGTCCTTCCGGTTCTGAGACGGTATAATGGAAGCTAAACGGGGCTGTGGCTTCGGGTGTGGGGCATTGAGGAGAACGGGTGCCTGCATGGAGGGGCACAGGGCACGGCTCAGCAAGGGGCCCTGTGGAGAAGGCCTGCACGGAGAGGCCCCACAGGCAGGCAGGGCAGAGCTGGGGGGCCCAGGACTCCCCTTCGCTCCTCCTTTGCAGGGTGGTGTCCCAGCTCCTGGCTGAGCTGGACGGGCTCCACAGCACTCAGGACGTGTTTGTGATCGGAGCCACCAACAGACCAGACCTCCTGGACCCTGCCCTGCTGCGGCCTGGCAGGTGCCCATCCTGTACCTCTCCTCCACCAGACCCAGTCGGGCTTGTCCCTCGGCCCCGTCCTGTGCCTTCTTCCTTTACCCTTATGCCGGGCTCCCTGACCTGTGTGCCCACCTCTCTCCCTAAAGATTTGACAAGCTGGTGTTTATGGGGGTGAGCGAGGACCGTGCCTCCCAGCTCCGTGTTCTGAGCGCCATCACACGCAAGTATGCCCTGATGGAGACTCCCAGAGGGCTTGGGCCTTGGTCTGGTTAGGGGTTAAGTGTAATGTGCAGAATACACTGGTCAGGGAGTGTATCCTTTTGAGGGAGTAGGGCATGCCGGGTAAAACTTTTTATCCTGTGTCCCTACAACAGATTCAAGTTGGAGCCCTCCGTGAGCTTGGTGACCGTGCTGGACCACTGCCCTCCCCAGCTGACCGGTGCGGACCTCTACTCCCTCTGTTCTGATGCCATGACAGCTGCCCTCAAACGCAGGGTTCGGGACCTGGAGGAAGGTGAGCCACCCGCCTGCCCCAGAGGTCAGCTGAAAAGCTACAGGGAAAACAGGCCCGGTTCTAAATTTCAGAAGAGGGACTCTTGGCGTTTCGGGGACTCTGGGCAAGAAGGCGCTCCCCCAGGGCTTTCCTTGCTTGGACAGAGCCTGAGTTCCCCAGACAGGCTGAGAACCCTGGCCTCCCTTGCCCTGTCGCCCCCCTAGGGCTGGAGCCCAGGAGCTCAGCACTGCTGCTCACCATGGAGGACCTGCTGCAGGCCGCCGCCCGCCTGGAGCCCTCCGTCAGTGAGCAGGAACTGCTCCGCTACAAGCGCATCCAGCGCAAGTTTGCCGCCTGCTAGGGCCTCCTGCAGTCTGGGACCCTTCCCCACCCACAGGGGCTAAAGCTCCCTGGGGATCCCCGCAGACCTGAGAGAGCAGAGGGCTCTGGCTCAGGCTGCCATTACCCACCTAGGCTACCTACCTCCAGGAGATCCCCTGGGTGCCAAGGGGGAGAGGCCTGAGAGAATTCAAGAGGCATCCTCTGTCCATTTTTCCAGGCCAGCCCCAGCACTAAGGCCCATCGGCCCAGGAAGTGGGTTGGGGACCTGGAGTTCTGGGAATTGGGCCCTGAGGGGGCCAGGTGGATAGCTAGAAATAAAGTGTATGCTGCCCTCTGCTGGTGGTGTGGTGGTTGGCGTGGTGGTGTGGTTGGTATGGTGGTGTGGTGGTTGGCGTGGTGGCGTGGTGGTTGGCGTGGTGGTTGGCGTGGTGGCATGGTGGGTGGTGTGGTGGCGTGGTAGCGTGATGGTTGGCGTGGTGGCGTGGTGGTTGGCGTGGTGGTGTGGTGGCGTGGTGGTTGGCGTGGTGGCGTGGTGGTTGGCGTGGTGGCGTGGTGGTTGGTGTGGTGGTGTGGAGAAGAGCGAGACAGAGTAAGCCCAGGGGAGGGCAGGGTGGGCTCCACAGGAGCCTGATCCTTCCGACATAAACACAAGACATGCTGGAACTGAAAAAGGCACAGACTGTATTGTTCACCTTCACATTAGGCTGAACCCAGATCCCTGCACTCCAGCTGCAGTCGGCCCCTCCCCACACCGCCAGGATCTTCATGTGGAGCTGCTGGCATGGGGCTCCCCAGACCCAGCCTGGCAACGCCCGGGCAGAGGGTTGTGGGAGCTGAGGCCACGCTCAGTCCGTCC
This sequence comes from Myotis myotis, assembly GCF_014108235.1. NCBI lineage: Eukaryota > Metazoa > Chordata > Mammalia > Chiroptera > Vespertilionidae > Myotis > Myotis myotis. The sequence continues at coordinate 85,907,158 of NW_023416379.1, forward strand.
TCTTGAGCACATGGATGAAATAGCAGGGAATGTAGGCCTGGCCTGGCTTGTAAGGCTTGAAGTCACCCAGGATGCTGTGCTGGCACTTGCCCCCAAAGGCTGCTCGGAGCAACTCGGTGAAGGACGTTAGACAGTGAGGGTAGTAGGAGAGCCGAAACTTACTGCAACAGAGACCCGGCCAACCGTGAGGACTGGTGGCCTCAGCACCGCCCCCCCAAACTCATCCCCCACACTCATCCCCCACCTAGCTAAGGGGATACCTCAAGCCAAGAGAGCCATCCTGGCCAGCTCCCGGCACCTGCACCGTGTAGTCCAGGGTCACCATGTGGGCCTTGTTGTTCACTGTCAGCACTGAGGTCGTGATGTCCTTGGTCAAGTCACTCTGTAAGCGGTGGTGCAGGCTGCATTAGTCTCTGCAGCCGCTGTGGGGCCTGGACCCCAGGATCCCACCTCCCACTCTGGGCCCTCCCTCAGGGGCCCACCTTATAGTAGATGTTCTTTCCTGGGGGTGCACAGCCTGTGCTGAGGATGTGGTCGTAGTTACGATGATCGATGACCAGCAAGCCCCCTGGCCGCACCATGTTCGCAATGTTCTTCAGCGCCAGACGGTGCTCACTCTGGTCCCCTGAGCTCCCGGCAGGGGCGAGAGGCTGTGTCTACTCAGGGCCCCCAGCACCAGTCTCCCCTCCATCTTTCTACTACCCAAGGATGCCAGTGCCAAGGCAGAGAGGGGCAGAAAGCATAGCTGCTCTGGCAGGAGAGCAGGTGCCCAGGGCTGTGGAAAGGGGGTAGAGCTCAAAGCAAGGGCCATGCCAAGGCCACACCCTCTCTCACCTTTGCAGTCTGGCAAGTGAGCAAAACTGTTTCCAAGGCAGATGACAGCATCGAAGCCGCCCTCTGGTGGCTGGGGCACATCTTTGTCCAGAGTCATCCAGTTGGCTTCCTCAATGACTGGGGGCCAGGAAGGGGAGATCAGGTGGGCACCCTGGTACCACCAGTACCCATCTCCACCAAGTGCAGCTCTGCCTCGGTTTCCCCTCAAGAGACACAGAGGGACTCCGCAGGGAGGGGATCATTATGGACATGGAGGGTGAAAGGGAGGAGGGGTCAAGAGAGGAGGAAGCCATGGTTCAAAAGGAGGACTGTGCTTATGGGCTTTTATTTGTGGGGAGGGAAAGACATTATAAATATAACTAAGCCCGGCTGGCATGGCTCAGTGATTTGAGCATCGAGCTGTGAACCAAGATGTCGCAGTTCGATTCCCTGTCAGGACACATGCTTGGGTTGTGGGCTCGATCCCCAGTAGGGGGCGTGCAGGAGGTAGCCGATCAATGATTCTCTCTCATCATTGATGTTTCAATCTCTCCCTCTCCCTCTCTGAAATCAATTATATATAAAATAAATAAATATAATTAAAAACTAGCTCCTCATACCTGATATCTCATTCTGGCACCTAAGCCTCCCCTTTAAGGAAAATGACAGTGATTTTGCTGTGTCCCTGCCCAGGAGCCCAGGGCAGAGAGAGAGCAGTGTCCTTGGTGGTGGGCTGGGAGGGCCTGCCTGGCTGGACCACATACCCCACTTGTCGAAGGCGGGCTCATGCCGCCGGTTCCAGCGCTCCTTAAGCGCATACTTCAGCATCTTGTCACTGGCGTCCACACTGGTCACGCTGAAGCCCTCTTCCACCAGCATGATGGAGTCCACCCTGGGAAGGACGGGGGTGAGAGGCAGAGAGGGGCAATCAGGGGGCCTGGGAAGGCGAGGAGGCCCCTCACTCCATTCCTCCACTTCCTCTCCCTAGGCCCGCTCCGCTGACATCAAATGACCTGGTAAATGTATTTCTTATCGCCAGGCAGCAACACTGCGTTTGGTTTTTAGCACCTATTCAGAGCCAGATATTCTACAAATGTGCATTAAAACTCATAGCAATCCACCCGAGCTGGGTTTGCCCAGTGGGTAGAGCCTTGGCCTTCGATTCCGGTCAAGGGCACGTACCTGGATTGCAGGCTCCTGCCCAGCCCAGCCCCAGCTGTGCAGGAGGCAACCAATCGATGTGTTTCTCTCACATCGATATTTCTCTTTCCCTCTCTCTTCCTCTCTCTAAAAATCAATGTACCCTCGAGGGGGAGGATTGAGAAAACAAACAAAAGAGGAGGTGCCCCATCTGAGAGCCGGGCAAACGGAGGCTCCTGGAAGCTAAGAAGCGTGTGCCCAGAAGAGCACAGGCCAGACACTAGCCGCCCTGGTCTGTTCTCCTCTCGGCCAGCTGGGGGACCTTGCCCTCGCAGAGGCCGAATTCCCGGAGCTGCAAATGGGATACCACCGCGCACTCACCTCCTCGGGTTTTGTGAGGATTTTCAAAACACGTTTCAAAAGCTCCTGGCACAGGTCTTGGCACGGGCGCATGCTGAGCAAACGTTCATTGTCAACAATTGCCATCACCCGAGGAATTACGCGGGAGCAGGATCCGATCGCCCTGGCCCAAAGCCCAGCCCTGGCGCAGCGGGGCGCGCGGTCTTCCCCACCCGCTGTGCCCACCCTCCCTCTCCGCCGGTCTCGGCGCCCTCACCCCGCCGGCCTCGCCCGCGCGCTGGGCCTGCCTGTTGGCCAGCGGGACGGACGCGGTTCCCGGCCCCGGCGGCGGCAGCTGTGCCGAGGTGCCAGGCCAGGTCCGGCCGTGCGGCGCCCCGCTCCCCCGGACCCCGTGCCCGCCAGGCTCACCCGGTGCCGCAGGCCACGTCGAGCACCCGCTGGCAGCCGTGCTGGCGCAGCAGCCCGAGCAGCCAGGCCTTGTACTCGGCCGTGCGGCTGCGGGTGTCGCCGATGTAGAGCTGCCACACGCGCGCCGCCTCTCCATCTGCGTACTGGTCCGGGAGCCCCTCCGCCGCCACCCCCAGCGAGCGGGTCCGGTACACGCTGTCCACCATCCTGCCACGCACCTGGCTCTGCGGCAAGCGGCCCCGCATTTATAGTCCGGCCCGTGCGGGAGGCCCGGCGGTCCCACCTGCCCAATGGCAGGTGAGCGTGGGGACACGCCCCTGCTGGGTCCCGGCCCAGCACCCGCGGGGAGGGCCCCGCCTCAAAATCCTGGGCGCACCCTCTCGCCCGCCTGGGCATCCAGGCCTCTGGGCAACCCCTCTGGGCGGGAAAGGACTCCACTAGCCCCGTGCCCAGCCGGCAGGAGGACCGGGAGGGGCCAGGAGAGGGGGAGCAGTGAGAGTGCCCACTTCACCCCCACCCCAAACCGGAAAGAAAGGAATGACTTTTCTTCAGCGCCAGCCAGTGCCCACGCTGGTCCTGGGAGCTTCAGGCGGGTCCACGCAGAGCTCAGCGCTCAGGGCGCCCATCCTTGGTGAATGAAGGCATTAGCACATCTAAAGAAGGAGTGGCCCGCTGACTGACGGAGGGCCTGGTCAGCCGGGGAAGGGAGGAATGGGAGACTCTGGGGAGAGTGCTGGTCTGGCTCCCCAAGTCCAGGAGCAGTTCTGAACCAGGGATCAGCCCCCCCACCTGGAGGCAGGTGCTCCTCGGTCCTGTAGGTGATGCAGCAAGCTTTTCCCTGAGCCGCTTGGGGAGTGTGGTCCTTAGAAGTCCTCGACAAACACGCCAGCTTTTAAAAACCACCTGCTTTCCACGGCGATGCCCACAGGGCGGGAAGCCCAGGGTCAGGGTGAGAGTGCTTGTACTCTTGCTAGATCTTGCTCACTGTCACTTCATAGATGGGTCTCGGTTTGGTTAGTGTATACACCCATCCTTCCTCCCAAAGCAGGTCTTAACCCAGGACAGACTCTGGACTGAGAGGGATTCAGGAAGAGGATTCCACCAGGTGAAGCCCAGCGCAGCAAGAACAGCCTCCCCCACCTGTCTGCTCTCCTGGCTGCAGGAGAGTGAGGTACAGACATACAGACTTTAGAACAAAGGAGCCTCTTCCCCCCTCATCCTTGTTGTTGTTGTTAGAATCCTCACCCAAGGATATTTTCCCATTGATTTTTAGAGGAGTGGGAGGGAGGGGAGAGACACAGAAAGAGAAACATCCATGTGAGAGAGACGCATCAATTGGTTGCCTCCCACACATGCCCCAACCAGGGACGGGGTTCAAGCCTACAACCAAGGTATGTGCCCTTGGCTGGAATCGAACCAGGGACCCTTCAGTCCATGGGCCAACACTCTATCCACTGAGCCAAACTGGCTAAGGCCCCTCATCCTTTATTGTCTATAGAATCCGGGAGCTGGAGGAACCCCAAAGATCATGTAATCATTTTTAAAAAATTGATTTGAGAGAGAGGTAAACATCGATGTGTTGTTCCACTTATTTGTACATTCATTGGTTGGTTCTTGTATACGCTCTGACCTAGGACAATGCTCTAACCAACTGAGCTACCAGCCAGGACCCATGTAATCCTTCTTCACTTTAGTACACAGGCTGCCTCGAATGGGCCTGTCTGTGCCCAAGTAATGGAGCCATGTGCTTAGGCTGACCCTACAGGCAGGTCTTTGGCAACAGCTTGCACAGGCGCTGTACTGGGGAGCTGCAAGAAAACTCGGTTTTCTTTTGTCAGAATATTCCAGGGGAAATCTACTCCATCTCGCCTAGACTTTGAGAAAAACTCAGGTGAAAGGAATTGTCCTCTCAGTTGTGGGCAGCGATCTGTGTATATAACCACCTGTCTAGGGGGTGGCTTTTTATATTCATTTATTTAGATTATTTATTTATCTCCTTATCTCGTTGTATCTTTATCTCTTTATTTATTAATTTCTAAGTATGAGGCCATTCCAAGGAAATTAGTTCCTTCCTCGGGTAGGAAAATGCATTCTGGGTTTTTTGTTTGTTTGTTTGTTTTTAACCGTTCTTTTTTTTTAAAAAAGGAAGATGCATTCTTTACTTAAAATAAACTTGATACTATTTTACCCCAAACCAGGAGGAAAGGAATACATTGTTTGGCTATAAATTGATGAGTTGGGAGTGATATCTGTTAACTTAATTTGGCCATAAGAAATACAATTTTAGGGAAAAATAGACTTAATAAATTACTTACTTTTGCACATTGGAGTGCTAAAATGCACTTAAGAAATTTGGGGGGGGGAAATGAAGAATGATGTTCAATTAGAATAACAACCAAAATGGTAGGAAAATAATATTTTTGTCATTATTTATAAATGGATTGACTGGATATAACATATTTGAAAAGTTATGTGGCCTAGGACAGTTTATCTTCCCACCTTACTATTGCTTTCTTTTCCATTTACTTTGGCCTTTAACCCATCTCTGAATGGATCTGATGTAAGCCTGGGCTTCCCTCAGGGCTCCAAATGCTGTTGGGGAATGCCAGCTTTGAAAGACCAGGATAATCATGTCCATAGGTTTACCAGACTCTTGTTTCAACACACTTAAGGACAAATACTACTGTGATGTTGAATACGTTCTTTTCCTAATATTTTTATATATAATAGTGAAGACTTGGGGAAGAGCATTGACTTGTAAATTTAGACATCTTTGCCCACCCTTTCATTTAGAAATTGCCATTCAGAGATTAGACTCTGAAGCTCTTTGATAAAATTACCTTGAAACAAAAAGGAAAAAAATTACGTAGAACAACTATTTAAGTGTCTTGTTTTTGATTTGGTGTAACATGATTACCCATACTGTACCCACAAAAATTTTTTTCTTGTCCAGAAACTATTTTTTCCATTTCCTGTTTTAAAATAAAGTTATTTGGCCCAGCCAGCATAGCTCAGTGGTTGAGCGTTGACCTGTGAACCAAGAGGTCATGATTTGATTCCTGGTCAGGGCATATGCCCGGATTGTGGGCTTAATCCCCAGTGTGGAAGCAGCTGATCAATGGTTCTCTCTCATCATTGATGTTTCTATCTCTCTCTCCCTCTATCTTTCTCTCTGAAATTAAATATATATATACTAGAGGCCCAGTGCATGAAATTCATGCACCAGGGGAGAGGGGTGGGGAGGGGGGCAGAGGGGGAGGCCCTCAACACGGTCTGCGCCCTCTCAAAATCCAGGACCCTTCAGGGGATGTCCAACTGCCAGACATCACTCTTGCAATCCGGGACACTGGCCCCTAACTGCTCACTTGCCTGCCTGATCACCCCTAACCACCTCTGACTGCCTGATCACCCCTAACCACTCGCTTGCCTGCCCGATTGTCCCTAACCGCCTCTGCCTGCTTGCCTAATTGACCCTAACCACTTGCCTGCCTGCCTGACTGCCCCTAAGCACTCTGCCTGCCTGATTGCCCCTAACTACTCTGCCTGCCTCCCTGATCATCCCTAACTGCTCGCCTGCCTGCCTGATCGTCCCTATCCGCTCACTGGGGGGCTGCCCGCTGGGGTGAAGGGCCGTGTCGTTCTGGTCTCTGGTCCTTTTGGCCACTTGGCTTTTATTATATAGGAGATATATATATATAACAAAAAAAAGTCGTTTGAATTTTAGGTGTAATGCACACCTCTGAATGGATAGCATTTCTGTCATTGGTTGCAACCTTTAGGCTAAAGGCCATACTCTCCATACTGATAAGGAATTTTATTTAAGTATTTGGTTTTCATTCAAATAAAAATGTATATTTCTCAAAAATCTTAAACATCAATATTTTAACGAATATAAATAAAATGCTCCCACAGTTTTTCAAGAGATGAACATGTGAATGATTATAATCAAACTAGAGGCGCGGTGCATGAATTTATGCACAGGTAGGTGTTGGGGTCCAGCCCCAGCAGGTCCAGGGGTTCCCAAAGGTGTGGACGGAGTCGGTGAAAAAGGAATGATACGGAGGCAGCGTTCAGTTGATCATCATAGCCAGGTTCTCTCTTTATTGTCCTGTTACATCTGTATTTATACCATTTGATCCTATAAGCATGCCTCTATAATCACATCATGGTATGTTTTGGGTAACGTTTTTCAGTTCCTTGTTTCTTATCTGACCTTTGCCAAAAATCCTGTCTCTATCTAGTTCCGCTGAGTTTAATCTTGTCTAGGTTAATCTTTGTGTTCCATTACCAGGGCTATTCCAAGGTCACTGCTCTACTGATAGGCTACAAGGAAGTGACTGAAGGAGATTATCCTGCCCAGTAAAGGTTATGTCCTCCCAGCCTCGCTGCTTGCCTTCCCTGGGACTGCCCTGTGTGATCATGTGATACTTGTCTTTCTCTGACTGATTTATTTCACTTAGCATGATACTCTCTAGGTCCCTCCATGCTGTCTCAAAGGGTTAAAGATTCTTTTTTTTTTTTTTTTTTTTTTTTACTGCTGCATAGTATTCCATGGTATAAGTGTACCACAGCTTTTTTATCTACTCATCTACTGATGGGCACTTGGGCTGTTTCCAGATCTTAGCTATTGTATTATAAACATAGGGGTGTATACCTTCTTTCTGATTGGTGTTTCTGATTTCTCAGGCTATATTCCTAGAAGTGGGATCACTGGGTCAAATGGCAGTTCCATATTAGGTTTTTGAGGAAACTCCATACTGTTCTTAATAATGGCTGCACCAGTCTGCATTCCCACCAGCAGTGTACTAGGGTTCCCTTTTCTCCACATTCTCACCAGCATTTGTCCTTTGTTGACTTGTTGATGGAAGCCATTCTGACAGGCGTGAGATGGTACCTCATTGTCATTTTGATTTGCATCTCTTGGATGATTAGTGACTTTGAACATTTTTTCATATGTCTCTTGGCCTTCTGTATGTCCTCTTTGGAGGTATCTAGGTCCTTTGTCAATTTTTTAATTGCATTGTTTGTCTTCCCTTTTGTTAAGTTGTATGAGTTCCTTATGTATATTGGATATTAACCCTTTATCAGATGTATCATTGCCCAATATGTTCTCCCATGCAGTGGGCGATCTTTTTGTTTTGTTGATGGTTCCTTTGCTGTGTGCAGAAGCTTTTTATTTTGATGTAGTCCCATGTGTTTATATTCTCCTTAGTTTTCTTTGCCCTAGCAGATGTACCCATAAACATATTGCTATGAGGGATGTCTGAGATTTTGGTGGCTATGGTTCTTCTAGAATTTTTACATTTTCATGACTTACATTTAAATCTTTTATTCATTTTGAGTTTATTCTTGTGTATGGTGTAAGTTGGTGGTCTAGTTTCATTTTTTTTGTATGTATCTGTCCAATTTTACCAACACCATTTATTTTTTTTCAACTTTTATTGAATGAGGACTTTTTTTTTTTTTTAACATTACAAAGTCTCCTTTTCTGGTAAGGTAGATCTTACACTCAAAGACAACCTTCAACAATTAAAAAAAAAATTAAAGGACAAATCCATTGTTCATGAACAAGAAGATTTTACAGTAATGATGGCAGGAAACAAATACATTTCACAACCTAGGGGTTCAAACTAAGTATCTAGAGCAGATTATAAGTCTGGAAGATGGCAGGAACTGGACAATTACGGAAACTGCTCATAGTGCAGATCCGGGCTCTGACGTGCAGAACACATGCTTGCTTGCATTGTGCCTTGGAACCTTTGCATTTGCATAGGTTCACCAGGACATGGCCGCTTCCCCTCCTCCCAGTCTTTCGTGCAGATCATAAGGCGAGCCTACAAAGGACCTGTAAGGCACAGGGGTACAGCAGGTGACCGGAGGAACTCTACAAACTTCCTGGAGTTTAATACCCAGTGGCCTATAATGCAGACACTGGTGTGGCAAACTCTGTGTTTTGTTTTATTTTGTGGGTTTTTTTCACCATCAACGTGCACCCAAAGCACAGGAGGTCATTTCAAGTCACTTCAGTGGAATGAACAATACTTCATTGCATTTCTAGTAAAATAAACAATTCAAAGCACTACAAAGAATTAGAAGCGAATATGAAGGAAAAGCCCTCTAGTTTAGACTTACAAGCAGAATATCTTTGACTCTCCAAGGAGTACCATTTTGGCTTGTGAAATTATACCAATTGATTAGGACTCTTCTACATTTCCATTAGGCAACACCATTTATTGAAGAGACTCTCTTGACTCCATTGTATGCTCTTGTCTCCTTTGTCAAATATTAATTGAGCAGAATGGCTTGGGTCAATTTCTAGGTTCTCTTTCTGTTCTATTGATCTATATGCCTGTTCTTGTGCCAATACCAGGCTGTTTTGATTATGGTGGCTTTGTAGTGTAACTTGAAATCTGGTATTGTGATTCCTCCAACTTTGTTTTTCTCAAAATTGCTGCACCTATTCAAGGTCTTTTTTAAATTTAATTTTATATTTTTTTAAATCCTCACCTAGAAGATTTTTCCACTGATTTTTAGAGAGAGTGGAAGAGAGAGGGAAAGAGAGAAACATCAACATGAGAAACACATCAATTGGTTGCCTCTTGCACGTGCCCTGACCAGGGCCCGGGGCGAGGAGGAGCCTGCAACCGAGGTACGTGCTCTTGACAGGAATCAAACCTGGGACCCTTCAGTCTGCAGGCTGATGCTCTATCCACTAAGCCAAACCAGCTTGAGCTCAGGTCTTTTTTATTTCATATAAATTTTTGGAGTATTTATGCTAGCTCTGTGAAATATGCTGTTTGTATTTTTCAAAAGTATATTTTATTGATTTTTTACAGAGAGGAAGGGAGAGGGATAGAGAGTTAGAAACATCGATGAGAGAGAAACATTGATCAGCTGCCTTCTGCACACCCCCTACTGGGGATGTGCCCACAGCCAAGCTACATGCCCTTGACCGGAATCGAACCTGGGACCCCTTCAGTCCGCAGGCCGATGCTCTATCCACTGAGCCAAACCAGTTAGGGCTGCCGTTTATATTTTAATAGAGATTGCATTGAATCTATAGATTGCCTTGGGTAGTATGGACATTTTAATGAAGTTGATTCCACCAATCCATGAACATGGTATATTCTTCCACTTGTTTATATCTTCTTCTTCCATCTCTTTTTTTTCAATGTCCCATAATTTTCCGAGTACAGGTCTTTTGCCTCCTTGGTTAAGTTTATTCCTAAGTATCTTAATTTTTGTTGTTGCAAGGGTAAATGGGATTGTTTGTTTAGTTTCTCTTTCTGAGAATTCATTATTGGTGTATAAAAAAGCCATTGATTCTTGAGTATTGATTTTGTATCCTGCTACATTGCCAAATTCATTTTATTAAATCTAGTAGTTTTTTGGTGGAGTCTTCAGGGTTTTCTATGTACAATATCATGTCATCTGCGAATAATGAGAGTTTTACTTCCTCCTTTCCAATTTGGATGCCTTTTATTTCTTCTTCTTGTCTGATTGCTGTGGCTAGGACTTTCAGTGCCATGTTGAGTAAGAGCAGTAAAAGTGGACATCCCTGTCTTGTTCCTGTTCTTAGGGAAAATGCTTTCAGTTTTTGCCCACTGAGGATGATGTTGGCGATAGGTTTGTCATAGATGGCCTTTTATTTATTTATTTATTATTATTATTTTTTTCCCCTTGACCTTCCCATATATGGCCTTTATCATGTTGACATGCTCCTCTACTCCCACTTTGCTGAGAGTTTTTATCAAAAATGGGTGTTGGATTTTGTCAAATGCTTTTTCTGGGTCTATTGATATGATCATGTGATTTTTCTCTTTCAATTTGTTTATGCCATGTATCATGTTTATTGATTTGTGAATATTGTACCAGCCTTGTATCCCTGGAATAAATCCCATTTATTCATGGTGTATGATCTTTTTAATATATTGCTGGATGCGATTTGCTAACATTTTGTTGAGGATTTTAGCATCTACGTTCATCAGGGATATTGGCCTGTAGTTCGCTTTCTTTGTAGTGTCTCTATCTGGTTTTGGAATTAGGAAAATGCTGACTTCATATAAAGAGTTTGGAAATGTTCCTTCTTCTTGGATTTTCTGAAATAGTTTGAGGAGTATAGGTGTTAGTTCTTCTTTGAATGTCTGGTAATACTCCCTGTGAAGCTGTCCGGACATAGGCTTTTGTTTGCTGCAAGTTTTTTGATTACTGCTTCTATTTCATCGTTGTTATTGGCCTATTCAGGTTTTCTGTCTTTTTTTTTTTTTTTTTTTTAATCCTCACTGGGGGATATTTTTTCCATTGATTTCGAGAGAGAGTGGGAGAGGAGGGGGAGAAAGAGAGAGAGCAACATCCATGTGAGAGAGACACAGTTACTGGCTGCCTCCTGCCTGCACCCCTACTGGGGCTGGGGAACCTGTAACGGAGGTACATGCCCTTTACCAGGAATCGAACCCATGACCCTTTGGTCCATGGGTTGATGCTCTAAACACTTAGCAACCGGCCAAGGCTGGAATTTTTCTTTCTTTCTTTTTAAAAAAAATATATTTTATTGATTTTTTACAGAGAGGAAGGGAGAGGGACAGAGAGTTAGAAACATCGATGAGAGAGAAACATCGATCAGCTGCCTCCTGCACACCTCCTACTGGGGATGTGCCCACAACCAAGGTACATGCCCTTGACCGGAATCGAACCTGGGATCCTTCAGTCCACAGGCTGACGCTCTATCCACTCATCCAAACCGGTTAGGGCAGAATTTTTCTATTAATTGATACTGTCCCCAAAACAAATGTTTGTTTCAGCTCTTTACATGAAGATGTTATTCTTTAATATTCCGTTAGGTAGAAAAAAAAATAAAAATATTCCATTAGGTAGAAAATCACATCTGATTGTTTTTAATCTTCTTTAATTATTACCAAATGTACCAAATAATTTCAGTCCTTTATCTTTAAATTGTCCATGTCCTCTGACCATGGACATATATTGAAGCTGTCTCCCCCCCCCCCCCCTTGGTTAGTCTTTGTGAATTTTAGGTAACCCAAATCTGAGGTCCTGCAGCATGGAACAAAAATGTCACAGAATATAAATTTATTTTGACTTAACAAAAATTATTTTAAGCTCTGACCGGGTAATTCAGTTGACTAGAGCATCAGCCCACTAAGTCAAGGTTGCAGGTTTGATCCCTGGTCAGGGTACATACAAGATTCAACCAATGAATGCATAAGTGGAGCAACAAATCGATGTTTCTCTCCTTCTCTCGCCCTTCCTCTCTCTTTCTCTCTCAAACAAATTTTTAAAAACAGGTAATATTTTACATATGCAATGTTTGACATGCTCCTCTGGAATTGGCTGAAAAGACTAAAATTATTTTTTAAAAATATATTTTTATTGATTTCAGAGAGGAAGGGAGAGAGCTAGAGAGATAGAAACATCAATGATGAGGATCATTGATCGGCTGCCTCCTGCACGTCCCCCACTGCGAGGGGTGGGGAGGGCGGGCGGGATCAAGCCCACAACCTGGGCATGTGCCCTCGGCTGGAATCAAACCTGGGACCCTTTAGTCCACAGGTCGACGCTCTATCCACTGAGCAAAACCGGCTAGGGCCTAAAATTCTTCATGTTTAAAGAACACCACCACCACAACTCTTTACTCTATGATGCAGCTATTCCACTTCTGGGTATTTATTCAAAGAAAACAAAAACATGTATTAAAAAGATATATGGACCTCTGTGTTCACTGCAGCACTATTTACAATATCCAAGGCATGGAAACAACCTAAGTGTCTATTGTCAGATGAATGGATAAAGAAGATGTGACATATGTACACAATGGAATACTCGTCAGCCACAAAAAATTTAAAAGAATTAAATCTTGCCATTTGGGACTACATGGATGGGCCTTGAGGATATTATGCTAAGTGAAATAAGTCAGACAAAGAAAAATAACACGATTTCACTCATATGTGAAATATATTTTTTAAAAAAGGACAAACAAAACCAACTCATAGATATGGAAAACAGATTGGTGGTTACCAGAGGAAAAGGGGGATGGTGAGGGGTGGGTGAAATGGGTGGTGGTGGGGGGGGGGGTGTCAATTTTGTGGTGATGGATGGAAACTAAACTTTTGGTGGTGATCAAGTTGTAGTACATACCCATGTTGAACTATAAAGTTACACATGTGAAACTTACACAATGTTAAAAACCAATTTACCACAATTTGGGGCGGGGGGGGGGGGGGTTGGGGAGGGGGGGGGCCGGGGGAAGAATGGGGTGAGACGTTCTCTTCGAAGGGAAAACGCAGGAGGGCAGTGGGGGACATTCGGCAGCCAGTGTGAGTGTCGGGGGAGGTAGGTTTGGAAGCCTGTCTTCGCGTCGGCCTGGGACTCAAGCTAAACTTGGGGCGGGGTGTCCTGGGTGCTCCTTTGTGGCGACCAGTGTAGCCCGTGGGAACTGCCCCCAGTGCCCACGTGGGCGCTGGGACATGGAACGTGTGGGCTGCCAGAGGCCAGCACACGGGGTAAGCGCTCAACACCGAGCGCTGTGTTTGGTGAATAAAAGAATGAAGCACAGGGAGAGCCGCAACCAGCTACTTCCCATCGCGCCAACATTTTAACTAGCGCAGTGCCTCCTCGTAACTTCCCTGAGTCCAGACCACCGCCGGAACCTTTGTTGCGCGCTACAGAGGTTGCAACTCGGGAAAATAGACAGAAGGATTCGGATCCTGACAGACGGGGGTTGGAGCCAATGAAAAAGGCAAGATGCGAATGCTGCAGCCAATCATAGAGGCAGAAAGAGTGACGTCGACGGAAGTGTAGCGGAAGTTCGGTAAACACCGATCCTAAACAGTTCTTCCGTGCTAGTGAGAAGAATAGGAGGCGAAAATGTCGGAGCGAAAAGTTTTAAACAAGTATTATCCCCCCGACTTTGACCCGTCAAAGATCCCGAAGCTCAAGCTCCCCAAAGATCGGCAGTACGTGGTGCGGTTGATGGCCCCCTTCAATATGAGGTGTAAGACGTGCGGAGAATACATCTACAAGGGTAAGAAGTTCAACGCGCGCAAGGAGACGGTGCAGAACGAGGTCTACCTGGGCCTGCCCATCTTCCGTTTCTACATCAAGTGCACGCGCTGCCTGGCAGAGATCACCTTCAAGACAGACCCCGAAAACACCGACTACACGATGGAGCACGGAGCCACGCGCAACTTCCAGGCCGAGAAGCTCCTGGAGGAGGAGGAGAAGCGAGTGCAGAAGGAGCGGGAGGACGAGGAGCTGAACAATCCCATGAAGGTGCTGGAGAACCGAACCAAGGACTCCAAGCTGGAGATGGAGGTGCTGGAGAATCTGCAGGAGCTCAAGGACCTGAACCAGCGGCAGGCCCACGTGGACTTTGAGGCCATGCTGCGGCAGCACCGCCTGTCCGAGGAGGAGCGACTGAAGCAGGAGCAGGAGGAGGATGAGAGGGAGACGGCAGCCTTGGTGGAAGAAGCCAGGAAACGAAGACTGCTGGAGGACTCCGATTCGGAAGAGGATGCTGCTCCTGCCCCGCCCCAGCCGGCCGCCCTGCCCAACCCCAGCCCCAACCCCACAGCAATCCTGGACGAAGGCCCGAAGGCGAAGAGGAAGATGGAGAGCTGGGAGCGGAGTGTGGGCACCCTTGGCAGCAAGCCCCAGCTCTCAGGCCTCGTGGTGGTGAAGAAAACAGCCTTGGATCGCAGCACCCCACAGGGCCAGCCGGCACCCACACTGGGCACTGTGAAGAACGGGAAAGCCGCAGACCCTGCACCCAGGACGCCCGGCAGCTCCTCTCTGAGCCAGCTGGGTGCGTATTCGGATAGTGAGGACAGCAGCAGCAGCAGCAACTGAGGCCCTTTTCCAGGACAAGGGTCATATGTCCACCTCCAGCCCGTGTTTGGGGCAGGAGGCCTTGTCATCAACCAGAGCACAACTGGACAAAAATTAATGTCTTGGAGGCGGGTGGGACCAGCCAGGGTTTCAGCTGAGGGACTCAGTTTCTCTCCGGTCCCCAACCACCAGCCCTTCTGGTCGTACCTCTAGGTCCAAAGCTCATGCTATTTTCCACCTGGTACCATGCATCTCTGGAGGAATGCATGGTCTCTTGGACAGTCCTTGAGATGTTAGCCATGTTTTGGGCATGTGAGTGAACCCACCCACCCCTGTTGGCTCCATCCCTTCCCACTACAAAATTGTCTGGAACCAATAAAAGGAACACACACAGAAAGACTTTATTTTGGGACTATTGCTGCAATTGGACATAATTCAAGTCAATTCCTATTTGAGGACACATTAAAATCCTAGAATAGTGAATTATGTATATACAGTAACTACAAGTGGAAGACATCCTGGCTGTTTTTAATTCACAACTGGTAGAAATTCATTTTTCAGAGGATGGACTCAGAACTCCAGACCAAGCTGCTGAAAAGAACTTTTCTGCTGACTGACTGCCCAGCTTGAACACTGGGATCCTGTGGGAGGGGCAGGAAGCCACTCACCCCCATGGACTCTGCTAGCAGATTTATCGCAAGGATCCTTTTTTGGACTTTTTAATATACCAAATAAGACTCTGCTTTAATAAAGTTTTGTTAAGTGAGTGTAAAATTGGTCCCTGTATCATTGGTTTGTACACTAATTAATGGTGTCTACATTCTATAAAGCTTTGTGCATCTGAGAATTCCATTAATGTATATGAAGAGAGGTTCTCTTTGACCATTTCACGCTTTGTTAAAAGCAGTTTTAAGGTGTGCTAATCTCAGTAATATCTCATAGGTATATGCCCATCTGCTCTCTGGGCTATTTTTCCACATGAAAATGACCCACTATTTGAACTTTGGTCACAGGCTAAGCATCGCTCATGAAACAGGTGACAGCACCTGCCATCACATCTTGATGAGTTGGACAGTAAAATGCCAAGACCACTTTGGTAAGTAATTTCTAACAAAATAACATCTGGTTGTTTTTTTTTTACTTGTTTTTAATTTATTTTTAGAGAAGAGAAAAAAACCACATCTATTTGTTCCACTTGTTTATGCATTCATTGGTTGATCTAGTATGTGCCCTGACCAGGGATTGAATCTGCAACCTTGGCGTATCAGGATGTACTAAACCTTATGTTTGCGCGCGGAGGGTAGTGACAGACGTTGTCCTCTTCCGAAACTGGTGGTGGAATCAGCCTGCTTCTACTCTGCAGCAACACCTCCCTGTCCACAATCACAGGCATTTATGGAATTTTAAGTTCTGTTGGCCTGTACAGCCTTAAAGACGGAGGATGCAATTTTAGAGAAAGAATGAATAAAACTGGATTCCTCTCAAATTGTAAAGAGGAAAGCCAGCCCTGGGGGGCAGCTTAAGGATCAAACTGGCTTTAAGCTACACACAAATATAAACTTCGATGAGAGAAAGACTTGCAGGTTAACTTGGTCTTGCATTCCCAACATTAAAATCTGAAGACATAAACAGACTAGCCGAGAGCAGCGGGTCTGCCTTTTAGAAGAAATCTATGTAAGGGGAGGATGCTGTGCAAATAAGCTGTAGCTGCAGGGGCTATGGTGCAATGGCTGTGCCCCAGGACACTGATGCCATCCTCCCTGGGCTCACCCTGGTTGGGCCACTTACTAAATGTGTGACGTGGGCAAATTACGTCACCTTTCTACACTTCATTCATTTAACAGATATTTATTAAGCATCTACTCTGTGCCAGGCACTGTACTAAGTATTGGGATACAACAGGGAATAGACAAAAATCCTTGTTCTTTTTGTGGGTGTGTGTGGGGGGGGGAGGGGGGGAGGGAGCAGGGGGTGATGTTTCTGGGGTGATGGTAATAATGATGACTTGGGTGGTGTTTTTAAAAATTCACTGAGGTGGCCGAAACCGGTTTGGCTCAGTGGATAGAGCGTCGGCCTGCGGACTGAAGGGTCCCAGGTTCAATTCCGGTCAAGGGCATGTACCTGGGTTGCGGGCACATCCCCAGTGGGAGGTGTGCAGGAGGCAGCTGATCGATGTTTCTCTCTCATCGATGTTTCTAGCTCTCTATCTCTCTCCCTTCCTCTCTGTAAAAAATCAATAAAATATATATATAAAAAAAATTCACTGAGGTGTATACACTATGTGCACTTTTCTGTATGTATAATTTACTTCAATGGTTTAAAAAATGTGTGGCCTTGTGACCACAGCTTTATTAAATGAGTTAAGTGAAGCACGCACAGAAAGTGGCTACTTTTATTAATACAGTGAAACTCCTTACTAAAGCAAACCAGGCCATCGGGGGACGTTCAGGAGCGATTCAGCTGGCTCTGCCCCGGGATTAACTCACAGAGCTCTTCCGTAAACCGATTACACATGGCTCATGCCTCTGTCGTGAAAAATGTGCTTTCTTTTTCTAACATAAAAAAGTAAGAGGCATTTTGTTAGCACTTGCAAACTAAGTGATGTAGAGCTGCTGTGAACACCTGGGTAGATTGTGCACTGCACAAGGGCTCCATAAGGGGCTGCCATGCAAGGTTTGTATATTTACTATCATTTTCTGGGGCCCAACCCCTGAGACTGGACTGTCTGGGCCTATGGTTCTCTAATCATTGAGTTGGAACAAACCGGCCTCACGCTTTGTCCATCAGCGTTTGTGATTCTGGATGATGGAAGTCTCCTGGTGAAGTGGGTTCTAGCTGGCCCCGGCACGCAGGCTCCTAGGTCTTCAAC
Organism: Myotis myotis; assembly: GCF_014108235.1. Lineage (NCBI taxonomy): Eukaryota > Metazoa > Chordata > Mammalia > Chiroptera > Vespertilionidae > Myotis > Myotis myotis. Next base: position 85,924,589 of record NW_023416379.1, read on the forward strand.
CCAGCAAATCAGAAGTGGGCCCAGACATCTGTACGTTTAACAAGCATTTCAGGTGACTTTCATGTCCAGGTGAGTGTAGGAAACCCTATTCTAACAGGGGCCTGAAATCAGGCTAACTTGAACTCAGTCCCTTCACTAATGGAGGGAAGGGGTGTGAGAAAGTGGGAGGCAACATTTAAGGTCAAAAAGGCTTGTATGTGGTGGGGAGAGGAGAAACAACCTGGGAAGCTGGAGCTTACTTTCTGATCCCCCCCCCCCCACGCCCCCATTTTAAAATAGATTTTAGAGTCAGAGAGGAAGGAAGAGAGGAAAACACCAATTTGTTGTTCCGCTTATTTATGCATTCATTGGTTGTTTCTGGCATGTGCCCTGACTGGGTATTGAACCCGCAGCCTTGGTGTATCTGAGCTACCCGGCCAGGGCAGCCTTCTGCCTTTTCCAGGCTGGGCCTGGGGAGAAGCTGTCTGCTGGAGTGCTGGTGAGTGTGCAGCATGCCTGCCCCGTGGGGGCAGGGGGCGGAGAGGGCTCTCATGGGACAGCCACAGGTCAAAGAGCAAAGTAGTCAGCTGTCTGCCCTCTGGTCCGGGCCTGGCCTGGGATTGGGCCACTGGGCCACCACCCTGGTAAGAGGATACATCTTTGCCTCATCCTACCCTAAGGATCAATAAAGCTTTGGGGACAGACGTAAGCCAGGCACTGAAGGTTGTGGGTTTGGATTAGTGACAGCCCAGGGGTTTGCAAATGGTTTTCCAGCCCTGCGTTCCAGTCCCCAACCCCAACCCCAACCCGTCATTTCCTGTGCGCAGAACGAAGTTGAGGCTAGAACTTGAGTCTACGCTGGAATCCCACAGCCCTTTTAACAGGAGCAGTGATCAGCCCCGGAGGTGGGCAGTGGGGGACAGACCCAAAAATACCATCCTTCAAGGCCTCACTGACCAGAGGGAATGAAATCCCAGTTTGTTCCACTCTCCATAGCCTTGGCTGCCCCAGCTTGGGGAAGAGGCTGAGCCCAGGCTGAGGGCACCCCTCACCCCAGAGCCTCTTCACCAGAAGATGAAGAATCGGGGGCACCTCAGCAGTGCATCCCCTCCTGCCCACTGGGCCCAGCCCAGGGGAGTGAGGGTCTTCGTGTGGGTGCTCACAGGGGACGTGGTGGGGGCCGGGTGCTGGTGGGACCTCCCACCATTCTCTCCTTCTAAGAAACAACAGCTGCTTCCTATTTTCCTTTTAAAAGAGGCTTGCTGGTGGAGGTAGGTTACGGCCAAGAAACCCAACCAAACCAGTTCAATGTGAATCACACTGCCAGTGCCAGGCACTGGGGGTGGCGCCCTGGCGGCTGTGGGGTAGTGGAGACAATGCTGGGCTTGCAGTCTGGAAACCAGGGTCTGCGTGCCAGCTGTACACCGAACAGTAGGACTTGGGGCATGTCCCCTGACCTGAGCCTGTTTCCTTTGCTACAAAATGGGGTAACAGCACCCAGTCCACAGGTGGGAAAGCGAAGCACTCTGCAGTGCCGTTGTCATCACTACTGCCACCGCCCGATCCCTGCCCTCAGGGCAGGCTGGGCAATGTCTCCACTCCATCCCCCCAGAGGCCAGCCTCAGGACAGGCTGGGCAATGCCTCACCCCCCCCCCCCCCCCCAGAGGCCAGCCTTCCCTGCTCCCAGAGGACATGGTGTAACCAGCTGTCCTCGGGGGACTGGGCTGTCCTCCCCCTTAGGCTCCAGGGACAACAGCTAGAGCAAGAGTGATCAATCAGGGAACAAGGTTCAAGACCAACAGGCAGGGCCACATGGAGGTGGGAATGAGGGCAGCCAGGTGCTCAGGGCAAAAATGAGGCCCCTCCTGGCCTGAGGGAGGGGCTAGGCACTGTGCTGGGCCTCACCCCACGCCTGCCCTTTACCCCAAAATAGTCCAGGCCCTCCCCATCCTCAGCCCCCAGGGCTGGAAAGTCAAGGGCAGGGAAGAACAGCAAGGGGCTCAAGGCCCCTCTGAGGGGCTGAAGGTGACTCAGCAATCAGAAAAAAGGCCAAAAGGTTTTTACTCTGTGAACCCTGGGGAGGGCCAGGCAGAGCACAAGGTGTCCACAGGAGGATGAGAGAAAGGAGGGGTGGGGCCTGCAGTCTTGCTTTCCGGTGGGGGCAGGCGTGCCCGCCCCACAGGGGCCAGAGGGCTCCAGTCCTGGGGCCCAGCGACACCTGCCGCCCTGAGTTCTCGGGGAGTCCTGACCCCGCATGGCCTGCCTGAAGCCTTGCCAGGAGAGAAATGCTTGGCAGCGGGAAAAGGCCAGCGTGGGCTGACGTAGCCATCTGAGTTCTTCCAGAGCTGTGCCTCTCCCCCACAGGAAGAGGACCCAGCGAGGCCGGGAGGACCCGGGGCCGGGAGAGCTGCATCTGCCTGCCAGAGCCGGGCCCCAGATTCTTCCACCTCCACGTCAGGAGTCTGGGTTCAGGGGCTGCCAGGTTAGGCTCAAAGCTCATCAGGGGGGCTGTGTGTGAGGGGAGATGCCTGCTGGATGCCCTCGTCCTCCTCGGGGCCGGGGTCTCCCAGCTCCTTCCTCTGTTTGCTGCCGCTGCCACCGGATGCCTTGGCCCGGCTGCTCTTCTTCTTGGACTTCTTCCCTCCCAGCGCGGCCGTGTCCCCCTTCTTGCCGGACCACTGCTCTGCTAGGCAACCTGCGGTGAGGAGGAGAGACTGGTTTGCTGGGCGAGGAGCCCTGCTTGGGGAGCCGCCGGGAATGGCTGCCTGACACCCAGGTCCCTATCCCACCTCACTGTGGCCCAGGCCCCGCCAGGGCACCCGAGTTCTCTGCGTGTTGTTCTGCACCTGGCTTGGTGCCTCTCACCCACCCGGTCACGCCAAGCTCCCAGGGGGCAGTGATTTGTTTTAATTTTTAAAATTGATTTCAGGGTGGGGGGCGGGGGAGGAAGGGGAGAGAGACATCGATTGGCTGCCTCCTATACTCACCCCGGGGACTGAACCTGCAACCTGGGTATGTGCCCTGATGGGGAATTGAACCCACCATTTCGGTGTACGGGACGATGCCCAGCCAACCGAGCCACCCAGGCAGGACGACACCCTCCCTTTCTTATTTCTTTTCCCTGCCTCCTCCCTCCCTCAGACTCACTGGTGTCCTTGCCCTTCAGCACGTGGTTGGCGCAGAGGAACTGCGTCAGGTCCTGCTCCTGGTGGTTCCGGTACCAGTCCTCGATCACCTCCTCAAACTCCTCCACCAGCACGTCGCACTGTTAATCACAACCTCGCGTTGGCAAGGCCCCAGCGCTGGCTCCCTTCAGAGGAGCCCAGCGGAGCCTCAGCCCACACAAGACAGGCGGCGGCCGGGTTCTCCTGCGCAAACCGCAGCCAGAGGTGAGAGGACCCATGTCCCTCGGCTCTTGGCGGCCTTCCTCGGCAGCAGCCGCCGCGGGCCGAAGGGCCTACCTGCTTCTTGAGGTCCGCCACCTCCGCAGAGGTCTCGTTCCACAGCTCGTAGGGGATGTCCATCACCACCTTGACCCCTTTGTGTACCAGGTTGTGTAGCGTCTCAAAAGTCTCTGACATGCCCTGGAAGAGGCGACCGGACATGAGAGGGGGTCCCTTCCCGCCTCCTGCCCTCCTCAGCAGGGCTGCTGCAGGCCCAAGGACCAGCTCTGAGGAGCCAAGACCTCTAAGGTTCCTCACACTTGACCGCACCCTCCTCTCCCCTACACATGCACGCGCCCACACACGCCCTGTCCTGCCTCCCCACGCCTTATCCTTTCCAACAGGTCTGCTGTTGCCCTCAGGCCCTCTGAATGGACACTCCTTTTCCAGGATCCGTTTGCCTTGGCTCCCCCTGCACTGTGGCTGGGCTCACGCACTCCCCACCCCCAGGCCCGCTCCCTGCGGAGGTTCTTCCTAGGGCTTGTGTCTTTCCTCACTGGGGAGAGGGCAGGGGCAAGGCAGGAAAGACTCTTTGTTCCATTTCTGCCAGCTACCTAGGTTTCTCCCCGGAGACCGCAAACTACCTTCCCAGAGATAATGCACACAAACACATGCAAACAGACAAATACATCCTCCTCGCCCACCCACACTTCTTACAGAGCAGTAATGTATATCTCGCACACTATTCTGACTTTTTTATTTAGTGACACACGTTGGAGGAGATTTTAGCTCAGACCTTGCAGAGCCACCTCATTCTTTGTTTTTCAGGTGTATAACAGGCCACTGAATCAATCTATTTAGCCACGCCCTGACTAATGGATGGTTGTTTCTAATTTTCTTGTTATGAAAAATAACTTTTTACATTCTTACATTAAAGCAAATATGAATGTATTCTTAACTAGGGTACAAAATTCATACAAATTTTATTTTATTGTTAAATAGTTTATTGATTTTGAGAGAGGAGGGGAGAGAAACATCGAAGTGAGAGCACAACATCGATAGGCTGCCTCCTGCATACCCTCCACCGGGGAGGGAGCCTGCAACCTGGGCATGTGCTCTGAGTGGGAATCAACCCGAGACCCTTTGGTGGACGGGATGACGCCCCACCAACGGTGCCACACCAGCCAGGGCCAAATTCACACTGATCTCCTTTGCTAGGAGGGGACTTTGGTGAAGCGATGTGCCAGGCGCTGAAGATGTAGACAAAGAAATGTGGGCCTTGTTGTAAAAACCTCCTTCTCCAGGGGGAGAAGCATTGGTGGTGTAGTAAGTGCCTTAGATGTCACAGAGGCACCTGACGGAGGCTGAGGTATGTGCCCTGTGGTCCCAGAGGAGGACCAGGGTAATCACCACCAAGAGTCTTTTGGCTCTTCTCTGAACCCTGATTTCCCGACTTCCCCCTGCACTAGGGCTTTAGGCCCCCGGGGGCTGCACTCTGGAGCATTTCCGCCAGTCTGGACTGAGGCCGGATCCTGACGGGCAGGCCCGCCATCATGAACGTGCCTATTGCCCAGGAAAAGTCAGGCCACCCAGGACAGGAGGAGAGCAAACAGCAATCCACAAGAATGGGAAGAGGCCACAGGGGGAAGCTCCAGGGCAGGGTCATCAAATCACACCCACCCCAGCAGACACTCAGCCACATGCAGGCCCCACCCCAGCAGGGAACAAGGACAAGCACAGTCCCACCTTGGCAAATCGGTTGCTGCCGGTCCGCTCCTTGTGCAGGCTGTAGTCCAGGAGCCTCTTGCAAATGGTCTCGGTGACTTCGATTAACCGTAAGTCCCTGTGGAGACAGCAGCACGAGGGGGGCTGAGCCCCCCTCCCAGCCCCGGTGGGTCAGTGGTCCGTCCCGCAGCCCTGCTACCCCAACGCCTGCGCATCTCACCAATGGGAAGTCAGAGCTGGAAGGGAGATAGGTCATCTGGTCTGGGTGCTCTGAAATGCTGGAACACAGACCAGAGAGACAAAACTTTAACAGCTCTACGGGAAGGAATTTTTTTTTTTTTTTTATAAAGCTTGATGCTGTAGGTTTTTTTAAATAAAGCAAAATGTATAGCATTTTGATGTTAAAATATTTAATTTTGAAAGGAGGCCCTAACCGGTTTGGCTCAGTGGCGAGAGCCTCGGCCTGCAGACTGAAGGGTCCCAGGTTCGATTCCGGTCAAGGGCATGTAACTTGGTTGCAGGCACATCCCCAGTAGGGGGTGTGCAGGAGGCAGCTGATTGGTGTTTCTCTCATCAATGTTTCTAACTCTCTATCCCTCTCCCTTCCTCTCTGTAAAAAATCAATAAAAATATATATTTAATTTTGAAAAGAAGATCATAGCTGATGGAAGTTTTATGCCCTTTTTTTTGGTTTGTTTTTGATATTTATACCTGGCAAAATTAAATGTTGGTAATCTTGTGTTACCAATATTTTTTAAATTGCATTGGTCCATGAAATCCAAGAGTCTGGGAATGACAGTCTAGCTTTTACAGATGAGGAATGTGAAGCCAGAGCAGTTAAGGGATTTAGGAAAGCCACCCAATTAGTTGGGGTGTAGAACCAGTGGGCGAATTTAGGTCTCAGTTAGAGCTGCCTCCCACTGGTGGGTCTGCCCGGCTAGAAGGGGGAAGGGAACTCCAGGCTGCTGAAGCCTGGGAACAAAGCCGGCCGGCCCAGGGGTCCCATTCACTTACGACTTGGTGTACTTGACTCCGGAGGCCTTCCGGTCCAGGATACCGTAGCCTGTGTCAAGGACCTCCTTGGTCTTGCCAGTTTCCTCAAAGGCTGACTTCAGCTCCACGGCCACGTATTTGCACACTGGGAGAGGGAGACACAGCACAGCCGACTGAGTACACGTGTCCTTTGGGAGCCCGCTCCCAGCAAGAAAGACTCAAGTCAATGCCTCTCCCAGCCTGGGTGAGTCCGGCTGGGGCAGAGAAGGCATTGGCACTGCCCCGTGTCCACTCTTGGCCCTTATCCCACTGACTTCATTCCTCCCAGCTCCTCTGCCCCCCCACAATCATTTTAGTTTTAAAATTTCCAAACATATAGAAAAGCTGAAAGAGTACCATGAACATATGCCTTCCGTTCATATTCAACAGTGGCTCATGATTTACCAACGGCTCTCTCCAATACATAACATGAAACAATGTGATAATATATCTCCTCAATTTATGGAGTGAGCAGAAGTAGGTTTACAGTTGTGTCACAGAAATAATACAATAATAAATAATACAAGAATAAACTGTTTTTGCATGCTCACGACTGTGAACTTCCTTTTGCCCACACCTGTATACATTGTGTTTTTGTTGCATACATTGTATTTGCTAAGCCATTTTGAAAGTAAGTTGCAGACATCACCATCTCTCACCCCTAAATATGTTATCAGGCATATCCTGAGAGACAGGACCTGCTCCTACCTAACCGCAGAACAATTTTGATTACTTGGAAAATTGACAGTAATTCCAAGGTCATCTAATACTTTGTCCATATTCAAATTTCCCCAATTGTCCCCTACATGTCTCCTATGGCTGTTTTACCGCTGGATTCCATATGTTGTGCGACACCAGCTCTCTATTCCCGCACAGTTAACTTTGCTCGGCCCCCTCCAGAAGCCTTGTTTCTATTGCTTCTTCTCCCTTCCAGGGACTCAGGCTAATGGAGCAGGAAGAAGTATAAACAAATAATTCTCACTGACACGGAAGGATACCACTGAGGCGTGAAGCGCCTTAAGCCTTAGGAAGTGCTTATTGCCCTCCAGCGACCTTGGGGATTTTCTACCCATTCTCCCAACTTCACCATAAGTCTCCTCCCCCAGGAATCCTTTTCTGTAGGATTCCCACCTGCTCTTTCTTTCTTTTTTTTAGTTCTCATCCAGAGAGGAAGGGGGAGAGAGAGAGAGAGAGAGAGAGAGAGAGAGAGAGAGAGAGAGAAAGAAACATGGATGTGGGAGAGAACCATCCATTGGTTGTCTCCCATACCGACCCTGACTGGGAATCGAACCCACAACCTAGGGATGTGCCCTGACTAGGAATCGAACCCGCCACCTTTCAGTGTACGGACGACACTCCAACCAACTTAGCCATCCTCCCCGCGCCCCCCCCCCCCCCCCCCCCGCCACCTCCACACACACACACACACACCAGCCAGGGCTAATCCCCACCTGCTCTTGGTTTCATCCCAGGACTGTGCAGGATCCATGCTCTCACTGAGGGCCTTTGGTCATTTCACGTGTCTCTCTAATCAGACCACAGGAGTACCCAGAGTGAGTGTGTGTCCTGGATTTGTTCTGTGTTCTTCTAGTCTGGGACTCTGTATGTGTCGGATGCATGATAGGTGTTGCTGAGGGAGACTGTGTTTGTGGTTGAGCAGCTTCTGATGCCTCTGAATAGAACAGGGTCTGAAGGCTACAAGCAAGCCATCAGCATTGTTATAACACTGAGGTAGAGTTGGGTAGAGAACCAATTACCATCACAACAGATGCGTCCCCTGGAGGCTTGCTTGGTGGAACTGTAACATGTACATTACTAGACGGCCTGGAGAACTGGGACACACGAAAATTCCAACATAGAAGCTGGTGATCTCAGAGTCCGCAATGAACTGAGGGCGACTCACTTCCCTGGCTCTCCATCCAGGACCATCTGGGCTCCCTTCCCCCTGCTGCCCTGTACTTTGTGCAAGATCATCGTTTTTCTGGCTCCTCTGCCCCCTTCTCCCACGCCCTCAGCACGTAGTATTCCAGGCCCAGAAGGATGGAACCCATCAACCTACCTCTCTTGTACGCATCGGCCAAAACCTTGCTTCTCAACTCTTCCAAACTTTACCTCTTCAAGACCCCCTCTGGGGACCCAGACTTGGGGGGAGACTCACGCACCCACCCCAGACACTCGCGGGCATGCACGTACTCTTTTTCTGGGCAAGTTCTCCTTTCTCTGTGCCAAGGCCTGTTCCACTCAGGCTACTGAGCCAGGAGGCAGGCTCTGTGGGCCAGACACGGTCAGCATTTAATAACAAAATGATAAATAAAAGTAAATACACTATTAAGAGCCTAAGGGTTGGGGTTTGCCAAGCCTTCCTGTGACTAAAAATCTTTTCAAGGAATCTTTATCAGTTACCTACAAAATAAGGTTGCACTAGAATGATCTCAAAGATCCTTGCCAGCCCTACGCTTCTATGAGTCTGTGAATGCCTCTAAGGAAAAGAAATGTGAGCTTCTGAGAATAATATGAGAGACAGTCGGGCCTCTTTGGTATCAGAATAAAATAGCGAACAGAGAAGAGGAAGCGAAACCCCCAAAGGGACCCGGTCAGCACTGGAGGAAGAGGGAGTGGAAAGCATGCAGCCCTCTGTCTGTTCAAGGGAGAGAGGGAGAAGGCACAGGCTGGACTGCATCCCGGGCGATGGCCCGGGCGATGGCCCGGGGCGACGGCCTGTGACCTCGGCCCAGCTTGGAAGCATCTCACCTTTCATCCCTCAAAGGGAAGGATTATGTGCTCTAAACCCTTCCGGCCCCCCACCTCCCAGTGCTTAGGGGACATCTGGCCTGCAGTAGGCTGTGAATTGGGACGAAACAGATTCATAGCCAACTTTCTGGGTGGCCTGGGGTTAGGGAGGTGGGAAGGAGAATGGAGGGGAGGAAGAAAAGGTGGGTCCTTCACAGTGCCGGATCTCTGCTTCCCTTCTCTTCCTCTCTCTCTCTCTCTCTCTCTCTCTCTCTCTCTCTCTCGGTCCACACCTGCACCCCCAGGTCTTTGGGATGCTCTCTTTTTCCATATTCCTAAAATCTTCCTCCCTCACAAAGTCCCCCCAGGTTCTAGTCTCTCAAAGTGACCCCTTAAGCCTCAGCCCCTCCTCCTTCCTCCACACACCCCCACAGCCCCGTTTATTTATATTTATTCCAAAAATATCTGAGACAAGGTCTCTGTCCCCAGGGAGCTCACAGCTGGCGAGGAGGCAGCCAGGCACAGAGACGGGGTTGTGGTGAGGGTACAAGGAGGAGGGTCGGGTTCTTCTTCCCCAGGACCAGTCATCGAATCCTTTCAGTTCCTCAAACCCGGCCCTGCGCTGCGGTTTCCTGCGTGGGCCTCTCCTTACCGCTCTTCCCCGGCCACTCCTACCTTCTCTTCGCTTCCTATGCGGGGCCTCTCCCGACTCCCCTCCGCACCCAGCCTTCCCCCACCCCTGGGAGACGGGCTGGGGCTCTCCCGGCCCCCAAACCCTGGCTTTCATCCATCAAGGCATCTACTGCCCTGACGGCAATGGTTTGTCTTTACGGGTCTGTGAGCTCCCGGTGCACCGAGACCCGCTCTCTCGCCCGCCCTGTGTCCCGGGGTCCCGCTCAGGAGCCAAGACCTTCCGCCCCCGAGTTCCCGCAAGCCTGGCCCCGCCCTCGGGGCGCCCCGCGGGCCCCGCCCCTCACCTTCGCATTTGCTGGGCAGGCGAACCCAGTCGGTCTCCTCGGCGCGGGCCTGGCTCGGGCCCAGCTCCGGGGCCGGCGGCAGCAGCAGCAGCGGCAGCAGCAGCAGCCAGCGGGTCCCGGGCCGGGGCGCGGGCTCGGGCAGTGGCTCCATGGCCCAGCCGGACCCCACCCGGAGGGCTGCGCTCCCCACGGTGCGCGCTGGGCAGCTCCTCGCAGATGCTTCCTGGATGCACACGTGCCTCGCACCCCGGCACCGCCGAGCCCCCACCCCAACCCTCCCCTGGCCCCCGGGCCCGCCCCGGAGCCGACGAGGCCCGCGGACTGCGCAGCCAATGGGCTTTTCGGGGTTCGCCCTCTAGCAAATGGAAGGATGAGCTCTTTTCTGTCTGGGCCAATGAGAGAGAGGATGGTGTCCTCAGCGACCAATGGCAACATCTTTTCCCACCCCCTAACGGGGGCTCTGGGCGGGGCTGGAGGACTAGGTTGGGGTGTGTGTGTGTGTGTGTGTGTGTGTGTGTGTGTGTGTGTGTCTGTGTGTGTGCAGTGGGGGAGAAGGGGGGGCAGCCGCTGGGCCAAGTCTGGGGTGCGGCTTGCTGGTCCTAGGAGAGGTGGGAAAGGCCGCCTGCGCCGCCTCTCCGCTTCCTTTCACGTCACTTCCCCCCGGGGGCGTCATGCTTGGGATCCGACTGAGCAGCCGTTTTTTTAAGTTTTATTATTACTGCTGCTGTTGCTACTGCCAGCCACGCTCCTAGGCGCTGTGGGTGAGAGCCCAGGGCTCAGACAGTCCCCGGCCTTTCAATAGCTCTTTTCGTGCCCAGCGTCCCTAGGTTTGTCCCAGCGAGAACCAAACACATCACTTCCTATCCGAGCCTCGCTTTCTAGTGGTGTGATGACTAACGGACCCTTCCAGCGGCTATTGGAGGCTTGCCTGCTCCTGGGAAGTTCAAATAGGTTAATGGGATTAAAGCGTATAGAGCAGGTTGTAAAAAGTTCTCGCAGTAATTCCCTGTAGCATCAGTCCTTGAATGCCGTATTATTTATTCCTTTGGATTCTGAGCTCATAGAAGGCAGGGACTTGATTTACTTAGGTCCAGGAGCCCTCCTGAAAAATAACATTAAACCAGTCTCGGTGGGGATGGAGTCTGGGGCAGGGCAGGACTGGGGGCATTGGGGCATTGGGGAGGGGTGCTGAAGCTAAGGGAAACCCTGCTTCCAGAATGAGGAGACCTTTACTGAGGCAAGACTCAGTGTGGCAGGAGCCCTGGGCTCAGTGTGGGGACTGCCACCCCGGAAGGGATGATGACTGGATGAAGTCTGAGGCTGTGACTGGACATGCCCCCACCCTGACCCAGCCTACCCCTTCTCAGTCTGTGTGTTGGGGGAGCAGCTGGCCCTGTGGGGATGGTGGACAGATTCATCCCTAGAACTTGTGGGACCCCCCCCCCCCATAATCCAAAAAGAGGTGGGAGAATCTTCTGACGGGCTGGTGAGGGGTGGGCAGTGGAGGAGACAGTGAGGGTTTTCATGGACCAGCAGCGAAGAGGGCACAGGGGCTCAAGGAAGCTGGAGGTGTCATTGACACCATATGGAGGGTGTGTGTGTCCGTATTAGAGCATAGTTTCCCACCGATACCTTGGGAAAGTAACACCAAGATAGTGTTACTGAAGACTGGAGAAGAACCAAGCAACGCTTAGAGAGGTGGAGTTACACTTTATTATTATTATATTATTATTACTAGAGGCCCAATGCACGAAATTCATGCAACAGTGGGCCTTCCCTCCCCTGGCTGCTGGCACTGGCTTCCCTCTGGCACCTGGGGCCCGGGCTTCCCTCGCAGGTCGTCCAGTCTAATTAGCATATTACGCTTTTATTATTATAGATTACGTGCGGGCTGAGAGAAAACTGTATTTCAAATTCTGGGCCCCAATATGGAGGAAGTTTCCCTATTTATATCTTTTTTACCTTCTTTGTCTCCCAAATATGGGGTCTTCCGGTCCCCTTTGCAAATTCTTAATTAAAGAGCCCTATGTGCTGGGGCTTTGAGACCTCAACCAGAGGCCTGGCCTGGCGCCAGCACTGATAACTTCGTCTGGGGAAGGTTTATGGCCTCTCTGGAATGGGAGTAGTCTTATTTTCATTATTATTTTAGCCAGCAGGCATTTACAGGAGCCACAATAGCAGGGTTAAAAACTCAAACAGCAGTTTTTATATAAGATGGATGCTTCATTCCCCACTGGTTTTATGTACATGAGTCAAATCATTGACTCTTGGCGGTTGTTAACATTGTTAACCTACTCAGCTTTGAGGTTTCCTTTACCAAGTCCTATAAAGAGAATTAATAATACGGTGCATGTGAAAGTTTTATCTTTAGAGAATCCTTTTGTCTGTGCTGCCTTAAGCCACAGTGGGATCCCGTCGACCTTGACTGCCGTGGGGTGGTCCTTTCCAGGTAGGAGTCAGTCCCCATGTAGTAAATTTCTTTACCCAAACAGAGTCACCAGGTTGGAAATTTAAAATGTGTCTATATTCAAATAGTCACAGCTGTCCTGCAGTAGGGTGCCCCGTACTTGGCTTGTCCTTAAACTACCTGTGGCCTCTGGGGGGGGTGACATGGCCTCTCAGAATGGATAAGGGAGTAGCGCTTCCACATGAGCTTTATCCCTTTGCAGGGTCTCACATGTCACAGGACCTCACAGGGTCTGTAATTCCCGCGACAGAGGGCTGGTACTCACCACTTCCCCTGTTCTATACAGGCCTCCCCCAGGCTCCTAAAGTTGAGGTTTGTGCCACCCCTGACATGGGCATGGTCACACAGGCCTGCAAGGCAGTACACAGGCTGCCAGTTGTCTTTCAATAGAGACCAAAACCTGATGGGTATCTTTCTTTGCCTATTTGGGCACCTGCCCTTTTGGCAACTGCATTCAAGAATTAAAGGTTAATATAACATGTTTATATAATGAAGTACAATATTGGCACTGTGGCCACTTCAGGCAGCCAAATTTTGTGCTACCAAACATGACACCTGGTAGGGCTATACAAACATCGCAGGGAGGTGACGGAAGTCCATTTTTGACCTTCTCATACGAGCAAAACTGTCCTTGTCTCTCTGGAGTCATGTCCATGAAGACGCAGGCATTAATAAGTCTATTATACAGTTTTCTGCAGGCCACTGTCAGGGCTGTACGTGGCAGCCAGTTCTTCTTTCCAGCCACAAACACAGTCTGTCCAATTTCCCTAAAATGTATTCTGGCACGAGAAAAAGTTGTTTTGCTGCACACAGGCAGCTTAACCCCTATACACCTGGGCTTGGACCTCTGCCTAGCAAACTGCAGTCTGTAAGTTCAATATGCAGCCTCTGGTCCTCCTAACCCAATGGGTTCTCCGCCCGTCCCTTAGTCAGACTCCTCCTCTCTAGGAGAGTCTGAAAGTCCTGAAGGCTCTCTGGTACATGGAAAGTGCCTTCCCTTTACCCTCTCCTGTTAACCCTGTTTATCAGTTACAGGGCCTTGCCATCCCTGTCTCTCACCACTGCTTGGTTCCCAGTGGTGAGCTAAATACATCTGGGGCTGCAGGGAGAGACAGGTTTGCACATAGCAAAGCGCTCCTGCAGTGGTAGCTTGGGCTTCAGGCTCTACTATGCTGCCCATTCTCTTTCCTGGCAGAGACCGTGGCCTTCTCTGTGGGCTCCCTTGCTGGAATGGGGCATCTAGCCCCCTCCCTCCCGCCCACCTACCTGTCCCCTTTCAGCACATTTACAAATGGGAAACTTTATCAGCTTCATCCCTGGCCACTTTCACAGATTCCAGGGCCCGTTGCTTGTCCCCTTTCCTATTGTGAGTCAGAGGAAGACAATTCCTACAGAGGGAGAAATAGAAACAGTGGGAGTTTCAGAGAAAACTACAGACTATGCTGTAGCAGTCCTCCCTCCCGGAGGCTGGGGTCCGACCTGTGGAGAAAAATGACTCTTAGTCGGCCTGGAAAAGAAGGCAGAGGATGACAATGGTGTGCAGGGAAATTTCTTGTGGACTGAAAGCCTGGAGGGCCTTCTGAAAGAAAAGATCTTTAATCCAGTTACACATGCTGTCAGGATCAGGAGTGAGGGAGGAAGGGAAAGACCAGGTTATGTCCTCTGTGAGGATCCTAATAAATAACTGAAAACAGCAAGCCAAACAAGACATACAAGATATATAACCAGGGCAGACGGGGTTCATGAGTAGATGATTATGATAACATTAGTTGGATTTCTTTTTAACATTTCTCTTTTCCTTTATATCGTATACATAACCTTTACAAATTTCATACTTTCAAATTAGCCTTTAAACCTTCTTTCTGTCCTTTAAAAATGCATAACCATGCCTTGGACCTTCTGTGATAAAACTAAGAGCAGGTAAATTAAAACTTGTCTAGTGAAAACTGCTATATTTTTCCATATGTAAATTCAAGTATACTGTATCGGTATAATTTAGTATTGGAAGGGTTAAAGAGAATAAAACGGGGCAGAGAAAGATTTACTGCGCCTGCAGAAAACTTGCAACCTTGAGTCTAGTGCAGTTCAGATAAGACACCTGGTAGGCTATGGACCAGACCCCTACGCCAGCAGAGCAGTCTGCAACCAGTAAAATCAACAAAAACCTATCTCTCACTGCTTCATAATTAACTGCTGATACCCCTCTCCCCCTCTTTCTACATTAACCATTTACTCTGTCCTGAAACAAGGCAAATGGTCTGAGATCCTGTATATTTAGGCTTTTTACATTTAAGGATACATTTTTTCTTCTTCCTGTAACAGTTGCTTTCCCTCACAGATTTTTCCTCTTTACTCTAAGCCCCTAGAGCAGTGGTTCTCAACCTTCCTCATGCTGCGACCCTTTAATACAGTTCCTCATGTTGTGGTGACCCCCAACCATAAAATTATTTTCGTTGCTACTTCATAACTGTAATTTTGCTACTGTTATGAATCGTAATGTAAATATCTGATATGCAGGGTGTATTTTCATTGTTATAAATTGAACATAATTAAAGCATAGTGATTCATCACAAAAACAATATGTAATATATAAGTGTTTTCCGATGGTCTTAGGCGACCCCTGTGAAAGGGTCATTCGACCCCCAAAGGGGTTGGGACCCACAGGTTGAGAGCCGCTGCCCTAGAGGATCTTAAATCCTCCTCCTTTACTACTCTTGATCTCTCCAACCATCTCCCTGCCCCCCAGCCCAGGGCTCCTCTAGCTCAGCAGGAGAGCCTACCACCCTACCCAGCGAATCCCACTGCCCCCACCCACCCCACACCCGCTCCGGAGCAGCTAATTATGAAAAGTCTGGCAGTCTTTCTCTCTTGCCCTAAACAGGCCATGAGAAAATGTACTAATCTTAACCTAACAAGCCTTAGCAGGGGAGAAAAGGGTAGTGGTCTAGCCTTTGTTTAAACTTCTCTGGGCTACACCCTTCACAAATTTATACCTTTAACCCCAGAATTCCAAAATTTCAACCTAATACAGCAAAATCACAGATCAGGGAGGGAAGAGCAGACCAAAGCCCCTAGTACATAAACATAGACAGAAATTTAAGCGGGCTGATTCCCTCCTTGATGGAGAGCAAAAGACTGAGAAAAAGAACTCTCAGCAGCTAGAGACTTTTGCAGTTCGTCACAGCGTTCAGCCTTACTATACACAATTACGCTTCCCCTAAAGCGGGGTTTGCCCTATCTTTAAACAAACTAAACAGCAGGAAGAGATAACAAATACTCTCGTGTGTACAGCCAGATGGCACAAAGTAGCTTTCACTTCACACAGACTCTCACACATTTATACACCAGACAATCCGAGTTTTTGACTTCTACCAGATATTTACTCAGAGTTTAAACAGTCCACTTGATTCCTGATTAATTGCCTGAGGAAGCCATATGGCTTCTGGGGAGGTGATCAAGCTCCCCCTTCTACTCACTTGGAGTGGGCCTGTCTGACTGGGGCCCCTGCCTTACCGATTCTGTCGACAGGTTCAGAAGCGTCCTTCCACTCTTTCCTGATGCCAGCCGGGTCCTGGGCTGAGGTCCGGGCGCCCAGAGTCCCCCAGTTCAATTTTGCTAAATCAGCAGAGCGGTGCCTCCCGGAGGCCTATCCGGTGCCCCCCGGACCCCAAACCCGTACGCTCACTGGAGGCCAAAAAGGCCAAGCGCGGTTGATTTCCCAGTGTTTCAGGGAACCATTAACGTCACAGAAGACCGGAGAAGAACCAAGCAACGCTTAGAGAGATGGAGTTACACTTTATTATTATTATTATTACACCGGGCCTCGAGAAAACTGTATTTCACATTCTGGGCCCCAACATGGAGCAAGTTTCCCTACTTATATCTTTTTTACCTTCTTTGTCTCCCAAATATGGGGGTTTCCGGTCCCTTTTGCAAGTTCTTAAACAGCCCTTTGTGCTGGGGCTTTGAGACCTCAACCAGAGGCCTGGCCCGGCGCCAGCACTGATAACTTCGTCTGGGGAAGGTTTATGGCCTCTCTGGAATGGGAGTAGTCTTATTTTCCTTATTATTTAAGCCAGCAGGCATTTACAGGAGCCACAATAGCAGGGTTAAAAACTCAAACAGCAGTTTTTATATAAGATGGATGCTCCAATAGCACCATTGACCCCGTAGACTGCCCAAGGGACATCCATGTGACAGCACCCAGAGTTCTTGGGCTGATTCACTGAGAGGAACCTCTGGGAGGGGCAGTGCTGAAGGAACAGGGCACACGCTGGTTACACCCCATCGTGGAGCCTCATATTCTATCAGCACAAGAACCCTCTTTAGGAAACAAAACAAAACAAAAACCGCTTTAGTGCCTGGCGGAGTTGATGTTCAACGAATGTTTGTGAAATGAATAATGACCCTTACTTGATTAATAAGTGTAAGCTTGGAATGATCACCAATGCTCTTGGCATTGAACACACTCCCCTTACTCTGGGATCCTGGCCCTGTTCCCCTCAGTCGTGTCTGTACAAGATTTCACATCAGGCCCTGCACCCACATTTCTGGGCTCCTGGGCTGCACAGCCTGAACTCTCACAGAGCGTGGGCCAGGGTGAGGAGCCAAAAGGGGCCTTGCCTCATGCTTGGCTGCGGAGTAAGGAGACAGGTGGGACAGGGTCCTCCCCAACCCCCAGCCCCAGGCTGCAATTCCCAGGGTCTTGCCCTCAGGAAGTCCTCCTCCTCTGGGAAGCCCTCCCAGATTTCTTCCTCCCCTAAACCTGCCAAATTGCCTCCTCCCAGAGAAGACATGAATGAAAACACTTCCCATTGGCTTGTGCCATTTAAGTTCTCCTTTAATGGTCCTAGGTGTTCTGCATCTCAAATGTCCAGATCGGGGAGACGCAGCCTTTCCCTCCGATCGGCCTCAGTGGAAGGAGGGAGCGCCCCCACCCCCAGGAAGCTCGGGTCCAGGAGGAGGCAGGTCGCGGTGTCCTCCGAGGCGGGAGGTCTGCATACTGAAGGCGGGTCCTGAGCGCTGGGCGCTGGGTGGGCAGAGAGCCTCCCCTCCTCCCGGACTGGGCTCCCGCCTGGGTCGGGACCCGGAGGGCGGGGCAAAGGTCTGAGCCCTCGGCCTCTCCCGGCGGCCGTTGCAGTCGGTGGCGGCAGAGGCTCCCTTACCCGCCGAGGCTGCGCTGCGGGCCGGCGGCCGGGGCGGGGAGCTCGGCGTCCAGCGGGCGGGCGGCGGCCGGTCCCCCGCGGCGGGCGGGGCGCGCAGGCGGCTGCAGGTCAGGAGCACGTCGAACAGCAGCAGCTTGAAGAGCAGCAGCCGCAGCGCCTCCAGCCGCAGCGCGCGGCCGGGCGTCCCTGCGGGAGGGGAAGGAGCAGGCTGGGCCCGGGGCTCCTGGCGCACCCCACCCGCTGCGAACGTCCACCCGAGAGGAGGGGCCTTGTCCTCTGCCCTGGCCATTCCTCCTCCCTGTCGTCCCCCAAATTCAGGGGGAGTCCTTCCTGGGGTCTACCCTCAACCCTTCCTGGTCATAACAAATACCTGCCTAACCTTCATTTTATTATATTCCCCCCAAGCCAGGGGGATGCAGGCCAGGCAGGAGCCAGCATCGCTGCAGAGAGGAGCCAGCTCAGAAGTCTCATTCGGCCAGGAAGAGACGGGACTGGTGACCATGGCCAGCAGGTGGTGGAAGTGACCGCTCCCCAGACTCCCAGGGGTCTCCCGAGGCTCTGAGGCTGACCGTTCACCCGGGCTGCCCCGGGGAAGTTCACGGCCCTTCTGCTAGCGCTCACCTGTGCTTCTCCACTGGTGTCCAGGCACTGGGCTGGGGTCAGAGATCTTACCCACCGGTGGACAGAGGCCCAGGCCGGCCAGTGCACCAACCCAGCCAGACCGCCTCCTCAGGGAACACCTACCAACCCCCAGTAGGACCCACCAGGCCAGAGCCCGACAGCACCTAAGGGCCTGGCCCCCAGTACTCACCCCCAAGAGGTTCCCAGAGGCAGGTCCTCGCTGAGGAAGTCACTCCTGCCAGCCAAGGAGAAGGGAGTGAGACTTGGGAGGGGCCGTTCCCTGCACCCCAGGACCGTGCCCTCCGCCCCAGGACTGTGCCCGGGCCCTGACACAGGGCCTGTTCATGGCATGTTGGATAAATGGACAAAGGGACCGGCAGTGGGAACCTGAGCCCACTCGCTGCACGTCCTCCCAGGGGCCTGGGTCTCCCCGGCTCCCTGCCGCCCCCTGTTCTGTGTCGCTGGGAGGGGAGCTGCCTCAGCACTTCCGGACAAGGAATCGGTTTTCTCAGCAGCCTTTGGAAGGCAGAGAATTTGTTCAACAAATATTATGTTAAAGCCAACATAATCCAAAAAGAGGAAGTCATCTGGTTAGTAATAAAGTAATAACAGCCCGGCCGGCGTGGCTCAGTGGTCGAGCGTCGACCGATGAACCAGGAGGTCACAGTTCGATTCTCGGTCAGGGCACATGCCCGAGTTGTGGGTTCCATCCCCAGTGTGGGGCGTGCACGAGGCAGCCAATCAATGATTCTCTTTCATCATTGATGTTTCTATATCTCTCTCCCTTTCCCTTCCTCTCTGAAATCAATAAAAATATATTTTTTAAAGAATAAAGTAATAGTAATAGATGACTTTGGACATATTACTTAACTTCTCTGTGCCTGAAAAAATGAGGAAAATTATATGACTTCATAAATGTAAAGTGTTTACAACAAATAGTACCTGGCAAGAGTAAGCACTGAATAAGTGGTAGCAATTAATTATTTACTTATTGTTTGGGTCTAATAGGTAGGGTGTTATATATAAGGTGATATATAGATATTAATCCTGGGTATATAGAGAGATATTAGCCCTAGGTGGTAGGGTGAATATATACACCTTAATATTTATCTCAATCCTAGGAGGGAAGAGGCATTATTACCTCGTGGAAGATGTGCATAGAGCCTAGATTTGAGTGAGATATCACAGTTGCAAATCCCAGGACTCAGGGCCCTCAGGTGGCCCTGCTCTGAGCCCAGGCACCCCTTCACCTAGTTGGTCGTCACTTGGACACCCTTCATGCCCCCATGGTCTGGGCCTGCCTCCCTTCCCACCAAATCCTGGTTCCAGGGCAAGTGAAAGGGGCAGGGGGCGTTTTGCCAGGGGGCGTTTTAAAGGCCCCAGGCTCTGTCCCCACCTGACAGCTGCAGGGGCTGTGTGCTCTGGCTGTGATCCCCAGCCCCAGGCCCGGTGTGACAGACCAAGGTTTCCCAGGATGCCAGCTCCTCCGAGGGCAGGGAGAGCTGGGCCACGCTAGTCCAGGTGCCATCTGCAGCTGGGGAAGGGCCGTAGGTGAAGGCGTCCAGTGCGCTGCCGTTGCCAGCTGAGAACCAGATGGGGCTCTCAAGGCCAGGGGGCGCGGCATCGAGGACCAGGCAGACCACCAGCACCTGCTGCTTCCCATCCACCTGCATCGTGATGGGTGGGGCCAGCGAGGGGAAGGGGGCGCCCCCCACACCTGTAAGAGAGCATGCTCCTGTGGGGGCCTAGATCTGTTCGTGCCCTCCCAGGCCAGCATCTCACTGTAGGCACCTAGGCTTCTATCTGTCCATTCACCATCCATCTGTCCCTCCATCCTCTCAACCACCCCTCTCTCCTTGCATTTTCCCTTCTAAACACCCTTCCTTCCCTCCACCCTGTCATTCACCTCTCTATTCATTCACTCTTTTTCTATCATCCATGTTTTCTACAGCTATTCTCTCTACTTTCCATCTATATGTCCATCTGTCCATCTGTCCATCCATCCATCCATCCATCCATCATCTTTCCATCATTCATCTATCATATCTGAACCTTTCTGTGCAAGGCATTAGGGATACAACATTAATTTACATACAACATTAAATTATATATAATAATTTATATATACACTAGAAGCCCGGTGCATGAAATTTGTGTATGGGGAGAGTCCCTCTGCCTGGCCTGCATCCTCTCCAATCCAGGATCCCTCTGGACCCTTGTGGGATCGGGCCTAAACTGGCAGTCGGACATCCCTCTTGCAATCTGGGACCATTGGCTCCTAACTGCTCGCCTGCCTGCCTGCCTGATCGCCCCTAACAGCCTCTGCCTGCCTGCCTGATCACCCCTAACCACCTCTGCCTTGGCCCCCACCACCGTGGCATTGTCTGGAAGACATCTGGTCTAATTAGCATATTACCCTTTTATTAGTATAGATTGTCCCCACTTTCAAAGAACTCAGTCTCATGGGAAACCAACACGCATAATACCTGGTTGTGCCAGCCTCAGGAGAGTGGTCGCCTCTGGGGAGGAAGGGAAGGAAACATGATCTGGAATGAGATTAAAGGGGCTTCAAATGTATCTGTAACTTTTTGATTCTTAAAACAATCTAGTTCAGCCTGACCAGCGGGGCTCAGTGGTTGAGCATCGACCAATGAACCAGGAGGCCACAGTTCAATTCCCGGTCAGGGCACATGCCTGGGTTGCGGGCTTGATCTCCAGTAGGGGGCATGCAGGGGGCATCTGATCGATGTTTCTCTCTCATCACTGATGTTTCTATCTCTTTCTCCCTCTCCTTTCCTCTCTGAAATAAATTAAAAAAATACATATTTTTAAAAATCTAGTTCAAATATGGCAGGATCATAACCATTTGTTAATCTGAGTGGAACATGGAAGGGTGTTGGTTGTGTCACCCACCCCAGGACATGCTTAGAGAGAGGAAGGGAGAGAAACATTGATGTGAGAAAAACAGCCTCGACCGGGGATTGAACCTGCAATCCAGGTAGATCTGTCCTTTATTTTCCAGAACAGTCCCAATTTTCCACAAACTTAGTCTTTTCAGTAAGGATGATTCATTCAATACATAACCGAATGTTATTTTTGAACAGTTGCATAGTTGCTCATAAAAACTAAATCTCAAAGGTTAAAACCTCCAAACAAATTAAAACTGTAAGTTAAGCCCTAGCTGGTTTGGCTCAGTGGATTTCAGTCAAGGGCGTGTACCTTGGTTGCAGGCTCAAACCCTGGGCCTGACCAGGGTGCATGCAGGAGGCAACCAATCGATATGTCTCTCTCACATTGATGTTTCTCTCTATCTCTTCCCCTCCTTTCCACTCTCTCTAAAAATCAATGGAAAAATATCCTCGGGTGAGGATTAACAAAACAACAACAACACACACACACACACATACACGCACACGCACATGCACACACACAAAAACCCCACAACAACTCTAAGGGTAGCCAGGCCAAAGAAATGCCCAGGGTGCGGGGACCTGTGCCAGGGTATTTTGTGGGGACGGAGGGGTGTGGAGTGCTCGCGTGAGATTTCTTGAGGGTCAGATAACTGACCTAGTAGCATGTGGATGGTTAGTAGCCCACTCAGGATTTGAGCTCAGATCTCGGTGACTCCAAGTCCCACATTTCACCCCACTTGGAAGGATGACTAAGATTTTGCTACGTGACAAAGTGGACCAAACCTGGGACGTGGCCTGGAATAGAGTTGGTTTGTCTCATGCACTTAATATACTGAGTCTCAATGGTCCCATCAATATAATGGGGTTAGTAACACCAGCCCCACAAAGTTATTGTGTAGAATAAAGTTCATGAATGTAAAACACATGGCAGATGAGTATTAGTATTCTTATCAATACTATCATTAATAAGGTATCACAAACAAAGGAGGTAGAGAAGGCTGGGAGTGGGCTCCAGGAACCACAGCTCCTGAGCCTTCGCAGTTGCACGGGTAGAGACACTCCCCAAGGAAGTTAAGCATCTGCCTCCTCCACAAAGCCTCCCAGGATTGCTCCTCCTTGCCCTGGCTGTGTCCTTCCCAGAGCTCCGTCTCCTGCCCTGCTCCACATGCGTATGCTTGGCCTCCTTAGGAGGGGGAGCTGTGCCACACTGGGTCAGCTTTAGCTCAAGGAGATGTCTTGATTCAAAGGTCAAGGACTCCCTCCCCCCTCCCCCCTCACCCCCCCAAACATGCAAATATGCACAGGCTAATGAAGCTGTAATTCTTACAATTCTAGTCCTTTTTAAAAAAAAAAAAGTATTTTATTGATTTTATACAGAGAGGAAGGGAGAGAGATAGAGAGTTAGAAACATTGATCAGCCACCTCCTGCACATCTCCCACCGCCTCCTGCACATGCCCGCAACCCAGGTACATGCCCTTGACCGGAATCGAACCTGGGACCTTTCAGTCTGCAGGCCGACGCTCTATCCACTGAGCCAAATGGGTTTCAGCCAATTCTAGTCCTTTGGTTCCAGCCTTGATCGTTGGAGGCCTGGGGGTACATACACCCGGAAGTCACTGAGGCCTTGGGACTTCTCCAGAGAGCCCATTGATAAGGGGGAACACTGAACCCTGGTGGAAAGGGCACCCCGAGGGCAGGAGACCTGGACAGGAAGGGCAGGAGGGGACCCCACAATATTGCCCAGGTCCCATCACTCCATATCACATAACAGCCCTGGCTCCTCCACCCGACCCCCATGGACACCCAGCCAGCTTGCTTTGTTTCTCTACACCTCCAAGAGGTGACTACTCCCTACCAACACTGTGGACCCCAGGGGAGCAGGACTCGGGCCCCAGAACCAGGTAGCTGGGAGGTAGAGTGCAGTGGGGAAGGGAAGATGGGCTTCTGGTGAGACCCTCCCCAGAGGCCCCAGAGCCTCTGTTCTGCCTCCCTGCATCTCACCCACACCGGGACGCCCAGAGGGAGAGGGGGGTTTGGGGCAGACAAATGGGGCACAGAGAGAGAAGCAGGGAGGGAACTCACCTGTGGGCAGGGCTGGACACCCGAGGGCCAAGAGAAGCAGCAGCCAAGCCCCGGCCATGGCCCATTCGATAGGAGGCAGGTCACAGCTGCAGACCTGAGGTGTGGGCCGGGGGAGCAGGCACCCACAAGGCTGCCTCCCAGGCCGCAGGCCCAGCTGCATCTCAGCTGCTCCACCGCGGAGCCGTTTCCCTCCAGAGGGGCCCCTCCCACTCCACCTGGGCCCCCAAACCCCATCCTCTCTCATGGGCCAGGGAACTCCGGCTGCCACTCCCACAGCAGGAGCTGGGTGCCCACACTCCCTCCCCATCACTGGCCCTGCCATCTGGAGGACGCAGAGCACAAGGCTGTATGTCAAGGGCTTCATTCACAGCACTTCATCCCATCCCCCTCACCACTGTGAGTTCCATGTCACAGGTGAGGCGACTGAGGCCCAGGGCGATTGAGGGACCTGCCCAAGGCCACCCAGCTGGCAGGTGGCAGAGCCAGGGCTGGAACTCTTCCTGATGGCTGGCCCCAAAGCCCCATAAACTTGTTTCCATGTTACACTGCCCCTTTGAAATAGAATTTATTTTTTTAGAACAACTTCAAGTTCACAACAACATTGAGCAGAAGGTTCAAAGATTTCCCATGTATTCCTTGCACTATCAAGTAAAACCCCTTAAAAAAATAAACTTATATAAATGCCATTTGCAGCAACTCCACTAAACTTGAGCTAGGTATCATTTTGATCCTAAAACTTCCCATCTAGGTATATTCCCTAATGAAATAATAAGAGAGTTGGTCATTGTAAGATTTATGCACAAAAATACTCTTTGAAATATTACACTTACAACACAAGAGCAGGCCCTGGCTGGTGGTGTTCAATGGTCAGAGCGTTGGCCCGAGCATGGAGGGGTCGAGAGTTCAATTCCCGGTCAAGGGCACATACCTGGGTTGCAGGTTCGATCCC
The DNA here is from genome assembly GCF_014108235.1 of Myotis myotis. Classification (NCBI taxonomy): domain Eukaryota; kingdom Metazoa; phylum Chordata; class Mammalia; order Chiroptera; family Vespertilionidae; genus Myotis; species Myotis myotis. The sequence goes on from NW_023416379.1 coordinate 85,948,613, forward strand.
TGGCCCTGATCAGGGTGCATTTGGGAGGCAACCAGTGCCTCTCTCACGTTGATTTTTCTTTCTCCTCCCTTGCTCCCTCTCCCTCCCACTCTCTAAACAGCAATGAAAATAAAGGGGACATATATAATACTTTCAGCAATAAAGAACTATTCAAAAAAATAAAAGTAATGTATATTTTAATTTCCATTGTAAGATTAATTGGATTTGAGGGAAGCAACTTTATTTGGGGGGAAGAGTAGAGTTACTAGAATTTTATCAATTTCCTCATAAAAAAAGGGAAATGAAAAAATATCTGGTGGTGGAGGGGGGAGGATTAACAAAAGACAAAAACAAAAGCGAGAGCAATTATAAACAACCCAGTTGCTCAATGCCAGGGGAAGAGTTAGACTAACTCATCTTTGGCATATTTATGTTAGTCAATATTATGCAGCAGCTTTTCAAATCATGTTTTCACAGAATGTTTAGTGACATGGGATGTAGAAGAGAGTTTGCTTCAGAGTGTGGGCTGTGAAGGCAGACCACCTGGCTTTCCACCCGGACTAGGTCATTCAGGAGTTGTGTGACTTGCACCAAACTACTTAATTCCCTAATTCTCAATTTCCTCCTGTACAATGAGGGTGGTAATACCTCAGAGGGGTCCTGTGATACGTAAAGAAGATAAACCACGAAGGGGATTTAGCGCCGTTCCTTATACAGCAAGTCTTTGAACCACGGAGTTTCGCTCCATGTTGTTTCCTTATAACACCGATGAGGAAATAAAATCGGTTCCTGGCGGGGCTGCTCTCTGTGAGGAGTTTGCACGGTCTCCCCGCATCTGGCTGGGTTTTCTCCAGGGACTCTGGTTCCTCCCACCTCCCAAAGAGGAGGTGAATTGAGGATCTACATCGGCCCCAGTCTGAGTGAGTGTGGGAATGGGTGTGATGGAAGGGTGTCCTGTCTAGGGAGGTGTCCTGTCCTCCTGGGCCAGGGCTGCTGGGGTGGACTCCGACCACCTGTGACTCTGAACTAGAAAAACTGGGTTGGAAAATAATTACTTTATTTGTTTTTCTTCTCCTTCTCCTTCTTCTTCTTCTTCTTCTTCTTCTTCTTCTTCTTCTTCTTCTTCTTCTTCTTCTTCTTCTTCTTCTTCTTCTTCTTCTTTTTTGAAGTTTAGGAAGTGTTTTCTGTGAGTTTTTTAAAATTTTTATTAAATCTTTATTGTTCAGATTATTACAGTTGTTCCTCTTTTTTCCCCCCATAGCTTCCCTACACTAGGTTCCCACCCCACCTTCTGCCCTTACCCCCCTCCCCACTGTCCTCATCCATAGGTGTACGATTTTTGTCCAGTCTCTTCCCGCACCCCCACACCTCTTCCCCCCCACCCCCCGAGAATAGTCAGTCCACTCCCTTTCTATGCCCCTTGATTTTTAGATTCACTTGTTGATAGATGTGTATTTGTTGTTCATAATTTGTATCTTTACCTTTTTCTTCTTCTTGCTCTTCTTAAAGGATACCTTCCAGCATTTCATATAATCCTGGTTTGGTGGTGATGAACTCCTTTAGCTCTTCCTTATCTGTGAAGCTCTTTATCTGACCTTCAATTCTGAATGATAGCTTTGCTGGATAAAGTAATCTTGGTTGTAGGTTCTTGGCATTCATCACTTTGAATATTTCTTGCCACTCCCTTCTGGCCTGCATAGTTTCTGTTGAGAAATCAGCTGACAGTCGTATGGGTATTCCCTTGTAGGTAAGTGATTGTTTTTCTCTTGCTGCTTTTAAGATTCTCTATTTGTCTTTTGCTCTTGGCATTTTAATTATGATGTGTCTTGGTGTGGTCCTCTTTGGATTCCTTTTGTTTGGGGTTCTCTGCACTTCCTGGACTTGTAAGTCTATTTCTTTAACCAGGTAGGGGAAGTTTTCTGTCATTATTCCTTCAAATAGGTTTTCAATATCTTGCTCTCGCTCTTCTTCTGGAACCCCTATAATTCAGATGTTGGTACGCTTGAAGTTGTCCCAGAGGCTCCTTACACTATCTTCATATTTTTGGATTCTTTTTTCTTTTTGTTTTTCCGGTTGGGTGTTTTTTGCTTCTTCATATTTCAAGTATTTGACTTGATTCTTGCAATCCTCTAGTCTGCTGTTGGAACTCTGTAAATATTCTTTATTTCAGTCAGTGTATGCTTAATTTCTAGTTGGTCCTTTTTCATAACCTCAAGGGTCTCGCTAGATTTCTTGAGGATCTCACTAAATTTATCGGTGGTTTCTAGAAAATTCTTGAAAAACCTTAAAAGTGTGGTTTTGAACTCTATATCCAGTCATTTTTTCCCTCCATTTCTGTCATTTGTGACCTGTTTCTTTGTCTCCACATTTTTTATGCTTCCCTGTGTTGGTAGAGTGGCTTTCTGTGCTAGGTGTCCTATAGGGCCCAGTGGCTCAGCCTCCCCAGTTACCTGAGGTGGACACTCTCTGTGCACCCTTTTGTGGGCTTTGTGCACAGTCTTGTTGTAGTTAAGCCTTGATTGTTGTAGGTATCACTGGGAGGAATTGACCTCCAGGCCAATTGGCTGTGAGAATCAACTGTGTCTACAGTGGGAGAACTTCTGAGCTGGAGACACCCTTCTGGGGCAAGACTTGCTTCAGTGTGGCTTTGGTGCTCACTGAGTCTGCCCCTGAATGTGTTCCTTATGGATCTAAGGAGTTATAATCTGGATGGTCCCACTATGACCACTGGGTACACTGGCTCTTGGATCTCTAAGGAGGTGCTAATTTAGCCTCTGCGCGAGGCTACCCAGCAGGAGCTATGGAGAGATCTGCAGATTCCTCTTCTTTGTTTGGGATTTGGAGGTGCCCAGATGAGGCCCAGCTGTGAAGCAATGCAAGGCTGCTGTGGGGCCTTGGGCCTTCTTTTGGATGTTCTGGGTCTCTCTGACCCAGTTTCAGTTTGTTAGGTAATTTTCAGATTGCAAAGGGCCAGGCCATTCATATGCAAAAGCCTCTGTGCACAGCTTGGGTGGGGCGGGGTCTCAGGGAATCAACAGGGTGGAGCAAACAGTTATGGCTGATCCTCAGCCCTGCCCTAAGAGGCCCCGGGTCTCAGTGTCCTGAGGTAATCACGGTAATTGCTGCAAGCACCTCTGAGAGAAAGCAGCCCTGGAGTTCTGACCGATGCCAGACAGTCCAGTTTCTCCCCGTATGAGTCTGGGTCCTCAGATACTTGCCCAGAATTGGAGTTCAGAGCAGTTGGGAGCTTGTGTCTCCCTCCCGATTGAAAAAGACAACCGAGTCCTCAGTTGCCAGCCCTTTCCAAGTGAGCCTCCGTACTTCTGCACTTTACTTCCGCACTTCCTCTAAGTCTCAGTGTGCTTTTCTCTTTCCTTCTAGTTTTAAACTGTATATCCAGTAGTTTGCTTTCCTTCATTTCTGTCACTTGTGACTTGTTTCTTTGTCTCTGCATCTTTTATGCTTCCCTGTGTTGATAGAGTGGTTTTCTGTGCTAGGTGTCCTATAGGGCCCAGTGGCTCAGCCTCCCCAGTTACCTGAGGTGGACACTCTTGGTGCACCCCTTTGTGGGCTTTGTGCACAGTCTTGTTGTAGTTAAGCCTTGATTGTTGTAGGTATCACTGGAAGGAATTGACCTCCAGGCCAATTGGCTGTGAGAATCAGCTGTCTGCAGTGGGAGAACTTCTGAGCTGGAGACACCCTTCTGGGGCAAGACTTGCTTCAGTGGGGCTTTGGTGCTCACTGAGTCTGCCCCCTGAGTGTGTCCCTTATGGATCTGAGGAGTTGTAATCTGGATGATCCCACTCTCACCACTGGGTACACTGGCTCTTCGATCTAAGGAGGTGCTAATTTAGCCTCTGCCTGAGGCTACCCAGCAGGAGCCCAGCTGTGAAGCAATGCAAGCTGCTGTGGGGCCTTTTGGAAGTTCTGGGTTTCTCTAACCCAGCTGCAGTTTGTTAGGTAATTTTCAGGTTGCAAAGGGCCAGGCCTTTCATATGCAAAAGCCTCTGTGCACAGCTTGGGTGGGGTGGGGTCTCTGGGGATCAACAGGCAGACAAGCAGCTATGGCTGCTCCTCAGTCCTACACTAAGAGGCCCCGCTTCTCAGTGTCTCAGTAATCGCTGCAAGTACCTCTGAGAGAAAGCCGCCCTTGAGTTCTGACTGATGCCAGACAGTCCAGTTTCTCCTGTATGAGTCTGGGTCCCCAGAGACTCGCCCGGAACTGGAGTTCAGAGCAGTCAGGAGCTTGAGACTCCCTCCTGATTGAAAAAGACAACCGTGTCTTCAGCCGCCAGCCCTTTCCACGTGAGCCTCCATACTTCTGCACCTCCTCTGAGTCTCAGTGTGCTTTTCTCTTTCCTTGTAGTTGTAGAATTTGCACTCAGCCAGTCTTCCTGTGGTTCTGGGTGATGTCCGTTTTGTCTTTTAGTTGTATTTTTGAAGTTGTTGTGCGAGTCAGCAATTTCCGGTGTTTACCTATGCTGCCATCTTGGTTTCTCCTTCAATTATTTTCTTTTTTTTTTTTTTTTATGAAACACTTATGTTGTATTTTTCAAAAAATGTCAAAGACATGAAAACAAAGAAAGGCTGAGGAACTACTCCAGATTAAAGAACTTCATTGGGATAACTGGAGAAATTTGAGTGTAAAATGTATATATATATTTTTTTAATTAAATCTTTATTGTTCAGATTATTACATTTGTTCCTCTTTTTTTTCCCCCCATAACTCCCCTCCTCCCAGTTCCCGCCCCACCCTCCGCCCTCACTCCCCACCCACTGTCCTCATCCATAGGTGCACGATTTTTGTCCAGTCTCTTCCCGCATCTCCCACACCCCTTTCCCCCCCCAGGAATAGTCAGTCCATTCCCTTTCTGTGTCCCTGATTCTATTATAATCAAAAGTTCATTCTGTTCATCAGATTATTTATTCACTTGATTCTTAGATTCACTTGTTGATAGATGCATATTTGTTGTTCATAATTTGTATCTTTACCTTTTTCTTCCTCTTCCTCTTCTTAAAGGATACCTTTCAGCATTTCATATAATCCTGGTTTGGTGGTGATGAACTCCTTTAGCTTTTCCTTATCTGTGAAGCTCTTTATCTGACCTTCAATTCTGAATGATAGCTTTGCTGGATAAAGTAATCTTGGTTGTAGGTTCTTGGCATTCATCACTTTGAATATTTCTTGCCACTCCCTTCTGGCCTGCAAAGTTTCTGTTGAGAAATCAGCTGACAGTCATATGGGTATTCCCTTGTAGGTAACTGAGTTTCTTTCTCTTGCTGTTTTTAAGATTCTCTCTTTATCTTTTGCTCTTGGCATTTTAATTATGATGTGTCTTGGTGTGGTCCTCTTTGGATTCCTTTTGTTTGGGGTTCTCCGCGCTTCTTGGACCTGTAAGTCCATTTCTTTCACCAGGTGGGGGAAGTTTTCTGTCATTATTTCTTCAAATAGGTTTTCAATATCTTGCTCTCTCTCATCTTCTGGCACCCCTATAATTCTGATGTTGGTACGCTTGAAGCTGTCCCAGAGGCTCCTTACACTATCCTCACATTTTTGGATTCTTTTTTCATTTTGCTTTTCCGGTTGGGTGTTTTTTGCTTCCTCGCATTTCAAATCATTGACTTGATTCTTGCGCTCCTCTGGTCTGCTGTCGGGAGTCTGTATAATATTCGTTATTTCAGTCCGTGTATGCTTAATTTCTAGTTGGTTCCCCAATATAAGATCGAGGGTCTTATTAGTTTTCTTGTAGATCTCATTAAGTTTATCGGCGGCTTCTAAACAGTTCTTGAGAGACCTTAAAAGTGTGGTTCTGAACTCTATATCTTCCATTGACAATTTTGTCCTGTTTCTTTGTCTCCGCATTTTGTTATGCTTCCTTGGTGCACCCCCTAGTGGTCTTTGTTCGCAGTCTTATAGTAAAATCTTGATTGTTGTAGCTAATTCCAGGGAGGGTTTGACCTCCAGGCCAAGTGGCTATGAGAATCAGCTGTGTCAGCAGTGAGAGAACTTCTGTCCTCTAGGGAGGTGCTAATCTGGCGTTTGCCTGAGGCTATCCGGCAAATGCCTGTGTGCAGGGCTTGGGCGGGGCGGGTCGCACAGGATCAACAGGGTGGGCCGGAGAGAGCAGTTATGGCGGCTCTCAGTCCTGTCCCCAGGGGCTCTGCCTCTCTGAGTCCCAGCACCCGCTGCAAAGCTCAGAGAGAAAGCTGCACTCGCTCTGACCGAAGCCAGACAGTCCCGCTTCTCCTGTTTGAGTCTGGGTCCCTAAAGACTCGCCTGTATCTGGAGCTCAGAGTCTGCGACTCCCTCCCGATTGAAAACGCCAACCGCGCCCTCCGCCGCCAGCCCGCTCCCCGCACTCCGCACCTCAGAATTTGACTTCAGCACTGCGCCTCCTCTGAGTGTCCGTATGCGTTTCTCTTTCCTCCTAGTTGTAGGACTTCCACTCAGCCAGTGTTCCTGTGGTTCTGGGTGATGTCCCTTCCGTTTTTTGGTTTCACTTTTGAAGTAGTTGTTCAAAGCAGCAAACTCCGGCGTTAACCTATGCCGCCATCTTGGTTCTCCCTAAAATGTATATTAATTCTCAATTATTTTCTTAATATCAACTTTTTTATTTTTCAGATAAATTCCGTGTAGGTGCATCTTAGATAAATAAACAATTTTACATAACAAGTTATCTTAAAGACCATAGACATGGATTGACGAGAGAGGGGAAGAGCAATTTCTATACCTCTGCCTTAACTCTCCCTGCCTTGCTAGATCTGACCAGTGTTTTGGTTTCATCCACATATGCTTGTGAATCTTTGTTCTCAGTGATGAATTTTGTTAAGCCTCATAATAGGAGTAGCCTGACGGATGAAAGTAGTAGCTCGTGAATATCTCTGAGGGTCACGAAATATAAACCTGATGTAAAATCTCTGTCATCAGTGATGCAGCAGCAAAAGTCCCACTGATAATATCAAACGGAGTTACAAAGTTTTCTGTCGGACTATCAGTGCACATGTATACATTAAAAAATAAATGTATCTTTCATCATCATATACTGTGTTTTTGTCTCTCAAATGAATTTTATTATTTCTTCAAGGTTCTTCACATACATACACCTTAAGAGATATCAAGTAGGTGTAAAATGTTCTCAAAGAATTAGGGTTGGCACGCAGAAGAATTTTGAGTCAGAGATTTTGCTTGTTTTGGCACACACTCACACAAAGGTTGCCCACCCCTGTTTTATCCTATATAATAGAAACCCTGGGTGTAACGTCATGACAGAGGCTTGACCAACCAGAAGGAAGTCAGTCTTGCAGGGGTCATCTTGGAAAGGGCTGCACCCTCCTTGAGCCATTTCCTGGGAGCGTGAGGTTTGAGGGAGGAACCGGCCCTTGGAGTATGGAGGCATATCTTTATAAAGTTTTAATACATTATATTAGAGGTCATGGTAGTACTGTTTTACCCACAGCATCTACAGGAATTGCTGCAAATTTACTTCTCGGTGGAAGCACCTTTCATTCCCACTATAAATTACCCAGTCCTCTAAGTAAAACTGCAATTTCTAGACTTGATATACAACAGTGAAGTTGCTAAAACTCTTAAGAAGGCCCAACTTCTCATTATTGATGAATGCACCATGAGATCCAGTCATGCTATACACGCCATAGACAGATTACTAGGAGAAAGTTGAATGTTGTCTTTGGTGGGAAAGTTCTCCTTCTTGGAGGGGATTTTCGACAATGTCTCAGTATTGTACTGCATGCTATGCGATCAGCCATAGTACAAGCGAGTTTAAAGTACTGCAATGTTTGGGGATGTTTCAGAAAGTTGTCTCTTACAACAAATATGAGATCAGAGGATTCTGCTTATAGTGGATGGTTAGTAAAACTTACTTGGAGATGGCAAACTTGATAGCAGTTTTCATTTAGGAATGGATATTATTGAAATCCCCTGTGAAATGATTTGTAATGGATCTATTATTGAAGCTACTTTTGGAAAGACAATATCTATAGATAATATTAAAAATATATCTAAATGTGCAATTCTTTGTCCAAAAAATGAGCACGTTCAAAAACTAAATGAAGAAATTGTGGGTATACTCAATGGAGATTTTCACACATATTTGAGTGATGATTCCATTGGTTCCACAGGTGATGCTGAAAAGCAAAATTTTCCCATCGAATTTCTTAATAGTATTACTCCTTTGGGAATGCGGTGTCATAAATGAAAATTGAAAGTGGGTGCAATCATCATGCTATTGAGAAATCTTCATAGTAAATGGGGTCTTTGTAATGGTTCCAGATTTATTATCAAAAGATTACCACCTGACCTTATCAAAGCTGCAGTATTAACAGGATCTGCAGATGGAGATGGTTGTTCTGATTCCCCATCTGACACTGGCCTCCCATTTAAATTGATTCAACGACAGTTTCCCATGATGCCAGCATTTGTGATGACTATTAATAAATCACCAGGACAAACTCTAGACAGAGTAGGCATATTCCGACCTGAACCCGTTTTTGCACATGGTCAGTTACATGTTGCTTTCTCTCGAGTTCAAAGAGCATGTGATGTTAAAGTTAAAGTTCTAAATATTTCAGCACAAGGGGAATTAGTCGAGCACTCTGAAAGTGTTTTCACTCTTAACGTGGTGTACATGGAGATTTTAGAATAAGTTTAATCACTTTATGAGTCATTGTTTGCATCACTGCTGTTTTCATATCATGTTTTTGTCGTTTTTATATCATGCCTCTGTTGTTATATCAGATTGTTACTGTTTATTTATTAATAAATTTATATATTATTTTCATATACAGTTTACTAATTTCCTTTCATCTCTCACACTTCTATTATAGAGAAAGGGCAAATAGCAATATTAAAATATTTCTGTTAAAGAATTCCCTTTCAATGTACAGGAATTTGGTGCACTGGGCTACTACTATTAAAATAATATCTCAGAGTGGAAAGGGAAGGGGGGAGGTAGACAGAGAGAGAGAGGGAGAGAAAGACAGAAAGTTGCCTCCCACCCGCACCCTGCCTGGAAGCTGGGGGTCAAAAGCACCACCAAGTTATGTGCGCTTGAGCGGAAATGGAACCCTCCACCCTTTGATCAGTGGGCTGATGCTCCAACCATTGAGGTAACTGGACAGGGCTGTTAAGTTTAATTAGATTTTATCATTGTTATGATTTTAAAATATATATATTAAAATTACATCTCAGAGAGGAAGGGGGGGGGGGGAGAGAGATATATCAACGATGAGAGAATCATTGATTGGCTGCCACCTCGTGCATGCCCCACCTTGGGGGTAGAGCCGGCAACGCAGGCAGGTTCCTGGATCCCAATGAAACCCAGAGCCATGGCGGTCCATAGGAAATAACATGATGACAAATAACACAACAGATATACTATAGTTTACTGAACCATTCCTTTATTGTTAGACATGTGGGGCAAGAGATATATGTGATCACAAAGCACTTTCCAAAGTCCTAGTCCTGTCCACAACATGCTGGGCTGCGGTCAGCGCTGAGTCTCAGCGTCTTGTCCCATCTTCCAGATGACCAGGCGCATGCAGGCGCTGGCGTCCTCGCTGGAGCTGTGGCCATCCGTGCGGTCCTGGATGACGTGTCCGAGGTAGTGAGCCGCGAGGTTGCGCAGGGAGCGCTTGTAGGGGAGGCCGCGGCGGTGCGGGAAGAGCACCGATGTGTCCAGCACGGTGCCGTGGATGAGCTTCAAGGCCAGCAGGTCGCTCTGCAGGCTGTGTCCGGTGAGGATGGTGCGGGCGTTGAAGAGCGTCAGCAGGGCGGCCTGGACGTCCCGGATGGAGGCGCTGGTGCGGGCCAGGTCAGCCGCGGTGACTCCGGAAAACCTGGTGTTATAGTCGACGATGTCGCGGTCCGGCCTGACGAAGGTGTCGTACACCAGCCGCAGGGCGCTGTCCACCACGCTGACGCGGGTCAGCTCCAGGCCAGAGGTGGTGTAGCACATCTCACAGTCCAGGGCGTAGATGCCGGGGTGAACCCCTGGGGGCAGCTCTTTGTCCAAGGTCTGCATGAAGCCCTGCAAGTCCTGCTGGCGGCCGCCATGCACGTGGTGCTGGGCCACCTGGCAGCCAGGGGAGCCGATGGGGGCCGAGCAGCACGTGTACTGAATCTGCCAGCCCCCAGCCGCTGGAGTGGGGCGCAGCCGCCCCCAGTGGTAGCGACATTCTTCCTGGCGCACACAGCGGCCCGAGGGGGCCACGAGGTACTGGGTGCCACAGCGGCAGCACAGCCTGCAGGAGGCGTCTTGGGGCGGCTTCTCCTGGGCGGTGAAGAGGACAGCGCCCCCCGGCAGTGTGGGGTGTGCAAAGGGGTAGCCGTTCTCCTTGAGCTGGGCCTGGGTGAGCAGGTGCTCCTTGAGGCGCTGGTACAGGATGGCCCCTGGCACAGGATCCTCCCCGTGGGGGCTGTGCGGGCGCGGGAGCGGGAAGCTGGTCTGGGCGGCCAACTTGCCCCCCGGCACCACCTCCTGGGACACAGCCCCTCTGTCCCGGGTCTTGTGGAGACCGGCTCCAGGGCCGGGTTCCAGGCCCTGCATCTTGTGGAAGGTGTTGGCGGCCACTTCCCGGTCCATCCTCTTGCTGGGGCTGTGGTGGTCGGCCGCCTTCTCCTCCTTCAGTTCCTTCCCTGTGGCTTCCTGGGTGGAGGAGCAGAACTTGAGGCCCTCGTCCATAAAGAGGCGGAGACGGCGTTGAGGGGTGATGGCGGGCACTTTGCCCCCACACTGTGTTGGAGGAACAGGCTTCTGAGAAGTCTGCACAGGTGGGCCGCGGGCCAGGCGCTTTGGGGGCACGGGGCTGGTGGCCATGGACGCCTGGCCCGATGGGGCGGGTGCCTCTGGGAGCTGGCTGCCCAGCCCCTGGTTTTTGGAAGGCGGGCGGCTGCTGCTGCTGCTGCTGCTGGCCAGGAGGCGCCTCTTGGCACCTTCACCCAGGCAGGGCACGGGGACGCGGGCAATCCTCCTCTTGTCTCTGGCGGCTGAGAGGTGCATGGAGCGGGGCTTCGGGGCCGGCTGCTGGGCAGCCTGTGGCAGGCTGGCTGACTTCATGGGAGCCTGGTGTGCTCTCCGCAGCAGGTCACACAGCTCCTGGGTGGTGGGTAGCCCGGTGTGGGGGGCCAGGCCTCTCCTCACAGACGCTGGCTGGGTGAGGAGGTATTTGGGGGCCCAGCTGTATGTGGCGGGCACCGGGAGCAGGCCGCCGGGGCCAACAGGCTGATGGCAGGGTCCCTGGCAGAGAGGGAGAGGCACCAGAATGGCGGCAGGACAGGAGGCATTCAGCTCGGCCTCTTGAGCTTGCAGATGGCCGGGAGGAAACCAGCTCGGTGCCGTGGCCCTCAGGAGGGCTGGAGCTCGCACTGCTTCACTTCCCCTGGGTGCTGACATGGTCCTGCTCTCCTGGGCTCTGGTGTCTGGAAGCCAAGGCCAGGTGCCCTCAGCTCTTATACTGGCGGAAAGCCCCGCCTCCAAGCAGATTAACTCGCTCAGCCAATGAATACTACTGTACTTGATCACATCTTCTCCCACCCTACTTAATCCGATCTTCTCTGGAGTGACTGGCTTCTAGAATCCCAGAGCTCCCTCGGGACCGAGTCAACAGGAGGGAGCTCTGAGTTCAGAGGGTGGGCCCCATCCTCTGCTCAGTTCTCCCTGTGCCAGGCCCCTGAGTGCCCCAGAGTCACCCGACAACCGTGCCTGCCTCTGGGCCAAGGGGAGGAAGCCACGGCTCTCACAGGTCAAGAGGGCACAGCCCAAGTCCGGAGCAAGACAGGGGTCAGGCGCTATGACCTTGTGGGAGGGGTCACCCACATTTCGCTCTCCCTGCTCTTGTCCCTTCCCCTCCCCCCACCCCCAGGGTGGAGCACAATTCTGATTGAATATGGGTCCCGGCACTTGTCTGCCAGGACTCGGGGTGTGTGGGACTGCGTCTCCTTGCTTTGTTTGATGAGATGAGAGGTCCTCTATGCCTCCTGCCCAGGGGACAGAGCGGTCAGATGCAATGGCTCCTTGTTCTCGGCCTTCTCTTCTCTGGGGGGCTGAAACACATGGCCACCCCTCCATAAGGCTCCCTCCCCGCTTTCCATCTTGCTAAACGGAACCTCTGAACCCATGTAACACCCGAACTCTCCCTTCCTTCTCCCCCAAGTCCCTGGACACCAACATTCCACTTTCTGTCTCTGTCAAGTTGACCACCTCATTAAAGTGGAATTCTGCAGAACTTGCCTTTTCGGGCCTGGCTGATGTCATGAGACCTTATATCCTCAAAGGTCATCATCCATGTTGGGAGCACGTGTCAGAATTTCCTTCCTTTTTTAAAGCTGAACACTATTCCTGGTTCATGTCTAGGCTCCATTTTGCTTCTTATCCATCTATCCATGCACATTCCTCAGTGGCTGCTTCCATCTGAGATGTGAACACAGGTGCCCAAATAGCTCTTCGGGACCCTGCTTTCCATTTCTGTGTGTATATACCCAGAAGTGGCACTGCTGGACCATTAGGTTATTTTATTTAATTTTTAAGTTTTTGTTTGTTAATCCTCTCCAGAGGAATTTTTTCCATTGATTTTTAGGGAGCTTTGGGAGAGCGAGAGAGAGGCTGAGAGAGAGAGAGAGAGAGAGAGAGAGAGAGGGAGAGAGAGTTGGTTGCCTCCCACACATATCCTGCCTGGAAGCTGGGGGTCAAATCCACCATGGAGGTATGTGCCTTTGAACGGAATTTGAACCCTCAACCTTTTGATCCGTGGGCTGATGCTCCAACCACTGAGAAACTGGACATGGTTGTTAATTTATTTATTTTTATCATCATTATGAATTTCATTTATATATTTTTTAAAATAATATCCTCAGAAAGGAAAGATAAGGCAGAGAGAGAGAGAGAGAGAGAGGGAGAGAGAGAGAGAGAGAGAGAGAGAGAGAGAGAGAGAGAGAGAGAAAGAGAGAGATTAATGGTAAGAGAATCATTGGTTGGCTCTCTCCTGCATGCCCCACATTAGGGATGGCGCCCGCGACCCAGGCAGGTTCCCGTACCCTAAATCAAACCGTGACCTCCTGGTTTCTAGGTTTATGCTCAACCCAGAGTACATATTCATCCTTCCATAAGCTCCTTCCCCTTTTTTTCATTTTGCTAAACTGAACCTCTGTACCCATTAAACATCCTAACTCTGCCTTCCCTCTCCCCCAGTCTCTGGATGCTAACATTCCAGTTTCTGTCCCTGTGAATTTGACCGCCTCATTAAAGTGGAATTCTACAGAATTTGTCTCTTTAGCCTGGCTGATTTCATGTAGCATCATGTCCTGATAGGTCATTATCTACGTTGGAGTATGTGTCAGAACTGACTTCTTTTTTAAAAAAATATCAGGGGAGTATATTTTTTTCATTAATTTTCAGAAAGAGTTATAGGGAGGGAGAGGATCAATTGACTTTCACCTGCACACACCCTGATGGGACCTGGGCATCAATCCCACAGCTGAGTAATATGCCCTTGACTGGGTATCAATCCTGAGACCTTTTGATCCAAAGGTGGAGTCTCCAACCATGGAGCCATTCTGGCCTGGGCACTAATTGTAGTTTAATTGGATAGTGGCCTTCCGAATTGGTGTGAAGTGCTATCTCACTAAGGTTTCCATTTGCATTTCCCTAATGATTAGGCCAGGCCATCACTTAAGGCAGCGGTTCTCAACCTGTGGGTCGAGACCTCTCTGGGGGTCGAACGACACTTTCACAGGGGTCGCCTAAGACCATCAGAAAACACATATATTCCCTAACCAGTTTGGCTCAGTGGATAGAGCATCAGCCTGCGGACTGAAGGGTCCCAGGTTCGATTCCAGTCAAAGGGCATGTACCTTGGTTGCAGTAAAAGGCAACCAAGTAAAAGGCAGCTAATCGATGTTTCTAACTCTATCCCCCTCTCTTCCTCTTTGTAAAAAATCAATAAAATACATTTTAAAAAAAAGAAAACACATATATAATTACATATTGTTTTTTGTGATTAATCACTATGCTTTAATTATGTTCAATTTGTAACAATGAAAATACATCCTGCATATCAGATATTTACATTATGATTCATAACAGTAGCAAAATTACAGTTATGAAGTAGCAATGAAAATAATTTTATGGTTGGGGGTCACCACAACGTGAGGAACTGTATTAAATGGCTGTGGCATTAGGAAAGTTGAGAACCACTGACTTAAGGCCTCTGTGTTTTAAAGCTCCTTGATAACATCCCTGTGCAAATCTATGCTCTACTGAAAAAAATAATAGAAATGGGGCAGGGGTTGGATTAAAAATGGTGGCAGAGTAGGCGGATGCTGCACAGACATGCTCCCAGAAACAAGCTGGAATTACAACTGAAATATGGAAAGTCTTCCTGAATAATCAACAGAAAACTCACAGGAGAGAACCCTGATCCCCAAGGACTCAAGGTAGAGTCTGCATAGAGACTGGTATGAGGGACAGAGGCGCAAAAGGGCTGGTTGGGCACCCACAGATGGCAACTGAAGTCCCAGAGAGATATCTCAGCTGTAGGGGTGGGGGTGCCACTGAGAACTCTGGGATATAATCCTGAAGCTGGGCTCTCCAGCAGAGAGCACCAAACTGAGGAGGGTACCCACATGACATCTAGCTGTGAAAAGCAGTGGGGTGCTGTCTGAGAGGGAGAGATGGCTGAAAATTCAGGCACCCTCTTAAAGGGCCAACACACTAAATACACTGTGGAGCCACCCATTTTGTGCTTTGGCAGAGGGAGGGTGAAGTGTGAGAGCAGTACCCAGAAGTGGGGACTCTGGGGATAGAGCTCAGAAGGCAGACACCTCAAGTTTCCTGGTCTGAGCCATTCCCTCACACACGGAGGACATCTTTCCCACATAGACATCTGCCTTGCCTGGGGGGAAGACAATCGACACGCCCTCTTGAAAAACACCTTGACCTGAGGCCACTTAATAGATTAAAAGTAACAATTAGCCTCCAGGCAGAAGCAACTGCCCCACCCTGTTGAAAAATCTCTCACCACACCTGAGGATGTTTGCCTGGGGGCAATTCAACTCTGAATCCTATTAGTCTGTAGACAGAAGTGGTCTCTGGAGGCTTTGAGTCTTAGCCTGATCCAGTTAGACAGAAACAACCTTTAACACTGTCCTGCACTAGAGATTGAGAGGTATAGAGGATCTACCTAATACATAGTTACAAACCCAAACAGACAACAAAAATGAGGAGACAAAGAAACAACCCCCAAATGCAAGAACTAGAAGACGAGATAAATAAAGCAGAGATAAGAAATTTATCTGAATCAGAGTTCAGAGTAATAATGTTAAAAATGCTCTACAGTATGAAAAAAGATATAGTAACTATGAAAAAAATAGTCTGAGATAAAGAATGACATAACACAAATAAAGAATACATTGGAAGGAATACACAGCAGAGGATCAAATCAGTGAATCAGAAGACAGAGTTGAAAATATCACTAAATTAGAGAACCAAAAAGAAAAAAACAATTAAAAAACAGGAGGATAGCTTAAGGGAGCTGTGGGACAATGTGAAATGTAACAATATTAGAATAGTAGGTGTGCCAGAAGAGACAGCAAGGAAGAAAGGAATAGAGAAGGTGTTTGAAGAAATAATGATAGAAAACTTCCTTAACCTGGTAAAGGAAAAAGTCACACAAGTTCAGGAGGCACAGAGAACCCCAAACAAGAAGAACCCAAACAGACCCACACCCAGACACATCATAATAAAAATGCCAAAAATTAAAGACAAAGAGAGAATCTTAAAGACCGCAAGAGAAAAGAAAACTGTTACCTACAAAGGAGTTCCCATAAGGCGGACACCTGATTTCTCATCAGAAACTCTACAGGCCAGAAGGGAATGGCATGAAGTACTCAAGGTAATGGAAAGCAAGGATTTGAAACCACGATTATTATATTCAGCAAGGCTATCATTCAAAATAGACGGTCAGATAACTCCCAGACCAAAAGAGGCTAAAGGAGTTCATCACCACCAAGCCAGCATTACAGGAAATGCTAAAGGGATTGCTGTAAGGGATTGCTGAGAAGAAGAAACACACAGAGAGAAACTTAGCCATACAGAATTAAAATGGCTATAAATAAGTACCTCTCAATAATAACCCTAAATGTAAATGGAATAAATGCTCCAATCAAAAGGTGTAGGGTAGCTGAATGGACACAAAAACATGACCCAACTATATGCTGTCTACAAGAGACTCACCTCAAAACAAAAACACACACGGGATGAAAGTGAAGGGATGAAAAAAAATTTTCCATGAAAATGGTAACGAACAAAAGTTGGAGTAGCAATACTCATGTGCGACAAAATAGACTTTAAAAGCATTATGCTAAGCGAAATAAGCCAGTCGGAGAAAGATAAATATCATATGACCTCACTCATTTGTGGAATACAATGAACAACATAAACTGATGACAAAAAATAGAGCCAGAGGGGGAGAAAATATTCTAGAATATAAAAGAAATAATCCTGTTATTTGCAGATTTTTAATATTTCCTATAACTTTTGTGATATCATACTATGTTAGTACAGTTTTGGTAATACTATTACACTTACAATCCTTTTATTCTTAAAATAATAATGTTTATAGCATGTAATATTATTATATGTAAGTTCATTTTTCTTGAATAATTGGTGTTTATTGCATGCAACATTGCCATATGTAAAATCATTTTTCTTGAGATATTAATGTTTATTGCATGTAACATTATTATAGTTAATATCACTTTTCTTAAAATAAAAATAAAAAACTAGAAAAAAAATCTATACTCTACCACTATGCATGACAAGCCTATTTCATCCCCAACAGTATTTGGCATTTCTTAAAAAAAATTTTAAAAAAGGACAAGGAAAACCATCCTAATTTAGTCATTAAAAAATGGTATATGACTTCTCTGATCACAGCATGACGTCCTCACTTGTTTCCGTCACCGTACTGTCTGTTTACTGTCGTCCTGTAAGGCCAGTGTCTTTGTAAGAACTTTCACACACGAACGATACCAACCCTTTGTATATTGCACTTGGCTGGACTCATCTCCCAATTAACTGACTACTTTTAATTTCACTTTTTAAAAAAATATATATTTTTTTATTGATTTCAGAGAGGAAGAGAGAGAGAGAAAGAGAGAGAGAGAGAGAGAGAGAGAGAGAGAGAGAGAGAGAGAGAAATATCGGTGATGAGAGAGAATCATTGAAACAGCTGCCTCCTGCGTGCTGCACGTTAGGGATCAAGCCTGAAACCTGGGCACGTACCGGGAACTGAACCGTAACCTCTTGGTTCATAGGCCGATGTTCGACCACTGAGCCACAGGGGCTGGGCAAATTGCACTTTTTTTTCTTAACCTGCGGTTTTTTGTTTCGTATGAACTAACATATCCATCTTCCCTATTGGGATTTATCTTGTGCCTTTTAAGCCTAGAAAGTCTGCTCCCCCTTCCAGTGAATTGATATAGTCTCACTTAAAAAAAAAAATTGATTTGAGAGCGAGAGAGGGAGAGAAACATGGGTCTGTTGTTCCTCTCATCCATGTACTCACTGGGTGATTCTCGCATGTGCCCTGGCCAGGGACTGAATCGCAATCTTGTTGCATCAGCACCACATTCTCACCAATGAGCACCCCCCTCCCCCACCCCCCACCCTCTGCCCCCCACGCCAGGACACAGTCTCACTTCTATTGTCTTTCTGTGCGTATGTAGTTTGCTCTCTGCACCCCCAACTTAACTCCATCAGGAGTTAATTTTGCTTTATGATAGACGATGTGTATCTAATTCCCCCCAGAGAGCTAATCAATTATTCCAAGATTATTAACTGAATAGTCCCTCCTGTCCCCCTTATTTGGGAAACGTTTTTTATTGCGTGTTAATGCCTTTTACATTGGCGGGTTTATGGCTCTCATTTCTTTATTCTGGTGCCAGCTTCACTTCATTTCCCTTTGATTATTGTAATAGTCCCCATGATTCTCCCCCATGATTATTTTTAATCTTCATGCTGCTTACACCCTCGATGTCCTGAGGAAACCTCCTCCAGTCTGGGCTCCACTCCGCCCCTTTCCTGCAGGGCAGCCTGGAACCTCTGTGGCCACGTGTTCCCAGGAGCTGTGGAGCCCAGGTGCTCAGTCCCCATGGGTTCCCACTGAGAGGGGGAGGGGGAAGGCAGGTGTCCCTAACGACTCTCCCGCCCTCCAGCCCGGGGAGGTTACCACATTACAGATGGGTTTCAAGACCTTCCCAGGGAGAGGAAGGTGGGGACCCCCACTGCTTGGGGCACCTCACGTAGCTCCCTGGCCATAGGAGCTGACACTGTCTGCTCACACAGGGGTTCCTCCTTCCAGGAGCCCCCGCTGGCCCTAAAGATGCCCTTGCCCAGGGGGGGAGGGTGTCCTGATAGCTGCCTGAGCTCCCCAGCTGAATCCGAGCTGAGCCCCTCCCTTGGGACTGAGCCTGCCACTTGCCACGGCTGCGAAGAGCCAGGCCTGTTCACAGACATCAAGTTCAGTTCGCAGAGCCACCCGTCACCAGGCATCCTCATCCCCTCGGACAGTCAAGGAAGCTGAGGCTCAGAGACCGCAGGCTGCACCGCTGAAGATTCTCCAGCAGGCCAGCGGGGGGCCAGGTGCGTTCACAGGCCTGCCTCTCTCCAAAGCTCTTTTCATGTGGTTTTTGGGAAAATGAAATTGAATGTGAATATTCATCTGAGTGTCTGGCCCCCCACTTTTTTTAATATGCACAGGTAGAAAACGGAGCATCCTTGTTAACCTGAGATGACTACGTGGGATGTGAGAAAGAAAATGAAGGGAAAGTAGCAGTGCTCACTAGCGAAGACTGTGGATATTACCGAACAGTCACTGGGTGTGCACCTGCCCTCCAATGGGAAAATTGTAGCCAGAGGGGCAAAGGGGGGTGAGCATGTGTG